>NW_022103920.1:7145520-7147866 GCF_000313985.2 Echinops telfairi | reverse complement strand
GCAGCTCTCTCACACCTGCAGTAATCTGTGACTTCTCCCGCCACTGTGCTTCCACCTGCGCTGAACTCGGGCCAGAGACTTCTTCAGGAAGTCTGGAACAGGCCCTCTGTCACAAGCTCACAGTGCAACCTGTCCTGTGCCAGCTGGTGTCACTGTGGGCCATCTTTACTGGAGTGTCCGTACTACACAGAGAGCACTAGATGTGGCTCAGGGAAGGGGCTCGGTGCACCCGGACAGCAGGTTGTCTGGTTCAAGTTCCTGAGGAAAAGGACTTTTCATACTTTGAATTTGTAAGTAACTTCAGTGTTGCACATACTGCCTTCTCCAGCCTACATTCTCAGCACATGCTTGTGAGTCTTAAGTATTACTTAGGACAGGCCACATAACGTACTAGGAGAATTACTGGGTTAACTAAGGTAAAGATTTTTTTCTTTATAAGTATGTGAACCTGTTTCTACAGTGACGGCAGTCCTGTCGAGAAGAGAAAACCGTGTGCATTTGGAACATCCCGGGGCCTCTTGCCAGTTGATTTCAGACTGCTTCCCAAAGGGTTGGATTAGTGTTATGGCCTCTGGTCAGAAAGACTTGATCGCACCTTCGTTCGCTCCGGCTTGTCGGGATGTCAGGACCTTTGTTTGAGATGTATTTGTTTGTCACTAAAGACTTCCAAGTCCATTTCAATTTTAATTTCCTCTTTTTTTTTTTTAAAGCCACTCAAAGTACTATTTATGTTTTGGGATAAGGAACCTGGAGGATTTTTTGGTTGTTGACGTTTTTTAAAGAACAGACTATACATGGTTACACAGCCTTTCTCAAGGAATGAAATCAATAACAACATCCTGATAAACCCTGCATATAGGTGTGTGTTTTTTCCCCATCTGGCCAGGATTTAAAGGTTTATAATTTGATAAAGCTTGATTGCATTGATTTGGTTAGCACTTGCTCTCCACTGAGTTGTAGAGCTGTGATTCTCAGCTCCCCCTGCGTGCGCTGAGGGTTAGGAAGTGTTTGTCTCACCTCTGGCAACGGAAGACGAGGACTCCTTTGTGTTCCATTTCCTTCTGTGTGTTTTTCTGTGCTTCTTAAATCTCTCCCCACCCCACTACCCAAGGTAACACAGTCCTCGGTGTACTTTTATTGCCTGTGTGTCACTTTTTCTCTATAGAATAACTTGTGTCTGAAGGATTCCCCCCCACCCTCCTATCAGAGTGGAGTGACTTGTACGCACCCAGCTGCTGCAAACCCCTCTGAGTGACGTTCTGCTCTGGCTCTCGGGGTCATTCATCCTGAGTGTGCGCTCACTTGACAGCAGCTACACTCTTGAGTGTTGTCAGACTGTTCTCGAGACCCTTGCACTCTGCACAGAACTGAAACCCAGCCGCCTGACCGGTGCTTTTTAACTCCTCGGAAGCCAAATGAGTTCCTAGTTGGTCTAACCTCTCTTCTTTGCAGGGGGGGAAACCTCGTAAACACCGGAAGGATCGGCTACAAGATCTAATTGATATTGGCTTTGGCTATGATGAGACAGATCCGTTCATCGATAACTCAGAGGCTGTGAGTAATGTATATTTAATACAAAAGCAAATTCTTTGTGTGGGATGGTTGAAATTGGGGGAAAGTAACAAGTGCCCCAATGAATGTGCCCACTGGTGTTTTTAAACTGATTCTAAGGGTCCTGTCCGACATCTCTGTTAGACCAGATTTCAACAAGCTTCCTCTGTGGGGGCTCCCATGATGCCGCAGGTCTGTGTTGAGACAACTCTGCCCTTGGTGCGTGGGAGTGGTACGTGAGTGATTGAGTGTGGCTGTGTTCCAAACACTTTGTTTTGAGACAGAAACACTTAGTTAGTTTTTATAGTTCTCCATGCCACATGTATTAATCTTCTTCCGACACCCCCCTCTCCCCCTGCCCCTGCAACAATTTCAAGTTGCAAAGTCATTCTAGATTATAGTCTGTCCAAAAACAAACCAGAGAGCAGACTGGCCCTTGGGCCAGTTTGCCACTCTTGGTGCCTGACCATTATTTTGATTGAATGGTGTTCCATTCATTCAAATTTCGGGGTGCCTGAAATCATCTGTTTTTACATGTGTGCTTAGCGTTGATTTCGTCCTCCACTTCTTGCCCTGTTGAATAATTAAAATCATTTTGAGCAAAAGAGAAAGAAGCGAGTTCTAGCCAAATGCTCAAAAATCATTCCTTTAGACCAGCGGTTCTCAACCTGTGGGTTGTGACCCCGCTTGGGGTCGACCAACCCTTTTACGGGGGTCGCCCGATTCATAACAGCAAAATGACAGTGATGAAGTAGCAATGAAAATAATTTTATGGCTGGGAGTCATCACAAATGA
>NW_022103920.1:7128530-7144802 GCF_000313985.2 Echinops telfairi | reverse complement strand
GGCAATGAATGTACAAATGCGCTTTACACAATTGATGTGTGTATGGATTGTGATAAGAGTTGTATGAGCCCCTAATAAAATGATAAACAAAAATTAAAAAGGAAGACTGGTGTGGCACCTGACCTAACCCGATGTACTAATTTAACATTTCCGCTGTGAGGCCTGAAAAAGGCATTGTTTATGTTTGGGGCTTCATTTATTTTTTGAATGATTAAACTATAGTTAAAGTAGAAGGACAATAAAGTGTAAGGAGGGTGTGAAGTAGAATGCAAAAGTGCCCCCCAAACCGTTCTCCCAAGAGGTAAGCATGGGTCATCATCTGGAAATTTCCACGTGGGGTAAACAGACTTGGTATCCTCTCAGTAGCCCTGATGGTGTTGTGGGTAATGTGTTTGACTGTGAACCCAAAGTGTCTTGGCTTGCACCCACCAGCTCAGCAGGAGAAGACGAGGCCGTCTGCTCCTGTGCAGTTGATGGCCTTGGAAGCCCCTTGGCTCTTGCCTAGTCTGCCCTGTAGGTTCACTCTGAGTGGGAATTGGTCAAGGGCTCTTGGAAAGCACTAAAACACTGCCACAAAGGAGGTCATAGAGTTTATATTTTTAACCTCAGCCTTTCCGGATATATTCATGTTCACATCCCACATTTCCTTTTATTGCCGTGCATTCAACATTTAGAGTGTGAGTGGACTTTAAAAAGTTTGTGAAAAAGTTACACCATCTTTTAATTCCGTTTTTCCCCGAACTTTTTGAAGCTCCTTAGTACTAACTGATTGCAAAGTTTCTGTGGCACCTGACTTTTCTATGTGGAAAAATAATTTTCCCTAAAATGAAAATGTTATAAGTCAAATCCTGTTTAGCTAAGAGAAGCGTATTTGGGTTTGAGAAGCAGCATCTAGCAGCGTCCCAAGCAGTAGAAGCAAGAAGAGAAGGGGTCCATTTCATTTGAATCTAGGGAGCGTGTGTGAGTGAACAGGCAGGCTGCCAGAGTGCCTGCTGACCAGCCAGCAGTCCCAAGATGCCCTGGTCACAGTGGCCTGCAGATCTGTTCCTTCTCTTGGTGGCTGGGCCCCTCTGCCGCACCGGAGGGGCTTAGCCTGCCCCTGGTGGTAGAATTTGACGTGTAAACACATAGGTCAGCGTGTGCGTTTGCTCCGTGTGCTGAGTCATTCAGGGGCTTCAGAACCTGCCTGGGGAGATTCCAGAGCCTTTTCATGCCATTTCCCTCAAGTGTTCTGAAGCCCACCCCACCCCTCAGTCGCCCCTTGTACAGAGGCAGTGTATTTACAGAGTGTGAATATTTAGACAGGGTCACTTTCTATGTTTGGAAATGTATTGGACAAAGCATACTTGTATCTTGAATTTCTTCCCCAGTGGGGGCAGGAGGCTTTGAAATCTCGGCCAGTGAGGGCCCTTCAATCTGGACAGTGAGTGCTGCTGGCACCCAGCTCTAGAATGTACTGCATTGTTCAGTACGCTGTGCCTTAGGATAATGGCAGCATGCCCATTGCCAGCCTTTTTTGTCAATTTGTCTTGTTCCAAGTCTGCAGCTTGCCTCTGGAATCCTCTTTTTCCTATAAAATGGAAAGTGCTGGCTCCTATAGTGATGAGTATGGCTTGAGTTGCCAGGTGTATTGCTAATTCTCTCCCCACACTCATCCCTGCTCGGCCAGGCTCTCTCCTCTGTGGCTGAGAGATGCTTTAGGAGATACAGACAGCGACACTAAGGTGATTGTTGTATGCTTACAGTGAGCACATCTTTTTCCGGTCACCGCAGCAGCGCTGGGCTGCATGGATATTGACAAGGCATGTGATAGCCAGAAGAAGTTCTGGCAGCGACACACTGCCCCCCCCCCCCCCTCCTGACCCTATTTAGCACTCCTGTCATCAACCAGTCCTCTGTACCAGGCAACCAGTGTACAGGCACGATGGATGGATGGATGGATGGACAGGCAG
The DNA here is from genome assembly GCF_000313985.2 of Echinops telfairi. Taxonomy (NCBI): domain Eukaryota; kingdom Metazoa; phylum Chordata; class Mammalia; order Afrosoricida; family Tenrecidae; genus Echinops; species Echinops telfairi. The sequence goes on along the minus strand of NW_022103920.1, from coordinate 7,142,850 downwards.
ATCTCACCCTTGGGAGTGGAGAGGACTTGCTGTTATCAAAATGTAGGGCATTGGATGTTTTCAAGTTATATGACTTTGATCGGAACTCTTAAGTTAGAACCCAGTTGGAAGATTAGATTCTAGCCCTGGCTCGCCTCGCTTTCCCATTTATTTGCAAGGATCGTGTGTGTGTGTGTGTGTGTGTGTGTGTGTGTGTGTGTGTGTGTGTGAGAGAGAGAGAGAGAGAGAGAGAGAGAGAGAGAGAGAGAGAGAGAGAGGTGGGCAGGCGGGGAGAATGAGAACTTGAGAACGAATACATACATGAAATATATCCTGTAGTGAAATCCCCCAGGGTTCGTCTGTGGCCTGCTTGCCCCGCAGAAAGATCTCTCTGTGACGACAACCCTGATCTGAAAGGCAGAGCCAAGTGTAAAGCCTTAGATTTCGTGTAAACAGACAGGTGTGGAAGGAGGGTCTGAATTCTACATAACCCAAGGGGGACCTCAGCTGTAAGTAAATGGGCAGTGCATGTACTCAGCCTAATATAAATCGCGTTTTAATATTTTATTTTGCAGCATTCAGCTTATTTGAATAAAGTGTTTTCAAGTTGCCTTTTGTAGCCCAGAATTGGATAATATATCAATTTAGAGGGTGTGCCTCGCATTTTTAAAGGAAGAACACTCAAATAGGCCAGAACCTCACTGAGAGGAAATCATTTGTTGTATTTGTGTGTGTGCGTGTGTGTAATGTGTTCTCCATCTTGGGTTGTAGAGACGAAAAGTTAAAAGCCACCCTTTTAACAAGGGTAGGTTTTGTACATAATAGTTGTTGCTTATATAACTAATTCCTGCCATATATAGGACAAGGTAGGTATGTGGTCCCAGTTTTACCAAAAAGAAGTTAAACAAAAATAGTGGTTATCTGTGGACCTGCAAAGTAATTTAGTCTCATTGCCCAGAACAGGTTCCTGGTTATTTTCATGATGCAGTTTGGGCATAGGAAATAATGTCACAAGGCTGTACCGTGAGGAGCAATGCTGTTCTATCTTTTTCATGGTCAGCTTTCTGTGTTTGTAGATTAGTTGATAGAATGAAGATCCTATAAGTACTTGATAAAATAGGCTTTTGAAGATTCTTCTTAGCCCCACATATATGTAGATTATAAAAGGGTTGAAAGAAAACATCTTCCTGATTGTTAGTGATGGGACCAGGCTGAGTAACGCTTTTCTTTAGATTCCTCTTCAGACTCTCACTCGAGCCTGTGAAGAGAGTACAGGCTCGGTAGGAGGTGCTGGCAGAGCCAGTCTGCTGATCCTCTCTTGGCTAGGCCACAGCCGCCCAGCAAAGTGTGTCCCTGAGGGTCCTCCTAGCAAGAGTCCAGAACGCTGCCTGAGCAGGCAGACGTATACAGTGGCAGAGCCCCCCAGGGCTCAGCCAGTGACGTCACCGACTGACATGATCCCAGGCCTGCTGCCCGCTTGAAGAGCCTGGTCTTCCTGAGTCTATGGTGGGACCACATGACATCTTTGTGTCAGTCTGGGTAGACTGCAGAAACAAATCCGTAGATTTGTTTGAGTTTTATCTAAAAGATAATAGTACATTAAGAAAGCATCCCAACCCAGTCCAGGCCAAGCCCATAGGTCCCATATTAGTCCATCTGTCTGATACCGATCTACAAAGTCCTCTTCAGACCACGAAATACATGCAGTGACGCTCAATGCAGGAGATCACAGGCCAGTGGGTGGAAAGTCTTTGCAGCCAGTGGCGGTGCCAGCATCTCAGCGCTGACGGGCCTCCATGTGGTTTCTCCAGTTCCCAGGCAGCGTCAGGGTAGGTCCATGTGGCTTCTCCTCAGGGAATCAGCCTTGTCAGTAGAGTCTCCAAGGGAGTGAGTAAAGTGAGAAGATGTCTCAGCTTCCAAGGAGGAAAAATCGGAGTTCCCAGAATTCTCAGGAGAAGGCCATGCCCACACAAGAGCCTTGGTTATATCTTGATTGACAGGCCTGACTCCACCCCTTCACTCACAATCCCCTCAGATTGACACCAGATGATGTCACGACCACACCCTTCCCTCAGGAGCACAAAGGAAACAGGTGGAGGCATCTATTTAAAGGCTCTCGGAGGAAGCATGGTACCAGTGTCTGTAAGCAGAATGCACAGGTGCATTTGTTTTCTCGGAACTCAACATCTCCCAAATCCTGACCACTTCTTTTTACTTGGGTGCCCTGGGGACGCAGTGGCCGTGCATTGGGTTGGGATCCCCATGGTCAGCAGTGAAACCAGCTGCAGCTCCGAGAGAGAGAGGACGGGGCTTTCTGCTCCTGTCAACAGTGACGGCCCGGAAAGCACCATGAGTGGTCGGTCGGTTGGTCAGTCAGTCAGTCAGTCAGTCGGTTGATGGCAGCGAGTTGGGTTTTGGTTTGGTTCTTTTCCCTTCGTTCCCAGTGCACAGGTGGGCAGGACTGGCCCTTCCCCGACAGGCCCCGCCTGCACCAAGAGCCAAGAGCGCAGTCCACACTGTCAGCCTTTTCCCTCGCTGCGTTATGACTACGGCTGACTTGGGCTTCCTTGGTTTCAGAGTGCCAGCTGCCTTCAAAGGCACATGTTAAAAAGTCATAATTTTTGTACTTACCCTTTTTTTCTTACCTTTCCAATGATTACTATTTTTCATTTTTAAATATTTTGGAAAAAAGAGGAGCTGATACCAAGGGCTCAAGTAGAAAGAAAATTTTTAGAAAATGATGGCAACTTATGTACAAATGTGCTTGGTACAATTGGTGTATGGATTGTTGTTATAAGAGCTGTAAGAGCCCCCAGTAAAATGATTTATTAAAAAGCAGAATAGTTTGCTGTGTTTCAGGTGAAAGTTTATGTGGAAAATTAGTTCCCATTTAACAGTTTTTGGCAGCTTACTCTGTGACCTGGGCTAAGTTTCCATACCGTGCCACGTTTTCCGCAGTGTGCAACTTTCTCCTGATGGCTCATTTTTGTGTTGTTTCCGGTCACCCAGCGTCTCTGCTCTTCTTTAGCTTCTCCCCTCTGCCTCGGGTCGATGTGGACCTTAGGAGTCGTTTTAGCAGCACAGTATCCATAGGTGATAGTACTTGTTTGGGAAGTCAGTCTATTACTTGAATGGAAGTAGCTTCCCTTTCAGGTTCAATGGGTTTATAGATTAGGGCGCTAGACTAGGTATCTCTAGTTGCCATAGGTCCGGTAAGTCAGAGCCTTTTTTAGGACTTTTAATTTTGTTCTACCTTTTCCTCCCCCCTAAGCAGGATGTGACCCATCATGTCTCTGGTCAGGAAGGTCAGCAATGGTAGCCATGCACCATCGAACTCTGGTCCAGCTAGAGGAGGTGCATTTCTCATGGGCCACGCGTCCCGGTTCTCTGCTTCCCTGACTCTCCTTTGCATCAGGTAGAAAGAGACCATTAGCTGTATCTTAGACAGCCACTCACTACTTACCATACTAGATGGTACATTGTCATCATTATGAACTCTGTTGGACCAGTTGACCACTTGTCTCATGAGACCATGGGCCAAGCCTTAAAAATCAGTAAATCCTTCCCGTGAGTTATGAGGTCTTGGCAGTACCTGTAACCATGACGCAGGTAGGGTTTAATACAGGCTATGGATGTTTTTGCAGCACACATAGACATGAATAAACATTTGCCTGTAGGTATGTCTGTGTGCATACTCACTCATGTGCCTTCCAGGGCACATAGATACGTACACATTCACGTGTAACTACACCTATATTATTGGTGGTGATGGTTGCAAATTTGCACGTGGCAGTGTTTTCCAAATTGCCCTTATTCTTCGTGGATTTCATGCTGGCTTCATTTACCCTGGACAAGTTGGGCAGACTTCATTTATAGTGGGCTTGCTCATATTTATTTATTTGATATATTGATCGATATATTTATTTGTCACTGTGAAAAAAATTGGGCTCTTTATTTCAATGGGGACATGTCCAGTGGGGACTACTGGGAAAAGGGCACAGGCCTCCTGTATTTATTCTCTGGTGAAGTGCCAGGTAAATCAGACTGTGTGGATAGGCCTGAACCAGTCAAGAACTTAAAGTGTCATATGTAAGATGGTCTATAGATAAATGAACTAGTATTTAGCTATCACTCATTTGTTTTTTTAAGAGAAGTAAAAGTCCTTTTTTAAAACAGCTTCATTGTTTTCTTTTTTTAGTAACTCAGAGTCTATGTGTATTCCTGGTCTCTCATAAAGAAGTCTTTCTTGAAGAGTAGCTAGGTAATTTGAAGAGCCCCCGTTAGGGGCCCCAGGCAGCAGGGATTGGCCTGTTGCTGGGTAAGTAGGTCCCCACTCCCCACTTTGTGTGACATTTTCTTCTGCCCATCTTCATCGGCTGAGACAAACGTTCTGATCCAGGTGGTGAGGATGTATGGCTCCCTTCTGGGTCAGGTAGTAAGTCTGGTGCAGGTTCAGGTGTTGGGGACGTAATGCGCATTCTGGGTCTGACGTAAGCAGTTGGTGCTCCTTCTGTGCGCAGGGTGCCAGCTCCTCATAGACCTTTTGTAGTGCCTGTGCAGCGTGCTTTACTCCGTTTAACCGCACACATGCTCTGTTCTGTGGGGCTCTCAGACCCTGCTTCACAAGTCCCCCTTACAAGCCAAGAGCTAGCACAGGAGACATTACCTTTGAGCCACGGTTAGCCCTTGTGTGCGTTCTCATCAGGACCTTGTGTTGTTGGGAGCAACTAGGGAGCAGTGATGCTTACCATGCCCTCAGTAGATGATTACGACCGAATGGTTCAGCCGCATGTTTAGCCCTCGTTCTAACTTTTATTCTACAGACTTTCTTTGTGAGAGAGGATGTATAATATTTCGTGTATCCAGTGAGACCTCACACAGCAAATCAAGTTCATGTTTTAACAGTTTTTACATAAAGGATTCCATGACATTAGTTGTTTTGTTTTGTTTTAAAATCATTTTATTGGGGGCTCGTACAACTTGTATCACCATCCATCCATCAATTGAATCAGACATGTTTGTACATACGTTACCTTCATTCTTTTCTAGACATTTTCTTTCTATTGAGCCCTTGGTATCAGCTCTTCCCACCCCATCCCCCAAACCCCCTGAAGATTGTTAATATTTTCATCTCTCACACCAACCACTGTCTACCTTCCCCCATGTTTTGTGTTGTTCTCCCCCCTGTAGAGGGGTGTATGGTTATGTATCGATCATTGTGATTGGTTCCCCTCTTCTCCCTTCCTCTCCCCCACTTCCCCCTACCCATCTGGTATCACTATTCCCACTCCTGTTCCTGGATTCTGTGTGTGTGAGCTCCCTTCCCTTTCTGTACCTGTGTACGTGTTCTGGTTTGGTCTGGGCTCATGGCATGGCATTAGTTTTCCATCTGCTCCCACCTGTGCCAGCATTCTCCTTGCCTGTGTTCAGGTGGTTTGTTTTCCCGGCCCTCATAGTGTCATCATTGCTTAACTAGTGAACATTTGGTCTCTTAATGGGGTGCTTTAGTGCCTCCTTACTTTGCTAAAAGGTAACCACAGATGGTTTCGGTTCAAGGTTTGAAAAATATCCGAGCGGTAGTCTCAGGGAATCCTCTGGTCTCAGCTGGCCCAGAAAGTGCCCCTTTGTGAACGTGGCTTCTCTGTCTTTGCCTGTTCTTCCAGTGTCTGTCTGTAGCTCATGGTGGTCTGTTGTGGTGGTCGGGCACCACTTCTCTCTTCTGCTCTCGGGGTAGAGGGGGCAGGGGTCCCCTGGGGCTACAGTGCCTGTAGACTAGTTTCTGCTTGGAGACTTTGGTTTTCTTCTTCCTCTTCGCTCAGCGAGTGGAGACCACATCTAGTGTCATAGATGGCTAGTCACAAGTTTGTAAGACCCCAGATGCTACTCACCTGACTGGGATGTGAAACAATTTTGGGATGCTAGGTGACTGAGTGGTCTCATGAGACTAAGGTCCTCACACCCAGAAAATAATGTCGTGTAAAGTACCTGTAATTGTGGCACCTGGGTAGTACCCATCCTATCGGGTGGCTGTGGGTCATCTGCTTCCGCTGGATGGCTGGGAGACTGAAGAGGAGAGCATGTGCATGCTTGTACACGTCTCTGTGTATACACATGGAGTCACCTGCGCCCATCTGAGGAATACCTCATTGAGTCTTCCAGAAGTACACATGGGTGCATGCACATGTCTCTGTGCACCTACACACGCACCTGTATGCCCACAGACAAGACGTGTGCTCGCTTTGTTATTCCTGTCAAAGCACATGTGTCATAGGCGTTTGCACAGACGTCCTTTCCTCTCGGGCGCCTTTTAGCGGTCTGTTTACTTTGTGTTTGTCACACCCACATTCGGAGACACGTTCCCCTCCCCACACAGGAATCTCAGTGCAGAGAGTGACTCTCATCCCCTCAGTAAGCACCCCTCAACACTGGTGTCTGTGTGGGTCTGTGTGTCCGTTCTCTTCTTTTGGAAATGGGATCATAAAATGTGTCCTTGCTTGCTTCATGTAGCATTACGATGTCTTTCACATCCCTCATTACAGTCTGACGGGGCTTCAACATGCCCTCTTTTCTTTCCCCCTTGGCACACGCTCTGTGCAGCCCCGGTGTATGTCCCATCACTGTTCTTGGTGGCTGCATGGCATCCCATCGTAGGGCTGTGTCACTCTGTGCTCATCATTCCTCAAGCACAGGGCCTTGGGCCACCCACGTGTGCACCTGCGGCTGATGCCTAAGGGGAGCGGTGCTGGGTGCAGTCAGTGGTGATGCCGCTTTCCCAGGTGGGATTCGAGGGAGGTGCTGACATGATGAATGAGTTTCTTTGGATTGTGCTGACAGAATTTAAGGCCAAGAGGCTATATCTGTATTTTTTTTTGCTGTCTTAACCTAGTATGATGAATTAGTTCCTGCTTCTCTGACTACAAAGTATGGAGGCTTTTACATCAACACCGGCACGCTCCAGTTTCGACAAGCGTCAGATACCGAAGAGGAGGACATTGTCGACCACCAGAAGCACAAGCCACTGAAAGTGAGTGTGGGCCTCGCCACCAGCTGAGACTAGGGCACCAGGACTACGATAAGCTCTAGGGTTTTCCCCCGGGCCACAGCTGGGGCAGAATGGAAGGAGCCAGGTTAGTGGGGCGATAGATTAATCACTTGCTTGCAAATAGAAGTCTGTCAAGAAGGAACCCTAAGGATTTACTCATCGTAGGGGTGTGTGCTTTCAGCCCTTCTGTGCATGTGTCCAGTCCCCATCAGGAGTGAAGACTTGGTATAGAGACCACCGCTAGTAGCCCTGCCCCTTTCCCGAGATGAGCTGGGTGAAGCAGAGCCTCCAGCACATGGCACTGTTGGGAGGCAGAGAGCTGAGTGGCCTTGGTTTGTCAGCGTCAGTCAGCTTGGCTTGCACCAGGACCCCCACAATGTTTGCTGACAGTGAAGACCGTCAGCTTCTTCCCCAGACGACTGGAGTGGGGATGCTGATGAAACCAAGGAGTTGCACCCCTGTCTTAAATTTTATTGATTTTGTTGTGGTTGAGAACATACACACCAGTTCATCTGTTTCTCCAGGTACCTCCAGTGGGGCAGCCTCCTTCCTGAGTCTGCTGTCCCAGCAACATTGCCTTGCTGCCCCCGAGCTTCTTATCTAATCTCTGGAGTGGCCTGTGTCCATTTGATCCCAAATAGACAGGTCATAGGAGAGCACAGTGCTCAGAGCAGACTTTTTTTTTTGGCCTGTTAGCTAGGCTGCTGTTGGGTTGTCAGACTGAGGAGATTATGAGCCTGCCGGAAGGTGCTGTGGACCCAGTGCCAGGAAGTCAAGCCTCAGTGTGGAGGTGTGTTCTCTGCTCGTTTGGCAGGTTCCCAAGATGAAAGAAGATGAGATTGAGATGAAGAAGCGGAAGCGGAAAGAGGAAGGGGATAAAGAGAAGAAGCCAAGGAAGAAAGTTCCCAAACAACTGGGGTATGTGACACAGGTGTATGAGGGTGCTGTGACCTGCCGAGACTCCCTGCCCTGTAGAAGGTCAGGCTCTGCTCCAGTTGGTTCCACTTCAACCACCTTTCATTCAAGCCAACTTCAGCCAGGGCCCACAACATCTCGTCTTTCCCTCGCTGGTGAAGGAGCCTGCTGGCTGGCACAGGGGTCAGACCACCGGCTGCTAGCCAAAGGGTCCAGTCACTGTGCTGGAGGAAGACGTGGCACTGCGTCCATAAAGAGGACCGCCTGGGAACCATGGCGGTGCCTCTCCTGCAGGTGGCCCGGAGGAGGGATCGGCTTGACAGCCCTGGACTTCGTTTCTGATTTTCACTTTGTGTATATCAAAGCATCTAAGCCATGGAGTTTGGAGCCGATTTCTTCGGAGTCGTAGCTAACGGAGATCACCCCTCTTTATAATTCCTGTAGGGACATGGGAGTCCCTGTCCACTTGCCCCCCAGCACTGCTTTCCTCCACCCAGAGATGGAAAAGGAAATAAGAGTTGCAGGTAGTGGTGGATGGAACAGGGTCTAGGAAGATGGGATGTGGCAGGTCAGGGTGCCCGGTGACGCAAGCGGTTTGAGGCTGGCTCTTGGAAGCTCGAACCAACAGGGGTGCCAGGCTGCCTGCCAGGCAAGTGCATACCTCTGGGGGTTTGCTCTGTAGGTGCAAAGGATCAGAGGCATTCAGATAGAGCTTGCCTATGTGGCTACATCTTGTCTGGCTTTTTTGCCCCTTGTCTCCCTTCTTCATCGTGGTAATGCCCATTGAGTAAGCTGCCTCTCATAGGTGGCCTGACCCAGATCATGGCTGAGAAGACGCGACTGTGGCGTAGCCTGTAAGGAGAAATCCCGGTGAGAGCCATTCGCTCTGCCAGCCACCCAGGGCTTGTTTACGCAGGGCTCACACCCTCGGAACCCTACGTGCCTAACCAGTCTTTCTCTTTCCCTCCTCCTCTTCATAGAGTTGTGGCTCTAAATTCACACAAATCTGAGAAAAAGAAGAAGCGTTACAAAGATTCTCTCTCTCTGGCTGCCATGATCAGGAAGTTTCAGAAAGAGAAGGATGCTCTGAAGAAGGAGGAGCCCAGCCCCCAAATCCCTGTGACCTTGCAGACCTCAGCCCTGAACAAGCCCCCTGCTGCCGCTGTCCCACTGGGCAACGACGGCTCTGACTTACACCTGAGCAGCGCTGACCCGGACCTCCCCATTTTTGTTAGCACAAACGAACACGAGCTGTTTCAGGAAGCCGAGAACGCCCTAGAGATGCTGGATAACTTTGACTTTGACAGACTGCTGGATGCCGCTTCCGACGGCAGCCCCCTTTCTGAGTCGGGGGGTGAGAATGGGACCACCCAGCCTGGCTACACCTCTCAGGTCCTGCCCAAGCTAGTGCCCATGCTCCCAGAGGGTCTGCCAGCACTGCTAGAAAAACGGATCGAAGACCTCCGCAGTGTAAGTGCTTTTCATTTGCTACACAAACGCAAACGCCTCCTCTCACACGGCTCCTCGCAGCAGCCGTGGAGTCCTCGAAGCCAGGGTGGCTGGGTGCACGGGTCAAAAAAAAGGAGGTTGTTTATAGCAGCGGGTAGTTAACTCTTTCCCACCACCCTCTTCCTGCATTGATCTTAGGAGTGTTCTTAACACAGAAGCGTATTATTGTAACCCCAAAGTGTTTTATGAACGACTGGGCCTGTGAGCACGATGGAGAGAAGCGAGTGGCGAATACTTTCATTGCAGGAGTGTCCTGCACTTGGTCTGCACCCTGTTGGTCCAGCCATTTCAGAATTGGCTTCAGGAGCTTGTCAGCAGCCAAAGTGACCTTGCATTTTCTGTCTCCTTTCTGCAAGTCATTTTTCAGTAGAGAGACAGAGAGAGAGAGAGTGTGTGTGAGTGTCTGTGTGTAGTGTGTCGTGGTTACCAACATTTCACAGAATGTACTTTGGACCCAGGGTAGGATCCCCCCACCCCCATCTCACATTCCCTGCCCGGCCAGCTATGGTCGGTTCTGCACCCCTCGCCCTCTAAGAGAGGGCAGAGCTCCGAGGCTTCCAACCCTCGCTGGTTGTGTGACATTATTCTTATAAAATAATTGTTAAAAGTCATTGTAACGTGGACTCTTCTGGATTATAGTGACCCATTTACATAACACGCCTGTGTTATCTTTAAGGAACCCTGGGGTGGGGGGGGGGGGGTACTCAGTCGCTAACCCCTTTGCAGGAGAAAGAGAGGCCGTGGGCTTCCAGAAAGGCTGCAGCCTCAGAAGCCCCCTGGGTCGGGCGGGCTGTCCAGTAAGTTTCACCACAGTCGGGAACTTTTTGAAAAGGTCTTTCTGTTAGAGACTCCTCAGCGTCAACTATCTGATGAGAGGAGCGCTTCAGCCCTGGCCCCGGATCCGTACCTGTGGGGTGAGCCCTGCCGCCCTCAGGGTCACTGAGGGCAACTCCACGGCCCTTCAGAGGTTCCTGTTGGCATTTCAACAGCGTCTCTTCGTTCACATTCCTTTCGTGAAGTTGTGACTGAAGAGTCGATTCCCCCTCTGTCTTTACTTGTTCTGTGGTCGTGAACCTCGCGGGTCTGGGACTGGGAGCGTGTGTGGCACCATCTCCTCCCACCCTTCAGCTCCAGTGTGTGCGAAGGTCTACGTTGCTGTGGTGTCTGTGCTGTGCTGCTTCCTGCTGCACTTGCCACGTGGTAGCCCTCTAACAGAGGGTGGCATCTTGGCTGGTTTAATTGCCTTTCTGGAAGTTTCGTTTTTCATCAGTTTTCTTCTCCACTTGCACACCTGCACATGCTGCCTGGCCCTGGCTCAGCTCTCGGTGACGCTTGGCAGTGTCCTGGCTACATGCTCTCCTCAAATAGATTTAGTCTCCAGCTGTCCTGGTGGCTGCAATGAGCCAGCATCTCTGCTGCATGGCAGTGCTGCACAGCGAGGGCAGGGGCCCTGTGTTGCCTGCTCCACCCTCAGCAGCTGTGGGCTTCTGGCACAGGGCACACCTGGTGCAAAGTAGAGGTTCCTTTTTCACCACCTAGGGGCTTTCACACCAGCTGTTGGCATATTAGGTTAGGTTGGCAGCTTGTGTCACCAGAGGTGATGCGGCAGACTTGCTAATTGATTGGCTTCCAAAGGGCCACCAAGTTGCAAGCCCCTTGGGGCTGAGAGTGGGACTCAGTGGCAACTGACAGCGAGTGCCATCCTGGGGGCACCATGCGCTGGGAGTGCCGGGGAGTGGGATGTCTCTGTTAGTGTCTTGGTGACCGGGGATGGTCAGAACACCGGAGTCGCCCACACACAGCAGTAAAGAGTCTTGTGTGTGCGAGAGACTTGAGGGGAATGGAGGCCGATTCAATGTGGAGATTGCTCTTAAAGAGCAAGAGGGTGTAGAAGTGTGTTTCACCCCCTTGAATTGCCCGCCCTACCGCAGGCGTCCAAGCTGGGTCCCAGGGGCGCAGAGGTTAGTCAGGAGTGTGTTTCACCCTCTTGAATTGCCCGCCCTACCGCAGGCATCCAAGCTGGGTCCCAGGGGTGCAGAGGTTAGTCAGGAGGAGTCTTACCCTCCGAGAGCTTTCTCCAAAACTTCCTGTTGTGATTTGAGTGCACTTTGAGAGCAGGTGGTTTTCCCTCCAACAACTCAGAGACAGTGTAGCAGTACCGGGCTCCGTGTGAGGATGTCTGTCAATAGGACGAACACTGCGTTGTTGTGTAAAGTGCGGGCTGTGAAGTCGCAGTGTCCGTGAGGGTGTGGACCTGCACTCTCATCCCTGGCGCAGCCCGCTGGGGGGCCCTTGTCTGTGCACGTGCACACGGTCGTGACTACTGAGGGGCTGGGTCCCATTTTCCACCACTGGGTCTTAGAAAGACTTGGAGGCCATCCAGTGTGCTTACTTTCACTCAGTGTGTCTTCTCATTCAAGTGGGTGGCCAAGCTGTGCACATCATGAAGAGAAAATGGGTGCTTAGTGGATTCCCTTCCTTTTTTAGTCACTGCTCATTCCACTTTTAGCTTCCTTTGGAGAGCACCCCTCTCTGCCTCCTCCCAATTCCCTCTGTGCCTGGGGCCCTGTTGCTAGATTCCCAGGGGAGCTCTTGACAGAATCTGGGAAGAGCCTTATCCTTGCTCAGTCAGCAGCCAGGTAACTCGTCACTGGAGCTGGATGCGTCACTGGATGCTTCCGTGTGTTCACAGGGGCTGTAATCCTTCTAAAGATGGTGACACTTGATAAGATCATAGCACTTTAATAGACGTTCAAACTGGTATCTGTGGATGTCTGAAAAATGATTCCCCCACAGTTAGCCACATTGCAGTCCCTGGAACCACCAGTATGACTTTATGTGGAGGAAGAAAAATAAGTTATTTGCATATGTGACCAAGGATCTTGAGAAGGACTAAATGCCCTACATAACCCAGGAAAGCCCCCTTAGAAGAGCGGGCGACCGAGAGAGCTTTGATACACAGAGGAGACAGTGATGGCAGAGCAGAGAACGATGTGCAGATGCTGGTCCTGCAGGTAGAAGCCAGGGAGCCACATGCCAAGAGATGCTGGTGACCATTAGAGCCCATAGGCAAGTAGCCAGTTCTCCCCAAGAGCCTCTGGAGGGATTGTGGGCCTGCGGGTACTGAACGCGTGTCCTGCAGAACCATGAGAGAGGAGATGTCTGTGCTGGTCGCGTGCTGCAGGAGCTGCAGGGTGCCAAGACGATATCCAATCCAGTCTGGGTCTCAAATGGCTGTCTGGCTGTTGGTCACAACTCTTGTGGTATTCTGATAATAAAATTCCCTGGGGTTTTTCATTCAATATTCATCTTCAAAGTAATTGTTTATTGTAGAGTTGTACTGACAATTTTATGTTTTTCTAGGCTGCCAAACTTTTTGATGAAGAGGGAAGGAAAAAATTCTTTACACAGGACATGAATAATATTCTCCTGGAGTAAGTAATCTTCTTCTTTGATGAAAACACATTAAGACTTGGCTTTATTCACTTAAAAGCTAGAAGGCCTTTGAGCTCCATCTGCTGAGTGCAGTTGACTATCCATGCATATGCTCCCATCTCAAATCACAGCTGAGAGACCAGCGTTTGTTTCTCAGAAGAGCTGGCCTGCCTGGCATGGTTCTCAGGGACCACACTTGGTCATCACAGCTTCCCAAGAAAATGACCCCTGGACAGGATGTGTATTGCCCTGGACCGAAATGTATAGAATGCTGTCTTCCTGATGCAGTGGTTAAAGTGCTCAGCTTTGAGCCCAGAGCTTGGCAGTGCAGACCCATTAGCCACTCTACAAGAGAAAGGTGAGGCCGCCTTGCTTCCTCAGGATTTACAGCCTTGGAAGCCCTATGGGACTGTTCTGCTCTGTCTGACAGGGTTGCTGTGAGTCAAATGCAACTAGAAGGCCAACAGGTTGTATGAAAATACTTTTCTAGAAACTCAGTGTTCAGACTAAATTTGGCACAATTTTCCATCTGCTTGCATTACCCAGACCCACAAAAAAGTGACATCTAGCAAGGTTCATTAGAATTCTCACAAGTGTTCACAGGCAGCTGGAGAGTACGGGTGCATGTCAGCAGCTTGGCTGTGGGTGGGAGGAGAGCAAGGTGGTGAAGACAGAAGTTAGATTGGGAGTGGGGAGTGGGGAGTGGGGACGGCTACTATGTGAGCACAAATCATATTTTTGGTGGAAGTATACATAGCAATATCTCGCATTTCTAGACATGATGCTCCATGTCTAGAATTGTGTCAACATTTTCATGATTTCTGTTTGGGTCGACTTACATCCATTTACTTAACATCCCTGTGGTCCCGGTCTATCCCCCATCCCTTCTCCACCTTCTCGTTTAGGCTTTAAAATAGCTGGTGGCCCTCTCAACCTTACTTAATTTTAAAAATTCATTTTATTGGGGGCTCATCCATTGTGTCAAGCACACTTGTACATTTGTTGCCATTTTCAAAACAATTTTCTCTACTTGAGCCATTGGTATTGCTCTTCATTATTTTCCCCTCCTCTCATAAACTCTTGATAATTTATAAATTATTATTATTTTTTCATGTCTTACATGGATTGATGTCTCCCTTGACCCACCTTTCTGCTGTCCGTCGCCCTGGGAGGGGGTTATATGTAGATCCATGTAATTGGTTCTCCCTTTCTCCCTCCACCTTCCCTCTACCCTCCTGGTATCACTACTCTCACTAGTGGACCTGAGGGGTTTATCTGCCCTGGATTCCCCGTGCCTCCAGCTCCCATCCTATGTACATGCTCTGTTCCAGCCAGACTCGTAAGGTAGAATTGGGGTCTTGATAGTGGGGCGGAGGAAGCATTAAAGAACTAGAAGAAAGTTGTATGTTTCATCGGCGCTATCCGGCACCCTGACTGGCT
>NW_022103920.1:7127338-7128430 GCF_000313985.2 Echinops telfairi | reverse complement strand
GGCTTTGGGTCTCTACTCCGAACTCCCCCTCATTCACATTGATAGGATTTTTTGTTCTGGGTCTTTGATGCCTGATACCTGATCCCATCAACACCTCATGATCACACAGGCTGGCGTGCTTTTTCCATGTGGACTTTGTTGCTTCTCAGCTAGATGACAGCTTATTTATCTTCAAGCCTTTAAGACCCCAGATGCCATATCTTTTCATAGCTGGGCACCATCAGCTTCCCTCACCACATTTGCTTATGTACCCACTTTGTCCTCTGTGATCGTGTAAGGAAGCTGGGGGTCACGGAATGCCAGGTTATTAGAACAAAGTGTTCCTGCGTTGAGGGAGAATTTTTTTTTTTTAATACACAATACTCAAGGGTGTTGGCCTTTTGGACTAACTGGTTACTTAAGATAGAGGTGTTTGGAGAGTGATGGTTTTAACTGAAGCTTTAAAGAACAACGCAGGGCCATCGTCTGGGGCTCCTCCCAGCTCCATAACCTCCTTAGGCCCGATAAGTCTGATCTTTATGCATTTCAACTTCTGTTCCATCCTTTTCCCTTTTTATCAAGATGTCGCTGTTGCGCCCCTGATTGGAATATCCGTGTGCTAGCTGGGCACCGTCTAGTTCTTCTGGTGGAGGTGGTGGGGTGGTTGTGGAGGCATTTAGTCTTGTAGTCTGGCTCCTTCTCTGGTTCCAGGTGAGTAGAGACCTGCTGGTAAGCTTTTAAGATTTCAGACTCTACTGTGCCCATAGTGGGAGGTAGACCATATACTTTAATAACTACATTAAATTAATCCCTCTGGATTGCTACAGGAGGCCATGGCCCCAGGCCCACAAACCAAGAGAACTAATCTCATAAGGTGATTGATTCTGTCTTATAAGTACCCGCATCTGTGGCCACTCTCCCATCTTGATTTTTTTGTTTATTGTTGGTTCATTGTGTTTTTGAGTGCACATGTCTCTCACACAGCAGAAAGAAGGTGGATCTTAGAATTTTCTACACCATCATACAACGAAGGAGCGATACTTTTAGAGTATTCTTGTTAGGTGAGCAAATTAGAGCTTCAGAGTAGGAAATACTGTGCATAACATCCCATGA
>NW_022103920.1:7108862-7126231 GCF_000313985.2 Echinops telfairi | reverse complement strand
TTGGGAGTGAGTAGTACTCTTTCTGTCGGTCTGTCTGACTTGTCGAGGCCTTAGATGGACGCCTTTTGGGACTACACACTGACTGAACTGTTCCTTTGATGTTCCTCATGCCTTTTGTGACTGCAGAGGAAGATGATGATGACGAAAAGACTGATTCATCAGAAAAAGAAACACTTGAAGCAGCGGTTGATATTTCTCTCTTTTAATCTTTTCTCCTGTTTTACGAGCCAATGCTTTCTTACCTTCACCCGCAGCGGTTAGGCGTGAGTCTTCTAACAGCCTCCTCTTTCTCCAGGTGACTGGCATGGGCATGTCGTTGCAGTTCTTTGAGTTGGACACTGTTCAGTGCAAGTTCAAAAGCTTCCATTGATCGGCCTAGACTTCCTTGCATTACATAGAATGGCCCATGAGCTACCAAAGGTCCACATTTTGCTTGGTCATTTTCCAAAGCATAAGCGGAACGTCCAGACTTGAAATAACTACCCCCGTCTTTTGCATTTTACAGCCCGCATGCAGAGGGTCTCCTTCTTCACGCAGAAGTACACACATCTTCAGAGAAATTTCCCTTTTATGGGCCTCTAGTTGCACATAATGGATTAATCAATTCCTAGTTTTCCCAGAAGAAGCTCAAATGATTCCTGGATTGACAAAATCCCCGGGACCCTCTAGAGCTCCACAGCATTTAGGACCAAGGAAGCGCTGCACAACCAGTCCTACCTCACTGAGTGCCGGTCGGTGCAGAGACCCTCAGGCCATCTGTCAGTAGCTGAGATGGTGGCACCAGTTGGGTAGCACCATGGGGCCTGCGAGGACACAGCTCTCAGTGGACAAAACTGAGCCAGCGCTCTCCTAGTGTCCCAGTCTGCACACGTCAGCACTGTGACAAACACGTTCCCAAACGGAATGGAATCTCCCAGTCACTCGACACCATGTCCTGTGTCTCCGAAAGGCCGCCCGCTGGGACCCCTACAGTGCCATGACTGGTTGCTGTTAGTAACTGGCTCTGGTCTGTGGAACCACAGCCTAGAATGCAGCCCGCCTGCGGGGAGAGCTTGTTGTGGTCAGTTCCTTTGGATGCAGAATTCCATATTGAGTCTGTGTGGAAACAAGGCAAATGCTTCCTGTCCACTCCCTCACCTCCCCAGCTCTGGGTCAACACCAAACTCTGTTAGTCCCCAGGGCGTCCTTACTACGCGAGCTGCCCCAGGGTCTATGACCGGGGAGTGGACTCACTCTTCTCTCTTTTTTCCCACTGGGAGCCTTTAGCTGACAGGATCAGGTCCTCCAGCGGCTGAGACTGTTCTGGTCTGTTTACCCTTCTGGAAGAGGAAACAGCTCGCCCTGGAGAAATCTGAAACCCTTCCCTAGGCCTCCGCGTCGCCGTTTGGCAGAATACCCAGGCTCTGGGGACCAGCTCCTCCCGGGTGTGATGGGAACACCACCGCCACCACCTCCTTGGAGTTCGTCTCTCTTCTTTCTGCGAGGCTCTGCCCCAGTTCCTCAGGCCCTGTTGTTCAGGGTCAAGGTGTTTCCTCTCTTTGGCTTTATTTCCTCTGCCCTCTTTTTTCCACTTCCTAAACACAGATGTCTTCATTCTCCGGACAGCATTGCTCTTTTAAGGCCTGAGGTGTGGGGTTACTTGGGTTCTCATGATACAGCATTCCTGGCCCTACCTCACAGAATCATTTCATTGTTAGAAACCAAACCAAGCTCACTGTTGTCAAGCCATTCCGACTCCCCGGGACCTTGGAAGACAGATGGGACAGCCCCTTAGGGCTTCCGAGGCTGTAAGTCTTTCAGTGGAAATTCCATGGGAACAGAAGAATCTTGTATACAAAATCAGTGCTCATCAGAGCAGTCAGGTGATCAAATGATGCACTGCATTGGGCGAATCTGTTGTACAAAACCTCTTTGGAGTATTGAAAAAGCAAGGATGTTACTTTGAGGACTAAGATGAGCCTGATGCAAGCCGTGTTACTGTTAGTTGCCTCGTCTGTGTGAAAGTTGGGACATTGGATAAGGAAGACCAAGGAAGAATTAATGCATTTGAATTATGGTGCTGGCCAAGAATATTAATGGTACCATGAATTGCTAAAAGGACAAACCAATCAGTGTTTGAAAAAGTAAGGCCAGAGT
Source organism: Echinops telfairi (assembly GCF_000313985.2). NCBI lineage: Eukaryota > Metazoa > Chordata > Mammalia > Afrosoricida > Tenrecidae > Echinops > Echinops telfairi. The sequence goes on along the minus strand of NW_022103920.1, from coordinate 7,124,095 downwards.
GCTCCTTAGAGCCAAGGATGTTAAGACTTTTTCTTGTGTCCTTTGGACTTGTTGTAAAGGGGAAGGACCTCAAGCTTGGCAAAGTCGAAGGGCAGTAAAAGGAGGATAGCTCTGGACAAAGTGGGTTCACAGCAGTGGCTGCAACAAGAGGCTCAACCACAGAAACGATGGTGAGATGGCGCACGACCGGTGACATTTCATTCTGATGTACATGGTGTCGCTCTGAACTGCAGCAGGCTTGGTGACACCGGACAAGGACTGTGTGCTCTTATCTGACCCCAGGTTTAACCTGTTGCCCTAGTCATGTTTCCAGATGAGCCTCTGCATTTGACCCCTGCCCCTCTGAAATCTTCAACAGGCTCTGTCACCAGCTCCCGGAAGCACAGTGTCCTACAGTTCACTGTTGTCTGAAGTCACAACGTAGCTGCTTGGTCATGGTTACTGTTGGTTTGGTGGCAGGGTTTCTGTTGGATCTTTGAATCCCTTTCATGTTTAAGTCTTTCCACACCGTCCCTTACTATGAAATGTGATAGGGCGTGGTTGCCACGTTCCGCATCTTGGCCTTGATCTTAGCCTTTGAATGGACTTGCATTCTCATCTTCCTTCCGTAGCAGCTGTCTTCCATCTTGGGAAGGACCTAATTATTAGTTAGCAGACTTACCCTGCTAATTATGCTGAAATGCGCTGATAATTACAAACTCTTGTTGTTTAAATTTCTACTTCCCGTGAATCTATATACCCTTTTAGGAACTTCTTTCTCAAAAAACTGACATACAGGTGGAAACCACAGCTAGAGAATGCGGATGAAATGACCAAACCAGCCAGTGTCTCCTTTATGTCATCAGGGAGACAGGTTGCTCACAGCTCAGGCTTTTCCTCGCCAGAGCCCGGGAGGGGAAGGGAGGGACCGGCTCAGCGACACGGGCGGGGCAGTGCTGCTGGAGAAAGGAGCTTCCTGTCATCACTCGCCCTAAAAAGCTCCCTGACGCCACTGTTAACAAACGGTCATTTGCCAGCTTATTGGTAATTCTTGAAATCACTCTTGTTAGACTCACATCACTCTCTCCAAGGTTGCTGTTTATCGAGGTGTTTTACGCAATGAATAGCGACCAATCTGATGAGCGGGGGGAGACAGAGGGAGCCAGCTCGCTGGGGCTGCCACTTGGCTGTGTGATGCGCCTGGAGGAAAGGCTGCCTCGTTTACTACTTCTTCTTGTTCTCAGCATTGAGTTACAGCTGCAGGAGCTGGGCCCTGTCATTCGGAGCGGCGTCTATTCCCACCTGGAAGCTTTTGTGCCGTGCAACAAGGAAACGCTGGTGAAACGTCTCAAGAAGCTCCACCTCAACGTGCAGGTGAGCATCGTTGCTGGGCCAGTCCGCCCCCGTGTGGGGCGTACACAGGGGGCCTGAGAGCTGGTGCTGGACAGAGACGAGAAGGTGCCAGTGGTGGATCCCCTTTCGACAGGTGTCGGCTTAGAGGAGAAAGAAACCAGTGTTCACTGAGTCCGAGATCTCTGGGCTGTTCAGTTGATGTCAGTTCTGTGGCTGATTTGCTTTGCTCTCAACATCTTTATAATTCAGTTTTTTATTCCCAAAACTGGATTTAACGTCTACCTCCGCCACGCTCGTGCAACTTCATCATGAAGACCAGTGGGAAACTCGCAGGACATGTGCATACTTAGCAGGGTGCTGTCCAGGCCTCCCTGCATAAGCCGAGGCCCAGTTCCTCTGCCAGGGGCCGTCCACCGTCTCCTCAGTGTCCCACTTGATGGCGTGGCGGGGTTGGGAAGCCATTCTACGTTCTGTGAGAGGATTTTCAGCACCTCTGCTGCCCTGCTGAAGCCTCGCATGAAATGTTTGAACTCTGTAGAACTTGCAAGTGATGAGAAATGACCCAAATGCAGTTAAGACGAAATGAGGGATGTTTTTTCTGTGAAGTAGAATTTTTAGGGACTCCAGTAAGATGCAGCAGCCCGCAAGAGATATGGATGAAGGTGCTTGTCCTTTCGTGTGCACCTGCAGATGCGGCGACTCTGTCCACTCAGCGCAGCCATGGGCTGAGCTGGTGACCCCAGAGGAGCATGTGGGAGGGTCTGAGTGTAGGCACTGGGCAGTACTGACTGTTGGCGGAGGGAAGCTGCATGGACAGGTGGAATTTACTTAAAGATCAGGTTTGTGGCTGTGCCAACTCCCTTCATATGGTGAGGGCTGGAGCCGCCTCGGAAACATTCCCGCGATAGATAGGAAGCAGAACTTGAAGCAGGGAACCGACTGCAGATGATAAAGTTTCTTCCTAAGACACGTTGTGTGGTCAGAGCTCCTCATGGCCCTTGAGCGTCGGCTTAGCTTTTCCTTGCTTTTCTCTGCCGTGCTTTGTCTCAAGTTGGGGTCTGCACGTTCCACAAGCTTCCTGCAGTCGGGGGCTTTCCCAGGAGCGTTGGGAGGCCCTCACAATGAGTAGATGTGGGTGCCTTCTGAGAAAGGGGATCCCATTGTCCAGTCTCCTGCAACTTGCTCCTTTCGCAGCCCATGTCTATGTATCTCCCAAAGTTAACTTTGTTGTTGTTAAAAGTGTTGGAAATTTATCCGTTTGTACACAGCAGTGCTCAGCTGTGTGACTACGTCCTCGGAAACTCTTATCTTAGTGCCGCTAGATGTTCCTGTGTTGTAACGAGTGGGGGGATGTCCGCTACCTTGGTCTTGGAGACCACCCTTCCAGAAATGGGTTCTGGGCGTCAGTGTCTCTCGTTGGTCTCTTTTTGGGTGGGGGGAGGTTGATGGCAGATCCCCACCATGTGTGTTGTGATACATCTCTATTCATTGGCGTGCATGTGGAACATGTTTCATACTGAAGACTGCACATGTTACATTCCTGAAAGCCCAGCCTTTGGCACGCCAACCTTCTCAGAGCAGTGGCTTCCGTGAAGGAAAGTGAGGTCAGGACTGGGAGGGAGATTGACGTATCAACCACCCTACACCTGGGGCACGAACAGAAGTTTGTTTTGAGCAGCTCCAGGTGGACTTAGTTCTTTGCAAGATGAATATTTGCGAATTGCTCAGTGAAGATTGTCAAAAACACACCTGTTTGCCCTGCCTTTTGTCCCGAAGCAGTACGGCTAAGGGTCTCCCAGCCCCTTTCGTGTCAGACAGGTCCTTGCGATTTTGCTTGAAGCCCAGTGTCCACAGTAGAAAACGGTAAGAGACAGATGCCAGGCCGTGCTTCCCAGTGTCCCACTGCGGGCCCCTGCTACAGGGAGGCTGACCCCAGTAAGCTGCTGACATCGACTTGTTCTCCTGTGACTCTGTTGTAATCACCTCTGTGTTGCTTATAGCTCTAACATAGAGGGAGACATTTTAAGAATGTAAGGGATACTATGAGTGATTATTTGGGGCATCAGGCAGAAAGTGGGAGCCTCCTCGACTAATCAGAAATACGGCCATCCTAGTAGTGCAGCAGGTTTAGTGTTGGGCCACTGACTGCACGGTGGGGGCTCTCTGCTCTGCAAAGACAGACCGCCCCAGAAGCCCCAGGGGCAGTTTGGCCCTGCCCTGCTGGGAGGCTGGGAGTCAGATAGGACTTGATGGAGTTTGGAAACTTGGTGCCATAGGAGAAATGGCCAGGTGTAAACGGGCACATCTTTCACGTGTGTGCACCATCAGTTTCTAAAGCAGAATTTTCACCTTGGAAGACTCAGAATAGATGTGGGAGGTGGGCTTGAGACAACTGTGTGCGTTCGTTCTCCTCAGGATGACCGGCTAAGGGAGCCTCTGCAGAAACTGAAGCTGGCCGTGGGCAGTGTCATGCCCGAACAGCTGTTCAAGTACCAGGAGGACTGCCAGGCGCGCAGCCTGGCCAAGTGTGCTCGGTATGTTCCCTCCTCTCCGCGTGGGTCTCTGCCCTGGACAGATGTCGTAGCTTCTAGGGACTGGCACCAAGGAGCCTGCCACTGACATGACACCGCTGAGCACATTCTACATGGCAGAGCTGTTTTGGTGTCAAAGGAAAGAGGTGCCTGTGGGCTGAGTGTATGGATGTGGCCAGAACACGATCTGGTCCTGGTCAGACTTTGCACATACTGAGCTGGCTGGACTTGAACACAGGTCCTCCGTAAACTGGACGCTGAGTGCCCATGCCATTTCTTCTTTAGTCTCAGGAAGACCTGGTCACCAAACCAGGGCGACGCTTTCCAAATTGAAAGCACGACCTGTGTGGAAAAGCAGTGTCCCAAAGCTCAAGTGGCTAGGGGAGTGCATTGTAGGCACGCTAGATAGACTAAGGCTTTGCTCCGTAAACTGTTCTCATCAGGCTGCAAACCGATGAAGAACGAGAAAGAAACGGGTCCGAAGAAGATGATGATGAGAAGCCAGGGAAGCGTGTCATCGGCCCGAGAAAGAAATTCCACTGGGATGACACTCTGAGGTGAGGTTGGCGGCACCCTGCGCTCCGGCAGACAGCTATGCCCAGAGGGCTCCTGCAGCAGGTCCCCTCCCTGCTGAGTGAGATGTGGCTGGCTGTGTATGGGCAAGCATGTGGTTACTGAGTGTGGGTCCAGAGGGGATGCATTTGATCCTGAATCACCTTCACTTCCGTAGCATACTTTCAGTGAGCTACTCTTCTCATGACGTCCCAAGTCACATGGTTTTGGGCAGTGGAGTGGAAGGTGCAGTAAGTTTGTGTAGATAAAGCCCTCTTTCTTAGCAGGGTTTTCTCCTCCCAGAGAGAATGCCGGCTGCTGCCTAGGCTCTTCTGGCCTGGATGCCTTGATTCAAGGTGTCCAAGGGAATCGTTTCAGGTTGGGGAGTCACAATTGCACAATGAGGCTGTTAAAAATGGTTTCTTCTTGTCTCATTTTCTGAGTTCTTCAGATAATATTCTGTATCATTGCTGTCAGATTTCTGTGCTTTTTAAATTTCAAAAGACCTTAGTTTTCTGTCATTTTGTTTAGAACTTTATGTAATTTTGTAGTCAGATTTATTTGTAAACATTTATCTTTTTAATCCGTTTAGAACTTTGTTATGTAACCTTGTTGAAATCAAGTTGGGATGCTATGAGTTAGAGCCAAATAAAAGCCAGTCTGCTGAAGATTATCTTAAATCCTTTATGGAGACCGAGGTGAAGCCGCTGTGGCCTAAGGGCTGGATGCAGGCAAGGTAAGAAGTGTGCTTCTCTGGACTTGTTCCTCTTCCTTACTGCTGTTGTGAAGTGCACACCTGCTCGAACGGGCACACACACGCACATGTGGGCACAGTTAGTACAGAACTCCTGCACCACCCGTCTCAGGCGATATTCAGCCCATAAAGCACAAAGCGATTCATCATGTGCTCTTTCTTGCACTCGGAATTCCCAGGAGAGGGGAAAGGGCCGAGGGAGGAAGGCTGGGAACTCTGGGAGCGGGCTTCCTGTGGGCCATGTGAAGAAAGTAAGGGACCTCGTTCCAGAGTCTGAGCAAAAAAGGGCTCTGGGAGGGGAGGCACTGCCTGGAGTGGTTCTCTGGGAGCATTTTGAGTAAATAATGTTAAAAATGAGCGAACCTATGCTGCCAGTGTGCTGCACCTGGAATCGGCAGGAAAGATGTGTGGCTTTAAAGAAAAGTTATAAATCCACAGCAGTGTTGCAAACCAGAACCCAGTACAACTAGCTTTGGTAAACAGGCTGGAGCGACTGAGGTCAAACCCGCAAACGTGCGTTGAGTGCTGATGGATGGATCATGACCTTCTGGTAAACCTGACCTGTGCTTTACTTTCCAGAATGCTTTTCAAAGAAAGCCGGCGTGTGCATAATCACCTCACTTCCGCTCCGTGAGTAAAAGCAGACTGCCAAATCCCTTCTATTTCTGTTCCTGCTATATGCTCTCACAAGCTCAACTACTCTGTCTGAAATGCAGCATTGCCCCATTCTTTTAAATGTCGTTTTGAACATTGCCCGTGTGGACCTCAGAGCACATTGATGTTCTTGGGGTGGTTTCTGGAATCGTGGTGGTGACGTTGCTGCCTTACACGGAGGGGCTGTCTCACACGGGGTACAGCAAAGAAAGGCTGCAAATCTCACTGAATTGGAAGTGGACTAGGAGGGGCCCTGAGAAAACCGTGGGCAGGGTTGAATGTTCTCTGATCCTAGGCCTTGGGGCCTCAGTCTTTTTTTTTTCCCCTCCAAGTTTTAATTTTACCTTTTTATTGTGAATTAGGTACAGGCTTGTATATCAGATCATTTTAGCATTCAATAATATATACAACTTCGTAGACCTCCCCGGTGGCTTGCCCTGCCCAACCCCCACCCCCGTGTGTGTGTGTGTGTGTGTGTGTGTGTGTGTGTGTGTGTGTGTGTGTGTCCCTGTCTTCTTCCTGTAGGGTATTCTCCGATCCCTTCACCCAGGTGAGTGCCTGTCTACCCCTGGCCTGCTGCTCCTCTTCTCCCACCCCGGGAGCCATCAGAGTGTTCCTTTTAGCATGAAAACCTTTTCTTGATAGAAATGGATGCCGCCGCCGGTCTCTGTGATTGATACACTTCACTGGCTTAGAGTCCCTGAAACCCGTGCCGTGAGGTGTTTCACCATTTCATTCTTCTTCTTTAACAACGCAAAGCATTCCTTTTGAAAGGTGGTTTGTGCTTTTAACTTGAGAACATTTTTGTCCGTGTTTGGTAAGCAAAGCCTTTCTGCCACCCTGTTGGGTGTGGTTAAATTTGAACGTGAGGTTGCTTGAAGCCCTCTCTTTTCACCCCACAATTGTCACTCCTCACAAGTCTTTGAAGGGAGCCCTTTTAGACAGATTTGTTAGCCTAATTTTTTGCTAATAAATTTACTTTTCACCTTTTAACAACAAAATTTTACCGTCTACATTTTGTGTTTCACAAATTATTAGGCCTTTTTTTCCCTCTCCCCATTAATTCAAATTAGGAAAAATATTGCTTTATTCTCCCATGTAAGTGGAATATTTATGCATGGTTTTAGTCCCCTCCCCCCTCCAAAAAAGTTTGTGCAATAGGAGAGATACATATTCCGCTATGTAGATAGAGGGTAGTCATTCGCTGCAACCGCTTGACTTATCCTCGAAGCACGACTGAAACCACCTCTTTTCCCGTTTTCCACCCCAGGGCAAAGAAGAAAGTGATTCCTGCACCTAAACCTAAAGTGAAGGTAGGTACTGGACTACACTCACATCGAGGTGAATGAAAGGTGGGACAGGTCTCTATCTATAGGTGGCTACATCAATAGGGACCATATTCTAAGATGGGTACTTTACCCCTTGTGTTTGGGAGAATCGATGACTGCGTGCAGTGGTAGATTAGAACAGTGTCATTAAGTGACAACGCTCACCGTCCTACCACGTAGAAAGGCTGGATAAGGCGCAGCACAGCCTTTCTGGGGATGTTTGGGAGAGCAGGACTGTCAGATCTCGTAAGGGTCAGAAGTGGAGAAAGAACTGCTAGCTGGGTCTGTCGCTCTGCCACCCCATTCCACGGCTGCCCTTGGGGACCTGCCTGCTGCCTCCTCTGAGTGCTCCCGTGTGAGACTTGGAAGCGGAGCCTGCGTAGAGTGGCCCTCACACCATAATGTGTTTAGGACTAGGAAGCACATTTTCTGGCTGACCAAGTTTTGTCCTGCTGGGGTAGGTGCTCCCTGAAAATCCATTTGATTTGCCCTCGACCACCACCAGGGACCTAGACCTAAATGCTCGGCGGTCTCTGGCTGCCGTCGTGTTGATTCCAGCTCCGAGAATCCTAGCTCAGCACCGGGAGCAACACGAGCTGCAGTGGACTCGGTCCTTCCCCATGGCTTCTTGTGGGGCGATGGCTTCACCTTGCATGTTCCAGATGCGTTTTCCATTTGGCCATTTGCTCCTGCCGCTCGCTTTTTTAAATAACAGATTTTTGTTTATGTTGTGAATAGAAATGTATCCTAGCTTTAAAAAAATAATAATAATAACCCCCCCTCCCCTCTCACACACACATTTTCTATCAGTATTCCAGAGTATGTATTACACAGAAAACAGAAAAAAACACTAGCTTAGGAACTAACAAGCAAAAAAAATTAATTAATTCTTGGGGCTTCCGGCCTTTTTTTCCTTGGTTTCCCCCGGAGGAGGCCGTTTTCCACCTTGGGCCGTTTTCCGGGACGACCCCACCCCCCGGGCAACCCCCCGTTTTGTCTGTATTGGATGTGAATCATAAAATAGTTGACAGCAATTTTTTAATGTTTTTGAAAGTGCATGGAGGGATTAAAAAGTTCTCTGTCAAACGAGATGCAGCAGATGCAAAAGAAAACCACGTATATTATAACCTTTCAAAATGAAAAATAAAGCTATGTGAAGTTGGATCTTAATGAAGGCCCGTGCTTTGAGGTGTGCTGGGTCCATACTCTGGTCAAGGACAGGGGATGCTCTGCTTCTGCAGGTGTGTCTGCAAGGTCACTTTTCCTTTCTCTGTGGCTCCGGAATAAGCTCTAACTTTCTGGTGAAACACACCTGCCCTTGTATGGGGCGTCCCTGTCCAGCCCTCCATCCCATCTATCTGTCTGACGGTCATTCATCCAGGTGGAGTGCTTGTCAGACTGCCCTGTGGGTTTCTGAGGCTGAGTCTTTACGGGAGCAAAAAGCCGCCTCTCTCTGCTGAGGCCGGAGGTTTCACACTGCTGCCCGTCTCAGCCCACTGTCCCCCAGGCTCCTGCAGTCTGATGCGCCTGCATCCTGCCTAGTAGCCACGTGCTGTTCCGTTGGGTAGCTGTATTATTGTAATTATGAAGGGGAAACATTTTAAAATGCCACAGAACCCTAACTTTATGTTGGTGACCCTGGGGTCTCCTGGGCCATGTCCTGGGATGGGCTGAGCCAGCACAGTGAACGTACATGGGCCACATTCCCTGTCCATCTTCACAGGCGAGGGTGGCCTTCCCACAGGTGCACCTGGCACTTCTGGTGGGTAGGCAGGGAGGGTGTTAGAGGACATGCTCAGAAACACTGTGAGGGGCTACAGAGGGGCAGTTCCAGCAGCCCACTTCCTGTGCTGCTTGAGAAGGAGCCCCTTCCCCAGACGCCACCTCACTACTTATGCGCCTGGGATCGTGTCCTCCTGTGCTGTGTAGGAAGGAGGCTCCAGCTCAGGGCCATTGTGTTTGCCTGTCCTTTATGTTTTGAAGAAAGTACTTTTAAAAGCAAATCCTTTTAGATAATGGCTTTATTTCTCCTTGATCTTAGAAAGAAAATGAGTCTCTTTTTCTGCAAAAAAGCCATTGATTTTTAATGTATTTTCCCTTTGAATAATTCTGTTCCTTGAATTTTTAAGCAAGGTCAATTTTTGTCCCATCCTTCCATACAATCTTAGGTATCCAGAGACGCCTTTGTGTTCTTAGCACCGGGCACTCAGCACATGGGTGCTGACTAGATTACGGAGGGCTGTGATGGGGGACCCTGCGCGGAGCACAGTGGGCCTGCTGCTACCGCCGACATCATTGCCGGTGTCGGCTCTCTCCTGCTGGTGTCCGACCAGAGCGGACAAAGTGGGGACACAGCCAGTCTGACCAGGCGGTCAGCATCTTAGCAGATCCCACTGGGCTGGGAGCGGGTTGCAGGGGTTGTCTAGCACAGGAGGGTCAAGGAGACTAGATTAAGGAACCTCCCTGGCTGGGGTTGGGGGTGGGCATGGAATTGTATCTGAAAATCTGATACTAGGGGCAGGGCTTCGTCAGTAATGTGACTGCGACCCACCTTGGTTTCCTGCCCTCTCTTCAGTGAGGCTTCCTTCGGCAGACTCAGCGGGGCAGGTGTGCACCCTGTGCCAGACCCGTGGCTTGAGTGCACAGGAGCTCTGTTCTCAGGAAGGTGTTGGTCTGGGCCCTCTCTACAGACTTCCAGCCGAAAACAGTTTGACCATCACGAGCATTTCTCTTTCCTTTGAACTGGGGTGCTTTTTAACTTTGTGCTTACTCTTGTCTTTCCCCATCTGATGCTGTTATCCTAGGAGTGCAGTCCAAAAAAGGACCAGAAGACTCCCGGTCCCGGGGCCCCTCCTGTGGGCCCTTCCGTGGGCTGCAGCGGGACCATGGCCTCCACCAGTGCCGCTTCGGCCGCAGCCCAGGAGACCATCTGCCTGGACGACTCCCTGGATGAAGACCTGGCCTTCCACTCACCCTCCCTGGAGCTGGTGTCTGAGGCGCTGGCGGCCATCAACAATGGGAGCAAGGGCCCTGCTGTTAGCTCCCGCATGAGCGTGCTGCCCACAAAGCCCCGGCCCGGCCTGAGAGAAGAGAAGCTGGCGAGCATCATGAGCAAGCTGCCTCTGGCCGCTCCCAAGAAGCTGGACTCGGCTCCCACGGCCCACTCCTCCAGCCTCATCGCCGGCCACAGCGGCCTGGCGCCAAAGAAACCCCCGGAGCTCGCTCACACCGCCATCTCATCAGGCCTTATTGCGGGGGCCTCCATTCAGAACCCGAAAGTCTCCCTTGAGCCTCTGCCGGTCCGGCTGCTCCAGCAAGGGCTGCAGCGGTCAGGCCAGATCCTCACTGCCCCTTCTTCGCAGCCCCACATCACTGCCTCCTCGTCTCAAGCCCACGTCACTGCCTCCTCTCACACCCTGGGAGCCTCGGAGGCCCAGGAGGCCGCCTCCCTGGCACAGGCCACAAAGGTGCACCAGCATTCAGCAGTCCCACAGAACTATGTGTCCCCACTGCAGGCGACCATCAGTAAGTCCCAGAGCAACCCCGTGGTTAAGCTGAGCAGCACTCCCCACGTGTCCTGCTCTGTCCCTCTGATGAAGTCTGCGGACAAGCCGCTTCTGTACCGCCTGCCCCTGCCCAACCCCTCATCCGGAAATGGGTCCGCAGGGCCCCACCCCCTGGCCTCCAGGGCAACCCCGAGCACCACTACCTCCAGTAACTATTTAGCCAAGGCCATGGTGGCGCAGATCTCCACGCAGGCTTTCAAGCCTCCTTTCTCAATGGCCGCCTCCCCCAAGCTCGCTGCCTCTCCGAAGCCTGCCACGTCGCCCAAGCCCTCGCCTTCACCCAAGCCCTCTCTGTCCGCCAAGCCTTCGGTGTCAACGAAGCTGACGTCCAAATCCAACCCAGCCCCCAAGCCCACCGCCTCCCCGAGTTCTAGCAGTCCAAACGCACTCGTTGCCCAGAGTGGGCCCTCAAGCAGTGCTGGCAGCAACCCCGGCCACAAACAGCCCAGTGGGATGAGCCTCAGCAGACACTCTCCCACCCTGAACTTACTGCCGGCCCACCGCACTGCCGGCCTCCCGGCCACAAAAGCCCTCCCGGCCTCTTCCAAGCTCACAAACTCAGCTTCCATGGGATCTGCTGGCAAGAACAGCTTGAGTGGAATTGCATTGAATGTACCTGCCAGCAGAGGGGGCACCCTTAACTCAAGCGGAGCTGGTAGGACTAGTCTGTCTGGGGGGACAGGAAGTGGAACACAGGGTGCTACTAAACCGTTGTCTACACACAGACCGTCCTCTGCCTCAGGGTCTTCGGTGGTAACAGCCAGCGTGCAGGTATGTACGGTGCGCACGCCCCTGGGCCAGCAGGGAGGGTGGCGCCGTCCTACCTGTTAGTCGGTCTGATACCAGGCTGGTGATGGCCATGGGGTGCCCTCCGTGGTCCCGCCACAGGTTCTTTGGGACGATGTCTTGTTGGCAGTGTTTTGGTTGGGTTCTGTTTTCCCCAGCCAAGGATCTCCCAGCTGAAATGCTTGTTCACACCTGATCACTTATCACAGTGCAGCCGCCGCCGCTTAGGAGCCCAACCGATGTTCTCGTCTCCGCCCTTCCTTCCCCGCCCCAGCCCCTCTCCTGCCAGATTGATGAGGGGGCTGCAAAACATTCCTGGAAAATGGAATTAAAAGGGCAGTTTTCCACTGACTTTTTTGAAGCTGCTTTGTATTTTTTATTTAATCAGGTGTCTGAACCTGTACTACTCTCTAAGCCATGCATCTTTCCAAATAACATTGTCCCCTGCGTCGATGTTGCAGTCACTTAGCCATGACTCTGTGTCACACTGGTCCCTAGTCCTCCTGTGCCACGGTTTGTCCGAGCCGAATTTGTCATTCAAATCCCCCTTCTGGCCGGCCGACGCGATCCTCTTGAGCATGGCAGTGGTGTGCCTACCACATGCGTTCCCTGGGCCCTCCTGGATGGGCAGAGGGCCCGGCTTGCTCACCCAGTGCTCCAAACGCTCACCCAGTGCTCCGAAGGCCCTCCCTCGTCTTCAGGTAGAGGATTGAATAGGAGGCTCCCGAGGCCACCCTGACTTTTAGGGTTGTTCCCATATAATCAATACGTTTCCACAGCCTACATGCTAAGGTTTCTCCACATGTCCCCAAACCATGCTGGGATTGCCTGGTTTTTAGTGATTTTAGACCCAGAAGGTAATCTCAAGCCTGGCTTTGGTGTGTTTCTGCACCGCTTCTCAAGCTGGGTTGGCTGGGGAGGCTGGAGCCCCTCTCTGCCTCTCCGTCGCCACCCTGACACTGGGTGTTGGAGGTGGCCTCAGCTTCGCCCTCCCATGACTGGTCTTACACATGCAGGGAAGAAGAAGGTCACCTCAGCAGTTCCTTTGTCTTGGGGCGTAAGAGCCTGGGGGTGTAGTGGCTTCACCTTGTGCTGCAAACTACAGTGTCAGTAGTTCGAAATCACCCACTGACCCTTAGGAGAACGAGGAAACATTCTACTCCTGTAGACAGTCAGTCTCTGAGAGCCATGGGGTAGTCCTGCCCGGTCTGGTCCTGTAGGATCGCTATGAGTCAGAATTGACTGATGGCCGGGAGTTTGGCTACTGGTTTGGTCTGTGGAAGTGTTTTCACTTCAGGTTGCTCCTGCGTAGATCATAGTTGACCGTGGATAGCATCTCCCCTTGGCTGGTTACACAGCTTGTGGGCCTCCCACACACCTGCAGCTCCAGGTCCCATTCTGCCGTTGGGGAGTCCTAAAGTTGAAGGACCTTCAGCTCACTATTAGCTCAGCCAGTGAAATCTAAGGGCAGCGGGTATTTCATCTGCTTGCTTTTGCTTTCCTCTGAAGCGCGAAGACAACAAAACAGGCACACGGGCTCTAAGAATTGCGTGTCGAAGTCAGGAATGTCTTGGGAAGGGTGGGAGGCAGTCTATTCCAGTCCATGTTCTCTATTCAGAAGTTGACTTTTTAAATGAATCTTTATGCTGAGCCACAGAGCAGGGGACAGATTGTATCAGAAATAGCAGCTCCCTGCCTGGTGTCCCTCCCAGGTACTGCCTGCTCTCAGCTCTTGACTTTTTCCTCTAGGCATTCCCAAGTCAAAAATCTGGATTTGCCTTCTTACAGTGATTGGGTTTTCATTTGCTCCCTGGAATTACATAGTTTTCTTTGAGTATCATTTCTTGTTCCCTCCTTTGTCACCGCTTGGGTCTTCCTGGTTCAGCCCTGACATTCCCGTGTCTGTTTCCTCATGGAGAACGCTCTGTCGGTGAAGCCCCCTGGAGCGCCTCGCGTGACGAGTACCCGCTTGTCCCTCGCGCTGCACTGATGCTGCTCTGGGTCCTGCGGTCCCGCCCGCACAGCTCATCTGCGTTTCCTCTCAGGTCGACTCTGTCCTGTAATGCCCGGTGTGCATGCTTTAGCTCAGCGCCTCCACCCTGCTGGTCACACCAACAAGGGAGCCCAGCTTCCTATGGCGCTGCAGACCTTGTGAGGGGGGCTGCCTGCTCTCTGCTCCTCCAGGGTACAGGCCCCATCCGGCCTCAGACTGATGTTAGCCACCTTCTGGCTTTAGGCCAGCGGTGCTCAACCTGGGGGTCAAAGGACCCTTTCACAGGGGCTGCCCGATTCATAACAGTAGCAAAATGACATGAAGTAGCAACGAAAATAATTTTAAGGTTGGGGGTCCCCACAACATGAGGAACTGTGTTCAAGGGTCTCGGCATTAGGAAGGTTGAGGACCACAGCCTCAGGCCTTTAGCTGTGCTTTCTCTTCTATGACTTCCCACTGAAGGACTCCTCTCTTGCATTCAAATGGCCAAGTTTCCTGTGCATCCTGCCTCCCACGGGGAAGCCCCAGCGCTCACCTGTACGGAAGAATTGTCTCTCCTGCATCTGTGCCAGGCACTCCTCTAGCGGTGCCCCACAGGGTGGGCAGCACTTGGGTCCCTGCCCTCGGGGAGAACATAGACCAGGCAGGAAGGTGCAGAGACAGAGCTTTGGAGGATGTGCCTGTGCTGTGGGAGAGAAGCCGGGCAGCACGGCCGAGGCGTGGCCACTGACCGTCGCAGTGGGACTGTCGGGGACTCAAAGCCCCTTCTCAGAAAAGCTCGCTGCCATCAGCTCAGTTCCACCCACCGCGGCCGTGTAGGACCGAGTCGAACTGCCCCTGTGAGGTGCGGGTCTCTCAGTCTTCACGGAAGCAGACAGCCTCCTCTTTTTGCCGGGGAAGCGCTCTTTGAAGGCTGCGCTAGAGCAGGGGCAGCTGTAGGAGGAGCCGCTGGGGTAGGAAGGATTGGGAAGTGATGGCCAGCAGGGTGACCATAGGGAGAGGCCGAGGTCAGGGAGCAGAGCCACTTGTTCTGTGTGGTGGGAAACCTTCAGAAGGGTCTTCAGTGGCCGTGGGTGGCTGACTTGCAGCTCAGGGACTGTGGGAATGGCAGAGAGACTCACTGAACAGGAAGGAGTCTGTGATCTAAGGACCAGGGGTAATGACCCACCAAGAAGAGTTCCCCGGAAATGGAACATGGGCCTTGTCCTGAACTGCCCGACTGTGTCCTGCTCACAGCTCTGTGCCCTTCTGAAGACCCGTAGCACCCACCCCTGCAAGGCCAAGAACGATCTACGAAGGGCCACCTGATGTGGGGGTGATCTGATGTTTCCATTTTGCTTTAGAGACACATGTGCACGGGACGTTCTTTAAAGTGTGTCGGGTAGGTCAGGTCATCGCTCTCGTGTTTCCAGATGCTCAGTTTTTGGAGTTGTTGCAGGTGGTGGTGCCTGTCTAGTTTACTGCTTCTTTCGAGACAAGACCATTAGTTCCCTCCTCACTAGGACCCTGCGGTCCTCACAGGGGACTGCACTCAGGCACAGCCTCAGAGGCTCCCTGCCATCCTCTCTGAGATGACCACTTGACGCAGGGTCATTTCTGCCCAAGTTGCTTCAATGCATTGTGCCTGGCTGACTTTTTCTCTCCTGAATGCACCGGTCTGTGTGTCATGGCTGGCACGATAGAAGGAAAGACTGAGTGTACACATAAAGCCAGGGAGGCTTCCTTTGTGTTAGGGAA
>NW_022103920.1:7089247-7108237 GCF_000313985.2 Echinops telfairi | reverse complement strand
TAGCTAGCACTAAGGATTATTGGCTTAAAAAAGCAAACAAAATCAAAGACATTGTTTTTCCTGCCCAGATGTAGTACTGTGGCATTTTTACCAGGGATATTTGGAGGCGGGAAACTAAAGATAGCCAGCAAGCTTCGCAGTGCCAGAGATGGCAGTGGACCCTGTCTGGTAGGGTGAAAGTGCCCTCGGTCAGGTCTCTTTCAGTAAATGCCAGAGATGCAGAGAAAATCCTAGTGGAGACCGCCTCCCTGGTGCATGACTTGGGAACTCGCCTGTTTTCCACATCAGTGGGGACATAAGACATCGTTAAGCAGATGCTGCAAAGCATCCTTCCTGAGCCAGAGCGCTTAGCAGAATTAGGCCAGCTTTTGAATCATGTCTAGCTGTTACCTGTGACCTGCCCCACCCCTCTTGGACACATGGCCATGTCCCTCTAATCAGAATGGACACAGCACAGGCAAACTGGCCTTGTCTGGAGCTGTGGGGGCCTCTGCTTACATGTCCCATGACAGTAGTCCAAAAGAACAGACCCTGTACTAGAAACAGACGATATTAAGGACTAAATCTGGAAAAAACTTTCCTTTTTAATTGGCACTGGTCACTTGTGAGGTTAGCGCTTGTGCTGTAGATTTGGCGTGGCCTCTCGTTAGTCAGCCTCTGCCAGAATTGGGTTTCTCTTGTCTCCCTTCAGTGACGTATGTGCACACGTGCACAGACTGTAACATTGGATGCGCACAGAAGCGTCCCAGAGTTCCCTGAAAACTTGTCCTTCCATGGGTTCTGAGGTTTAAAAAAAAACCCCAGAAACTGGAACTATGAATTGTGGAAATTAAGAAAGCGGCATGTAAATTGATGACAATAAATAACGGTTTTTTAAAAAAGGAAAATCAAAGTGGAAAAGACCTGTTTTATTCCTGCATCCAAAGTCGATCCAAGACTGAAGTTAGCTTGCTGGAATAAATGCAGGGAATTTTTCAGAAGCTCACCTTTACCATCGGATTTCCGTTTTCATAGCCATTGCTCACCTTAGGGATGGCTTATTCCAGAGCAGTGGGCTGGGGACGGTGCTGGTCTTCAGAGGGTAAGGACAGAGCAGGTGATGGAAACAGAGGACCTATGTTAGTAAGGTTTAGATCCTTTCTGGGCCTTAGGGGTGAGCTGGAATGGTGGCGATAGGAGAGGGCAGAGGAGGCTTGGAAACGATGGTCCTGCCCAGGAAGGGTCGGCACAGAGGGGTGAGTGCAGGGGCAGGTGCGGCTGGTGACTTGGAAGAGCAGCCTGGGTGGTCGTGTGCAGAGAGGACAGGGCAGCCCACGCTCTGAGAGGGGGTTAGTGTGAGGGACAGTGCGATGACCGAGTCTGGAACTCATGACTGCAGGCTCGGGGCGCAGGTGAAAGAGCAGAAAGCGAAATCGGAAGTGGGCGTGATGCAGGTGGTGAGTCAGGCAAGTTCACCGAGAGCTTAGTTTACAATCAGCAGGTGGCCACAGCCAGTATTGGCAGCTGTTGGAACAGACTGAGAAGCTTCAAAAAGTGTGGGAAATGGAGTTTAAAAGAACAGATGTTTTGTGCACACTTTCTGAAGCCCCCTCCATTGCCCACCTCAGTCTGACTATCTCTTTCTCAATTAGAGCAAATAGAAGACACAGCCTTGCATCCGTGAGCATCTTAAGAAAAATCTAGGGTGAAGTGTCTGCTGTCTGCTCTGACCTTTGGTCTGTGCTTTCTGCCGTCCAGGGAGCCCACTCAGCCGCTGATCAGAGCCTGCCAGCTGTTCCCAGGAGAAAGACAGGGCTGTCTGCAGCCTTGGCCATCCTGGGTGGCAGCTCTGTTCTGTTCTGTAGGGTCACTGAGGGTCACTGCAGTGGGCTTTCCACAGTCCACTGCAGGAGCAAAGATGCAGGGGCTTCCAAAAGTATGTGGGGAAATTCCATTCTATTTTCGCTCCATTTTCAAAACCACACACCTTTGGAAGCGAAGCCCTGTGTTAGAAGCAGCCCTGTGCCACTGAGGGCACAGAGCAAGACCACAGTGGGTGAAACACTCAGTTTCCTTCCAATTCTGACCCCTGGTTTCTGCAGTCCACAGCAGGAGCGTCACTCTTGGCTAATGCCTCACCTCTGACTCTCATGACGTCACCTTTGTCTGTAACCAATCAAAACGTGGCTCCTTTTGGGATGCTGGGTGGCCTTGTTCCAGTGACCATGCCCTTCCAGTTTCCCCTGGAGCTCCTCGGCTTCGGAACGGACTCAGCTGGAGCAACAGCCACCTCGGGATCTACCTCAGCCGCCTTCCACCACAGCCTCACACAGAGTAAGTGGCCCTGGCGCTGCGGGGCACCCTGTGTGCCCGGGCGGGGCGAGCCCCTCACACTGGCAGCAGGTGTGAAGCCGGCGCAGTGAGTGAAGACACGGTTTTTTTGTGTCCCAAGCACCTGATTTTATCAGGCACATGATCAGTCAAATTCCTGGTGTCTGGGATTCCCTTTCGGTTTTTTTTTTTTTTTTCAATGACCCATATGTCCCCTCCATAATGGACTTTGTGCAGAGGGACCGTCACGGTTGTCCGGTGGTTTGCGTGCACATACTCACTCAGGCGCTGTGGGAGACAGTACTGCGGCCGGCTTCTGGAAAGATAACAGCTGGGAGGCCAGCTGGGGCCAGTTCTGGTCTATCCTGTGGGGCGGCGGCTAGTCGGAATCAGCTTGATGGCCACCTTTTTTTAACATACACACAGGAGCTTTAAAAAGTTCGTGGAAAACTTGCACTACCTTCTAATTCCACTTTTCCAGACTTTTTGAAGCCCCCTCGTGTGTACATCCCAGGTGTAAATCTACGTCGGGGCCGCACTCCCATTGGGGGCGCAGTGTGTGTGCCTGCAAGGGCCCCGCAGTCCTGCAGAGAGGGCACTGACTCATCTCTTCCCTCCTTCCAGATTTACTAAAGGGTTTACAGCCGGGAGCCCAGCACGCAGCGCCACTGGCCCACTCCCCACTGCCTGCCCACGCACAGCAGACGTTTCACGGTAAGAGCCGCAGGTGCCCACCGCCCAAGCCCAATAAGTTACAGCCCTCTACACTTCTGAAAAGTCTGCTAAGCAGGAGATGGTCGTGGGGAAGCACTCCTGTGAGCAACCGGCCTTCTGTGCCGGGTAGTCATGTCATAGCGCAGACCCGCATGGCACCCATGGTCCGTACTCTCACCGTAAGGCTTCTCTTCCCCGAGTGGGACTTTCCTTCCTGTGTCCCCGCTTGTACTCCCGGTGCCTTTGCAGCCCAGCTGGCTGGCTGTGGAAGTGGAGGTTAGTCGACAGGTGGGTAGGACAGGTTGAGTCTTAGTAACTTGAGGGTAGGTTTAGGTCCTTGCTGGCACTAGCAGGTAGTGGCTCTGCTGTCCCTGTGCCCTAGGGAGTGAGTGGGCCAGGCTCTGGTACGGGCTGAGGAGCAGCTCATCCGTGTGAACGTACTCACTGTGCCAGCACACTTCTCTGCAAGGACCAGATAGGAGATGTTTTCAGTCTCACAGGCTGTGTTCTTCCTTGGCAGCCGCTCAGAGCTTCCACTTCAGCGTGGCTGGGCCCCACCAAACCTGAATGATCGATATAAATTGTGTCCAGAGGAGCCTGGGGCTGTGATTTGCTGAATTCCAGGTTAAGGACTTTCACTGTCCAGTTTGTTTTTGTTTTGTTTTTTAAATTTTTTCTTTTTTTCACGGTCCAGTTTGTATAAAGGTGTTTTACTTTGTTAACCAAACCTTTGAGCAAAATCCCACTTAAAAACACCTTGCCATGTTGTTAATTTAACTTTACCTCAGAGCACAGGTGTCTGTGCTGCCTGCCTACAATAGTACAGATAGTACTGTCTACTGTTTACCACACTGGCTGCCAAACAGCCAGCTCATTAGATTTTCTCGTGGAAGTTGCTCTCCTGGCTGCCTGTGTTTGCACTTTGAAACAGTCGCCTTGTCTCTGTGGTGTACTTCTTTGTCTGTGGTTCCATGGCTGCAGCAGGCTCGGTGGCGTGTGTGGTCTCCCACACGTGGGCTCCGTGGTTGGCATCTGGTGGTCTGCGCCACTCCACCATTCATGCCTCGGCCTCAGATTCAGTCTGTGTCCCATCTCAGGCCCTTCCAGGGCTTGGCCTTAACTGCCTTTAAAAAAAAAAAACACCCACTAACCCCGAGCCAGTTCCCACCGGTGATCTTGTGTGGCAACACTGTCCTCTTAGCTTCTCGCCACCCTGGGCTTTGCCCATAACCTAACCCAAACCCACTGCCTTCCAGGAGATTGTGACCCACGGTGACCCTGGAGAACAAAGTAGAGCTTCCTCTGTGGTTTCTGAGCCTGGAGCTCTCTGTGAGGGTAGAGCCTCCACCAACCCGTGCTTCCCAGACACCGAATGGCTCATCTTCCCTGCTACACCAGGCAAGGGCCAGGCACGGACTCAGCTGGGCCTTATTTACATAAGCGATTAAGAATTAATTGCCTAGTGTGACTGGAGGAAAGAAAGTAACAGGAAATAGAGGAAAGAACCAGGAGGCAAAAGATATTTATAGAGTTATAAATACAGGCATGCATATATGTAAACATATTAATATATAACAACAGATATAGGTCTGTGTACATTTTTTTTATATGTTAAGTATTACCCAAAAAAAAGTATTACAGTAGTAGATGGACCTTGGGCCTCTACTTAAGTCCTCCCTCAATGCAAGAACACTTTATTCTAATACCCTAGCACTCTATGATGCTCACTTTCTCGACACAATTACTGAAAGCAAAACGCGTGCATAAGCAAATGTGGTGAAAAAAGCTGACGGTGCTTGGCTATGACAAGATTTAGTGTCTGGGGTCTTAAAGACTTGAAGTTAAACAAGCGGCCATCTAGCAGGGAAGCAACAAAACCCACATGGAAGAAGCACACCAGCCTGTGTGATCATGAGGTGTCAACGGGATCAGGTATCAGGCTTCAGAAGACCCAAAACAAGTATTCATACCGATGCGAATGAGCAGAGACCCAAAGCGCACCTGTGGACGATTGGACATCTCCTCACAGGGGGGTCACAAGGAAGGCAGGATATCACTGACAAAATACACACATTCCTCTAGTTCTTTAATGTTTCCTACTTGCCACTGTCATGACCCCAGTTCTATGTTATAATCCGGTTAACCGGAGAATGTGCCTGGGCACGCATATGAGCTCTTGACCCACAGAATCCAGGACAGCCAAACCCCGCAGGACATGTAAAGGGAATAGTGATGCCACGAGGGTAGGGCGAGAAAGGGGGAACCGATCACAATGATTGACCTATAACACACGTACCACTCCCCACCCCCGACAGAGACGAACAGCAAAGTGGGTGAAGGGAGACAGAAGATGGTGTAAGATATGAAAATAAAAATAATTTCAAATTTATCAAGGGCTCATGAGGATGGGAGAGGGAGGGGGATAAAAAAAGGAACTGATACCAAGGGTTCGAGTAGAAAGAAAATGTTTTGGAAATGATGATGGTAACGTAAGTACAAATGTGCTTGACACAACTGATGTATGGATTGTTCTAAAAGCCCCCCATAAAATGATTTATTTTATTAAAAATTGTCAGTGCTGTGGTAAGGAAGTTGATTCCACGTGCAAGAAATGGGGGTTCACCTGCCTTCCAAAGACACAGGTCCCTTGCAGATGGGCGTTGGCGCTCTGGCTCCTTCACCGTCCTCACCACACTGCACCTTTGGTGGGAGGCCCAGTGAGCGGCTCTCTGAGGGAGGGGCTCCTGTGGTGGCATCTGTCTCCGCCGTCTCCACGTGTGCTCATCAGCAGTAAACGCAGGTGACCCCGCCACATCCTCCATCGGAGCTGGCTGCTGTGCTGCTTGCTGCCCCTCCCTATCCACCATTTGTCTTTCTCAGATGGAGGCCAAAGTAAAGGAGACACTAAGCTACCGCGGAAATCTCAGTGACGTCCCAGCGAGCAGAGGGCAGGCGGCACTGGACTGGCTGGTGGGCGCTACCTGAAGGGGCTGCTGCAGCTGCTGCTGTCGGTGTTTACATTCTCCCGTCCTGAGCACTGTGGTGAGGAGGACACACGCAGGCGGCCGATCGGTGCCAGGTGCCGGAGGAAGAGCGGCCTCCCTCCGTGCAGTCTGGGTCCTCTGCGTCTTCTCAAGAGAGGTCCAGTTACCACACAGACTGGTGGAAAGAGACTGGGCGGTCAACCCCACAGAAGTTCAAGTTTGCCTCTCCCAGGGGCGGAAGAGGAAAGGGAGAGGATGGGTGGGCACTCTTCGTGCCAGGGCTTGGATCTTGGCACTCGCAGATGAGCCCTGGGGTGAGGCCCGTGGGTCACGAGCAGTGGGCCTGTCTGAGTGCGCTGTGCAGCGCATCTGCCACGTGAACAATTAGCGACCCCCCATCTGATCTTAGACGGCACTCCCCAGAATTCCTGTGCAGACTTGAAGCTACTTCCCCAGGTGCCGCAGAGCGGGGGGTGGGGGGTGGGGGGTTCCCCGGGGGGACACCCAGCACAGTGTCGTGGTTACTGAGCTGCCTCCGTGTCTGAGGTCAGACAAAACCTAGATGACCCCTTCCTGCCGGGCTCCATCGCATCTTCCCCTCAGAAGGGGCACTTCCCCCTCTTGTACCAGTCAGGTGTGTGTCTGCTGGCGACGGTCAGGAGCCCCATCCGCAAGCTTCACACACGTCGCATCTACACCTTTCTCTTGAGACGGCGATCCTTTGCTTCAGGGCCGGGCTTGGGTGCTCTGAGCCCTCGCAGCCCAGCCAGCACCATCGGTGGGGGCCGCCTCCCTCGGACCCCTCAGCACACAGCCGCAGCCACTGCTCTGTGAGCGCTCGGCACACTGCACACACTGCGTCCGCAGTTTGAATCCTCAAGGTGGAATTTAAAGGGAGGAGTTACCGTAGGATGAAGAGATTATTTTTGTAACCGTCACAGCATAGTTTGCTGCACACCCGTGTGGCAAAGATCAGCGCCGTTAGAAATCTCACAGCTTTACTGACGTTAGTATGAATGTCGGCTCTGCGTCCTCCGGACAACTGGGAGGGGCTTGTTCTGTTGAAAGGGGTTTTGTTTGCTCATTCACTTTGTCCTCCTCCTCTTCTCCCTAGTTCCTCCCCTTCTCTCTGTCTAGATTTAGGGGTGAACGTTTCGCTGGGTCCCTGTGTAAAGACAGGCTGCCCCAACAGCAGCCGAGACAGGAACAAAACCTGCTCTGCACCAAGCTTGTCACAGCCAGGGTTCCCGGTGTGTTCTCACCACACGTCACCCGTGCCACTAAGTTCATGGAAATAAAAGTATTTATTTGATACTTTTTTTCTGTTGTAAACAGAAGTCCCAGGTAACTGGGACTGAGTGACTTTCCACGGATCTGTTTGGATCCCTCTGCCTTTACTTTGCCTTCAAAGTCAAGTTGGCTAGCAAATAACTGAAAACTGTAGTTCCAAGAACTTGTTACAGTAAAAGGAAGGGGTTATTTCAAAGGAATTGTGGCTATAATTCCTTGCAGCTAACAGTTTAGCTTACCAGTGAAACAGGTATGTGTGGCCGACAGGTGGTAGGATCCAGCTTTGACTTGCATTGGGCGGGTCTGATGAAGGCTTTGGTGTTAGCTTGTTTTTAATTAGGGAAGCTTGGCAGTTACTGGTTTATTCTAGCGGAGTGGCCCTCTGTGTTAGTGTGACCGGAGAGAAGTCAGGTCTTTCCTGAGCGCTTAATGTTAACCTGTCAGCCTGCTGATCATTGTGCATGCACACACACACATAGGTAGAGTGTGTGCGCGCACATGTATATGTATATAGGTAAACGCATTATGGATTCAAATCTAGAAATGGAATTGATTTCTTAGCCCACCGATCCCGAATCATGCAGATCCCTACTGACTCCTTTCCTTGTTATTTAGGAAAACACCTGATGAACTGCCCCGCCCCGCCCTGCCCCCCACATTGTAGTTGTCCGGGGTCTGGCTCTGAGAAGTCCCCGTGAGTGGAGCTGATGTCTTTCCTGGCTTAAGGTCCTGATGCCTGAGAGCTCCTGCCTGGCCCGAGCCCACCCCGGCCTCTCCATCCCAGAGCAAGACCCAGCGTGGCTGGAGCAGGTGCCAGTAGGAAATCCTTTCTCCCTCAACATCGACACGCCGCATCTGCTCATGGGCACCTCTCTCCACTGGTTTCCTCACTGGAAAACACGTGAAGACGGGTTCTCTTTTGCACGTACTTGCGATTCCCGCTGTCTTTTTGCACTTAAAAATAAAAGTCCAGCCGTGTTCTTGAGTAAGATGGCGGTAGCTTCCAGCTTTCTAAGGCCAGAGCGATGCGTGCTTCTGAACAGCACTAGCCCCGCGCCAGGCAGAAGCCCTGGCACAGCCCTCAGTGTCGGGACTCTTGATTCAGGAAGATTGAGCCGTTCGTTCTCAACTGTCTGTGTTTCACACTGCCTTCGCGTGATAGCAGCTTTTACTGTACATGCACATTACTCCTCAGTATTCATAAGCAATAACGGGCCTCGAGCTGTCCCCAGAGATGCTGCCAGGTCGCAGGCAGACTGTCAGCGGCCAAGTGTCAAGCCCGTTCAGAGCCTCCAAAGTGAATGCAAGCAATAAGGCTCCGCACACATCGAAGCGGTCGCTCTTCCTGCCTCTGCCACCGGAGGGCTCTAACCACACCGGCAGGAGCCTCAGCCAGGCCCAGGAAAACGGGGCGTGGGGAAGAAGCTGACCCCTCTAGACACAGGCTGGTCTCCTCTGAGGACATCCTAGGGTCAAGTTGGCACATCCTTTTGTGGGTGCCACCCCTTCGATAGATGTTGGGATCCCAAGCAGCATTGTCCCCTCTCAGACATCCCATCGGGCTTGTGGTAGCAGTATGGGGAGGGGAAGAACTTGTTTGAAGACTGCATTGGACGCCTGTTTGGAAACAGTATATTGGGAATTATTTTGACCCAGGATATAGCTCCCCCCAAAAAAGGGGGGGGCATTTTTTTTTTTTTGCTTTCATATCTAGTGTTTACATCCAGGGTTAGGAAGTGCAGACGTCCTGCTCTCCTCAGATCATCCTTTACCACAGCCCGCCCACCAACCTCGGGGCAGAACGTCTTCTGAAAGTTCTGCTGGTCATTCAAACTGGCCAGCAGAGAAGAAGGCCCTGTCCCAGAGTGTCCCTGTTGCCCCCGTGCTCTCCGCCACGTCAGCGTGACGAGCTCTGGTGGGCGGCGGACCTCCCTCTCTGTTCCCAAGCACTGAGCCCGCCCCTTGTTGGACTGGTGCGTGCAGTTTGGGCACTTTATTTTAGGAGTGTACCACAGAGGTACACTGGCCCCTGCATTCTGGTCCGTGTCGGCGTTGCATTTCTGTGTTTATTTTTGTTTTTTTGTGTTGGAGGTAGAAGGACGAGGAAAACAAACCTGTCAATCATCAGGGCAAACCTGAGAACGTCCCTGGGCTTCAGCGCTGCGTCTCCTAATGTTCTGCTCCCAGGGGGCACTTTGACTTCGGTTTGGCTAGTGTGGTGGGTTTTGTTTGCTTGCTTGATTTTTGTTTTAGCCGAGAGGGCTTTTGTTTTTGTAACGAAGCCGAAAACTAATAAGAATATGTTATGCAATTTTATTTATGAAACTTTGAGGGGGAAAGTCCAACTCTTTGTAAGTCATTTCATAGCTCTGGTAAATGCAGGCCTTTGTCTTAAGTGCCTTTTTCTTTCTTTGGCCCCCTCCTTTCGAAGTAGTTCTCAGATACCCTAAAGTCCAGACCAGTGGGTCAGGGACTCGGGAGGAAGAATCTCAAGCTTGCCAATATTGCACTGTGGTGCCCTGCACACATGTGTGCTGTATGGTGTGCTCTGTGTGTGATGGATAGATGACGGTCGCTGCCGTGTTTGCAGAACTCCCGCACTTCTTCCATGGCTTTAGTTCCTTGAAATGGGCAGTGGGGAGACTGCCATCCTAGAGCCCGCCATCCCCTGCATTTCAGGACCTGTTGGTATGAGTGGGCAGGACACACGCACACAGATAGGCACGTGTGTTTAAAATGAGGGTCGCTGTGAGTTGGAATCGGACTGAGTGGAGTGAGTGGGCAGAGAGCAAGCCACTTGTTACAGAAAACCACTCGAGTAGACAGACTTCTTGGCTGTTGGGGCTGTCACCCACTGTCCTGTGGCCTCGAGGTTGCACACGTCCTCTAAGAGAAAGCATTGCGAGAGCAGTGGTCTGTCGTGCACCTGGCTGCTTTGGGCACTGGGCTGGGCAATGGTCAGGATGACGGTGTGCAGGAAACTGGCAGCGTGGTCATTCAAGGTGCCTCCCGCTTCCTTCCAGCAAGTGCGGGTGCTGCTCAGGCCTGCTCCAAGGCTGTGAGCAGTTAGCCCGAGGGAGGAGGACTGCAGACCCCGAGGAGGCTGTCCTGCACCGACACTCGGAGCCTGGCTCCCTTCCGTGAGCAAACTAACCTGGCTCGGCATGCAGGAGTTCCTGGTTTCTTGTTGACAACAAGCAGATGGGACACGGCAAGGGCACCCAAAAGGAGCCAGCCATCCAGACCCAGTGCAAGTCTATCTCAGGCCTGTCCCCTTGTCATAGCATTGTCTTTGGGAAGAGGAAGCTGGTGGCCCCGAAGGAAGAAGCAGAGCTCCTGGCAGTGACACCTGCTAGAGTCGGGTCACTGCCTCACTTGGACTTCTGGACTCTGTGTCCCTCGAGAGCGCCATGCAACCTCCGTGCCTCAGGCTCCCATCAGAGCAGTGGCGATAAGAGTGCTCACCTACCTCCTGGGGATCTCAGAGACTTTACTATTTGAGAGTTTTTTAATAGATGCCCTATATAATTAAAAATAGCATTATCATATTCTTACAGAGATTAAAAATGTTTCCCTTGCCCTGAAGTTTTAAAAAGAGTCACTGGAATTCTCATTCAGAAACACATTTGTTGTTTAAGCGGGTGCTGTGTGTGATATGGTCCGGTGGCTGTGGGTGGGAGCACCCCTGCGCTTGCGGGTTGACAGCTGGCTGGTGTCCCCGTCTTGCCAGGTGGCTTGTCTGGCACCCGTGCAGCAGAATAGCTGAGGGACTGCTTCCTGGAGACGGTGGTGAGCCTGACATTTAGCTGCCGGCCTTTCCAGCTCCTCAGCCCGATCTCCTTAAATCCCTTTTGGGAATGGACCACTGACACTCAGGAGAAACGGGGGTCTCCGTGCTGCTGTGAGTCAGGCGGGCACTGTACACGGTCTGGGGCACAGGTTTCTACCCCGACAGAGGTGGGGGTGGCTGGGGACGGCCTTGTTAGCTGGTGCTGCGTGCAGAGCACCTGTCCTTGGGTGTGCGTTTCTGGGTTGCAGTGTGGTGCGTTTCCAGGCTTGGAGGTGAGCAGGTGAATGACTGCCAGCTCCCAGGCTTCAGAGGAAGCAGCAGGCAGGTGCAGCTGGGGTTGAACTGGCCCAGTTCTTCTCTGGTGATACAGTTGCTTTTGTCGTTTTTTAGGGCCTGGAGCGGGAGGGGTTGTGTTTCCAGGTAAGGCCTTAGTTCGGATCCTCTCAATGTCAACTATGCAGATGACCATAATCTTTATTTTCCACTCGAGTCTGCGTGTTTCCTGGGTTGTTTTGTTTTTAGGTAATACATGTTAAGACTGCTACCCAAAGAGACAGAAAGCGTCAGGTTTTGTTGAATGTGTTTCACCAGAGAGAGGGAAGAGAAGCAGAAGACAGCTGTTTTGTGTGTCTGTCTGTCCGGAAGTGTGAGCCCTGTGGCCACGTGCTTGTCTGTCGGTCTTCAGGGTAAGGCCGAGGAGCCTTTGGTTCCGCAGCCCCGATGGCTGGGCTGTGAGGCCCCACCTTCTGAACCCCTTCCTCCCTCCCTGGAACACCACCTCCCTGGTGTCCCCCTGGCATTGGCGGGTTCCAGCCTTTGCAGATGGCAGCCCCACGGGGGGAACTCGGAATTCCCTTCAGGCTGCCTTCGAAGAAGTTCCGTTTTTCTCTCAGGCTCCAAAGCACCATTGTCCTGACAAGTTGCTCCCCATGATCCCGTCTTTGTATTGGGAACTCCGCCATCCCCTGTCTCGTGCAGTTTGGATGTAGACTGGAGACACTTGTCCCAGCAGTTACCCAAACGTGGCAATCGGCTCTGGAGGTCAGCAGTATCACTAAGGAGGCCTGTCTGTCCAGGGCTTGGCATCACCTGGACGTCACCGGTGCCGGGAGATGCTTTTCTCCTCTCCTTTGTGTCAAGGACCGGTCTCTGTGCTTCGAGCAGGCTGGAGGCTGCAGTCCGTGGCTCCTCTGGGTAGTGGGCACAGTTGTTCCATGAAAGCTTGAAAGGGGTGTGTGAGCTTTTGCACAAGGCACCACCTCACCATGTGACCCTGGACCACCCTGCTGTCCAGAGCCGAGTCAGATAGGCCTGTGACCCCTCATGCACATCTTTGGTTCTCCGAAAACACTCCATGCCTAATGGCTTCTAGTAATCTCATGCTCCTTTCTCTTCCTCGGGTTTCAAAATGTTTTCCAATGAGGTGGCTACAGGGAATTCGTCATCCACCCGCAAAGACCCCAGGCCAGGACTCCTAGCCTGTCCATCCTCGCTTCGTCCAGGCAGTCCCAGATACACCCCTCCCTCCCTCCAGCCCCACTAGCTATGGCTATTTGCATGCCTGCACCACCAAGAGCCCCCCGCCCCCCGCCCCCCAGCAAGGGCCACAGGCAAGAGGGCAGGAAGAGGCGACACTCGGGTAATAAAGGTTTCCTATAGAAACTGACTGCCGGCCAGTTGGTTCTGATGCAGCGTGGCAACCGAGTGGTCTGCTGAGCTGCTCAGCCAGCCCCCAGCCCCAGCCCACCCCACTTCCTTGGAGACAGGAGGCTGGCTCGCCAGTACAGCAGGTCTGAGAGACCCGCAGGGGCAGTTCCAGTCTGTCCCGGGGGTTGCTGTGACTGTTCTTAGGGTCCGTGGGAATTTGGCTGACTCTTTAAGTCACAGGGACGCCCACGGGAGCGCTCCTGTCGCCGTGATTAAAGTGCTCAGCAGCCAAGAAAGACAGGGAAGTGGTAGTTCCAGTCTGGCCTGTGGGGGTCTCTAGGCTGGGGTGGCACCTGCTTGGGTTTTGAGTCGGGGGCTGTGGCTCCATCATCCCGTCCACCGTGGCCTCCAGGCAGTGAACGCAGGTACCCTTTGCAGGCTGTCCTTGAGCTAGGATTTCACCCTGGAAAACTTCACAATAGCAAAGAGGGGGTCTTTGAGGGAAATCTGTGCATCTGAGGCTACATGTAGGCAGGATGGAGGCCCTGTGCCCCCCTGTACTGAGGGGGCGCCATGGAGGGGCGCGGGGGTGGGGTTGGGGGGGCTCCTGGTGTCTTCAGACCTGAGCGCAGCTGCTGGTCTGGGTGTGAGGTCGGCATGGGTCCCAGCCCTGATCAGGCAGAGGTGGGACTTCAGGGGCCCCACCCTCTACAGTTGCTGCCCCGCCCTGCTCTAGGCCAGGGGAGTGGCACCCACCTCTGCCCACACCCTCTGGCTGGGGTGTGGTCCCACTAACCCGAGGGGATATACTGTATTTTAAGAAAGTGTGTGACTTACTATTTTGGGATTTTTCTTTTTTCTCCTTTAAAAACTGGGCCTGAACACAGGCTTTGAGTTGATGTTTGTAATAATCTCAGGACCTGAACGATTGTAGCATTTAGTGTGTCTTAAAGAATTATGTACTGTACCAGCCATGGGTTTTTGTAAATATACCTGTCTCCTTTTTTGTATTATTTTAGTAAAAAAAATAATGATAAATTTAAATAAAAGAGTGGTGAGGATCTATGGGTGGGCCCGGGTGTGGGTGCATGCGTGCGTGTGTGGCTCTCGGGGGTGAATCGGTGCTTGTGAAATTCCCAGCTCTGATGGCGCTGGAATGTGGACAGGCTGCTGCCACCCAAGGGCCCCTGCCCTGAGCCCAGGTCCCTCCCTGGGGCCTATTCAGCAGCCCGTCCAGTGCTGGGTGGGCCTGAGGCACCTACAGCCAAGAGCCCACTCTGGGAGTTGCTGGCCTCTATTTTTTAAGCAGGTAAATTTTTTAACCAAAAAAATAAAAGTCAGATCTTCATTTTTTAAACCATGATGAACTTTGGAAATGAGAGAGGGAGGGCTGAGACTTTCCCAGCCAGAACCCAGGGGGCCCTCCTTCCCCGCAGGGGTTCTCTCCCTGGCAGCAGCCGGGCTCACATTCTGGGGTTCCCTTTCAGCCGGGCTCAAGCCCGTACCCGTTCACCTGCGTGGAGACGCTGCCGTTGGTGGCAGCTCTTTTCGTGAGTGCTTCTTCTTTTGTATGTGTCCCGTGTTTGTCGTGTCGAATAAAGAGGAGTGTACATACAGCTCTGTGTCTGCCGCCTTACTGGTGACCTTGCCCGTCTCTAAGAGCCCATCACAAAGCTGTGGTTGGTGTGCAGGACAGAGCAGGAGAGGGGGTACTGGGTGGTCTGGGGAGACAGCAGGTGGTCCTGAGCTGGGCTGGAGGGCTCGGGACATTTGATGGGAAGAAACGGGACTGTGGGTGTACATTGGGGTTAGTGGAGAAGGCCTGGCTATGTGTGTGTGCCCCC
This sequence comes from Echinops telfairi, assembly GCF_000313985.2. NCBI lineage: Eukaryota > Metazoa > Chordata > Mammalia > Afrosoricida > Tenrecidae > Echinops > Echinops telfairi. The sequence goes on along the minus strand of NW_022103920.1, from coordinate 7,093,658 downwards.
CACGTGTGTGTGGTGCTTCCAGGTGAGGATCAGAATGTAGGGTGGAACTTTTCCTGCAGACGTGTTCCTAGACCCCAGCCTATGGGAAAGGGGCTCTCAGCAACAAGTGTCTAGATGAAAAGAGCAGAAAGACAACCTCAGAAAGCCAGTTGCGGCGGGCGGGGCCGGCCAGGCTACGTGTACAGGCAGTTTATTGGAGAAGCCAGTTGCGGCGGGCAGGGCCGGGCAGGCTACATGTACAGGCAGTTTATTGGAGAAGCAGCATTCGCTGCTTCTGTGCAGAGAAATTGTCTCTGCACAGAAAGACATGCACGGCCAACAGCCAGAAATCGCAGGGGTGGTGGCCCGGGTGCCTCTGCTGCTTGTCCTTTTCCTTGAATGCATTTCCAGGGTGCTGCCACCAAGCTGACTTTCCACAAGGCCTGCCCGTGGCCTGTAGGGACGGCATGGGCTTCACAGAAAGATTTAAAATGTACGGACAGCCTTGCTGAAGTGTGTCTTGGTGATAACCCCTCAACACTTTATTGAAGGGACAAGCTAAGTGGTCGGCTAGCCGTGTTTTCAGGAGCGGTGGATTAAGCGTTCTTGGAGAACGATGTTTCAGTCGGTCGGTCTCCTTCGACCCAATGGGCCATGCTTTCCTGGCCTAGAGGTTGGTTGGGATTGGTTTACCCCCAACAGTTCAGCATTTTGTAACTACGTATATAATATTAATCTATTAAAGGTGCCAGTGTTAATCAAATTTTGGTAAACCCTATTAAAAGTTTCTCTTCATGTGATCCTTCCTCATGTTAGCATGATAAACACTAGAAACAGACGTTATTCTTCGAGGGCCTGGTGGAGACTCAGTCACAAAATAAAAACAGATTACCAGTTAATACATGGAAACGGCCCCTCAAAAAGAAAAATGTTCATTCACGTTAATACAGGACAGACATTATAATGCCAAACTGGCAAGAATGAAGCAACTATGAAATTTCACGTGGAGTAATTTGTCCTGTGGGTCAAGACAAATTTTAACTCTTGCTACCCTGTCACACTTATTTTTAATTCTTTTGTTGAATGAAGACTGAGGTTTGTGTACAAAAACATCCTCGTCGGTAATATTGACAGTACTAAGAAATGCAAATAGAGCAACTGTGTCCCGCTCGTCAGAGTGGCCGCAATACGACCTCTGCTTCAAGTTTGTACTTGAGAAGTTACTGCCATGGAAATGCTATTTGTGGGCCGCCATTTCAACCTGGTGTTGCTGGTCTCCATCCTGATGTTGTGTCTGTGTCTTTGTTTTAAGACTTAATAAACGTTCCCTTTAAATTTTTAAAGAGTTTTGTGCTTGCTTCGAAAGCACATACTACAAAAGTTTTTTGTGTATTAAATTTCAAAAGTATTTTACTCTGGTATCATGCCAGTCTTGTTAGATACATACACAAACGTATGGAAAATGGAATCATGCCTCCAGGGCAGCACAGCAATTAATTTGTAATTGAAAACCACAAAAAATGTTCATGGTTCTTTCCAACCTGTTTTATTATTCTATATTAAAGTAATGTTTTTAAAAGTAGATGTGCTCTGTGAGTTAAGAGTTTCAGAACATAGTGCCGCAGATAAATAAACAATTCTGGAGAGTTGAATGAACATCGGAAGTCCAGAAAAGGTGGGTCTGCCCAGAAGGGCATAGAGAAAACAGAGAGGAGCATCTCTTAAACTTCACCATCAGAGCCCAGTGCTGGCTGGAGCACGTGGCTGTGATTGGTTCCGGGAGCGTGTAGGGGCAGCCACCAGAGAGAAAAGGAGGCAGATTGAACAAACAGAGCAGGCAGCTATTTAAATTCTACAGACTTATTCTAAGGGGGAAAAACTGGGATGTGTACAAGGACTTGTCCCTACTGGTCATAAGTTGGAAGCAGACTAGTAGAAGTTTGTATTTAGAATAACACTAAATGATCCAGATATCCATATTGTAAGTATCAGTGTATGTAAAGTGTAGATAGCTATGTCAAACATACTCAGGAACATAAAGAAGGATGATCGGAGTGTTTTTTCTCATTTTTCATGTCAGTGAATGCAAATAACCTGGAAATTTACTTTTTTAAGAAACAAGCTGGTGGGCTTGGTGAAGAGTGGAAGACGGGTGGAAGGCTCTCTGGTCTCCTCACCGGGAGGAGAAAGATGAGAGTCACTTGCACCCTGCTAGACCCCAAGTTGGATTTTTCTTGGTGGAAGACACAATGAACATGCTTGATTTAAATGAGTAATATTCATGTAAGTTCAACCAGAGAAATAAAGTCAAGAGTGCTTTTTTTTTTTTTAAATGTCACTGAATAAAGACTTTTTTAATAGTTTACCCTTGCACTTGAAGAGGAAAGGTGGGATCAAGCACAAGGGCATCTCATTATTACGGCCTCTGCGAGGAGCCCTGCTGCTGTGGTAAGTGCTGGGCTGCGAAGCACAAGGTCAGCGGTTTGAAACCAGCAGCCCACTCCACGGGAACAGGATGAGGTTTCCACTCCCCTGGAAACTCATGGAGGCAGTCAGCGCACCCTTGAGAGGCCCTGCCAGTCCAAATCGATGGCATGGCTGTGAGTTTGGCTTTGCCACAGTATCTGTTAGGGCTCCCCAGGACAACCCGTGGGACCGCCACCCCCCCCCCACCCCCCCACCAGAGCAGGCACGTGTGTCTGGCTGGTGACACGGGTGCCCGACAAGTTCACACGTGGTGGAGTTGATTCTGCCAGGACCTGGAGGTCTCTCTGATGATGTTTGCAATATGAGCTCTGCCATGAGGACACCCGAGGGCGGGCCGGGGCCTGGGAGCACCCTGGATAGCACCCTGCCTTGTAGGAGGGGCTCTTTCCATTCTTGTCTCAACCTTCCTCCCACTCCCTTGATTCACAAAAACAGGCGGTGAATGAGGCCACGCCTCTTATTGACGGTGGTTTTGAATCCACGTTTTCCGCAGGCAGACCCACCTCCTAGCACTTCTCACGTCAGTGAAGACTGTTGACTTAAGTGGCCTCTTCAACTGTTGGCAAAATTATTTCTGATTTGAAGAAAAAAACGTCCTCTCTCGCAGAAACCTCTCTGTTCCCTCTTCATTTCTGGCTGCCACCTGCGGTCAGACAGGGTGAGGGCTTGTTTATCCCTGGCCAGGGATAAACCTGAGAAGCCGACATCAGCTGCGCCAGCTCTCAGAGGGTGGCGTGCCATGCTGACTTAAAATCTGCCCTGTGTCCTTTGTTTTACATACTTAAAGTTCTGGGATGACTGCCTACACGTGAGATAAGAGTCTTTCTAAAGAAAAAAAAAAAAAGTCTGTTGGTGTCAGAAGCTCTACTGACTTCTTAAAAGGAAAAAAAAGTACTATTTGGGGCTACATCACTGAGTCCTGGAGAGGAAATCAGCATTAGGTGAAGCTCTCTCCAGGGACTCAAACAATGTCCCCTCTACGTGGTCATTGGAAGTGTTCTCTTGGCACAGGGAAGCCCCCCACTCCCCCACCCAGGTGTCTCTGGGCTATTGTTTGATAGCCACATGACCTTTGCAGGTCTGACTACGTGTACATGCGCGGCGCGCCACGCTTTGAGACTCGGTAATACCTCCCTACAAACACCATGCCTCTGCACAGCCCTGGCCTGGGTAAAGGCTGCTCATCCTCATTTTAGTCCATGAAAGGTCCCCTCCTGCCCTCCCATCAGCACCCACTATGGTTGAATGAGTGCCCCTCATTACACATACTTGCACCTAAAATACTCAGCCATGTTAGGAGCCATGGGGGTAGTGGCGGTTCATAATGCGGGGACAACATGAGGCTCCCCCAGGTCCTGCACCATCACCCCTGTGGGTCTGTCTATTGTTTCAACCACCTTATCCAGCTGTCTCCTTGAGGGGCTTTGGGGTTTTTTTTGCTGACGCCTTACCAGGCAGGATGTTTACAAACGTCATTTTCTCACATGGCGCTTTCTAAGAGGCACCTGTGTGTTCACTTCTTACTGCTCAGGACTGCAGAGCACCCCCCCACATCACACCTTTCCTTCCCAGCCCTGTGGGGCTACCCCACTGGTCCCTTATCATCACGAACCGGCCCAAGTCCGTCTTCCCGGCTGTGACTTGCCTGTGCCTCCCCTGTGCTTTGTCTCACTTGTTCTCTGTCCGTCTTCTCTCAGCTCTTTTTAGGTTGTGTGGATTCACTTATCAGTTTTCAATCTGGCAGAGTCGTTCATTAAACAGAAATCCTTGTTAATGGTTGAAGCTTCCCCCCTTACATTTGTGTTTGCGGGTGCTTATTGATGAAAACTCTCTCTGCCCCTGGGTAGCAAAGATCTCCTCTGGTTTCTTCTACTGGAGATTTAGTCCCTCCTCACTTTGTTATCATCCACCTCTGACTCTTCTGTCGTGCGAGGCCGGTGCCCCT
>NW_022103920.1:7060568-7088327 GCF_000313985.2 Echinops telfairi | reverse complement strand
AAATTGAAAATGGTCAAAAGTGAGATGAAGCGTATCAAGGTCAGTAGCCTAGATAGACATTAGTGAGCCGAAATGAACTGGTAGTAAATCAGAAAACCCCAGGCGCTTTCTAAAACTGTGCTACTGATTGTACAACTCAAACTGTGCTACTGATTGTACAACTCTTCCCGATAGGATTGAACTATTGAATTGTTGGACCTATGGATTATGTGCTGATAAACCTGTTTTTAATCAGAATAAAGCCCAGACACTAGACAGCCAGGTCAGAGCCCTGGCGGGACCACTGGTGATGGTGCACTTTGACCCCCTGGTCAAGTCGACGGGAGGAAACTGGCAGTGAAGATGACCACCTTGGAAACCCTGTGGTGCACTCTGTCCTGCAGGGTCACTGTGAGTCCAGGAGCCTCTGGAGGGCAGCAGGTGCCCCCAGGGTCAATGTGGCTTTGAGCCCCGGCTCGCCCTTTTCTCCTTTCTGGTCTCCAGGTCAGCAGGTCTCCAGTCTCTGGCCAGTGCACTCCACTTCCCTAAGTTGTTTGTCAGACCTTGGTCCAGCACCTTACGACATCCCCTCCTGAGGACAGGTTCCCTGCATATCCGGTGTCCCCTAGTGTCCCAAACAGGAACCAAAACCACACTCAACGCCAACAAGTTAATTCCAACTCACACTACGCTGCTAGTACTTCCCTCCCCAAACAGAGGACCTTTGTATGCTCATAAAAATTAAAAAGTTACAATGAGGGGAGGTACGGGGAGCTGATATACAGGAGTACAAGAAGGTAGAAAATGTTTTGAAAATGACTGGTAGCGATTGTACAACACTGCTTGCTGTGACTGAACTATTGAACAGTACGATGTCTGGAGTATATCCTAATGAAATGGTTTAGGGAAAATAAAGGCATCTTTAATGAAAGGGGTTATATTAACATTTTAAACGTTTACATAGGCCTACTGCCCCAGGTCACCTGCTGTCAGAACTGGTGTCGAGCCCTTGGGCACCGGAAGTGCCTTGAGCAGACGGCTTGTCCCGTCCTGAAATTTCTTTATCAGATCCACCCCGAGCAACCCTCAAACTCAAACTCACGGCCATCGATGCTGACTCAGTGGCTGACACAGGACAGGGAGAACGGGCCCTCTGAGCTTCTGAAATGGTGTCTTTAAAAATAGATGTCGGTTTGTTGGCATTGAAGTCACATATTGTACGATTTAATCAAGTGCATTAAGAAGAGTTGTACAAGAAACCGTTTACATGCGTAGAAAGTCTCATTTTTCTCCTGAGGAGCAGCTGGTGGTTTCCAACTGCTGACTTTGTGGTTAATTGCCAATGCACACCCACGTTCTACAGGTGGGGCGCTAGACCCAGGGCGCCCACACCCTGCCCGAGGCTGGGAGGAGTTGGAAGCCATGGTGGGCAGGCCCCTTGCTGCTGGGTAGGCATATTCTTTTGACATTTCCCTTCTTCGAGGTGGGGTGGCCTCCCTCTCTCCTCAGGGGAGACCTGTGTGGAGACGTGAGAGAAACGGGGCCTGATACCCAACCCCCAAGAAGTAGAAGCCATGTTGGAGGTGGCCAGCGCCTGGGGAAACCGGAAGGGGGTAGTTGGCCGCCCTGTGGACTGTGGGAGTCCCTGAGGGCCCTGTGGGCCTGAGGAAGGGAGCAAGAACCCCCCAACCCCACAGACCCACCGCCATAGAGTGATACCAACGCGAGTGGCTCTTCAGAACCGGAGCAGAGAGCCCATCATTCTACCGCAGAGCCGCTGGTGGTTTCAAACTGCTGACCTTTCAGGTCACCATCCAATGTGTGACTTCTATGCCACCAGGTCTCCTGGCAGCTAGCGTTGGAGTGGGTCCTTAAAGGAAGGGGTTCAGTCTGGACTTGAGCTGAGTGAAATCAATCAAAGACAAAAGGACAAACTGTGTAGGAGGCCGTGATTCTAAAGGAAAAAATGGAGATAAAGACTTTTCATACCCAAAGAAGCCCAACCTGATGGTTACCAAGGCAGAAGGGGAAGAGAGAGGTCAATAGGTGTGTTAGCTAATGGGAAGGGCTTCCACAAGAGGGCTAAGGGGAAGAGAGGCTTAGGGCGGGGAACAAGGTGCATCACCGGTGACCTGAGATGTATACTCCCACCTAATTCACAATTCCAAGTTTACCAGAGGAGAAATCCAGCCCTGAGAACATGTAAAGGCATGAGTGTCCTCCCACCCCCAGTAGAGAGGGGACCCCTGTAAGTTGTGGGGAGATGAACCTGGGACCCAGAGAGCCCAACTACAGCAGAGGCCCCGAGGGAGAGACCCCAGTGCGAAAGAGCAAGAGCTGCTTTATGATTGGGACGGGCTCCTCCCAGTTGGGAGGAGGGGGAGTCTGGGATCAGGACTCCTGACTGCCATCAGTGAAGTGTGTAGCAGGGAGAACTCACCTCCCTGCCCTGCTGTCTGGGAAGTGGGGGAGGTTAGGGAGCTAGCTGGTCTCCTCTCCAGAGCCCAGGCTGCAGGCGCAGGGAAGCAGCCGGTTAAATGACACTTGACTGGCTGAGACTTGCAGATTCCCGGAAAGAGAGCCTCTCTTTTTTATTTTTGTTTTTCATAATCCTGGTAACCAAAATCCTTAACCTGTTGTCATCTGAGACTGGAAAGCTCCCAGTTCCTTCCCAGCCCAGGTTAGCTCTATCTGCCTGGACCTCCTGACACCTGACCGGCCTGCATGCGCCTCCCGCGGGCCCAGCGACTGCCGGGCAGAGGAGAACCAGGCTGGGAGGCTCAGTGCCCTTGCCACCGGCTGCCTGGGAGCTGCCCCGTCTGAAAGAGAAACTCCAGCGCAGAGATGTTGTACAGATTCAACTTTAAAAGAAAGAAAGAAAAAAGCTTTATTGCGAGATTTAGATATCATACATTCAATCATATTAAGAAGAGCTGTGTGATCACTGTGTCAACTTTTCAACAGTTTGTTCTTTCTGGTACACGTTGTGGAGACTCCACTTTTTTTAACCAAAGGAAAAGGGTGATTTATGCAATTTCAACAAACACCATCAAAAACCCGATCTGCGAAGGAGTGGGCAAGCAACCCCTGTACATGCACTCAATGGACTACTGCACAGCCTCCAAAGCGATGACGAAAACGAGGGTTGTACAGCTCTTCTTGATGGTCTTAGACTATTGAATTGTACAGTGTGTGGATTATGTGCCAATAAAACTGTACAAAATGAATAGTTCTTAGGGGAGAAAACAATGATGAGTCTTTCAAACGCCTCATAACATGGACAAAAGTGGAGGACATTATGCTTGAAAAGGTTAGGTTTCTCTAGAGAAACAAAACCAGGGCACTTAATGATTTTATATATATATACATTGTGGGGTTAAGGGGGAGAGGGGACCCCACAAATAATCACAGGTCTGGTAGCCACAATTGTACAGCAATAATAAGTAAGGGTTATAGTAAAGTCATAGAGAGCATGAGAGTTAGAGGAGAGACTGGAATAAATGGAGTCAGACACAATTCATGTTAGCATTGCTCACCTCAGCCCCGCTTGATGGTCCTCGTGCGGGGAACTCGGCCACGAGAGCAAGAGCAGCCTCGGAACCCAAGAACCAGGGATCCTCTCTTCTTTATTGCTAACCACGCATTATACACTTTAGGGGGACATGATTACAGAATCACCCATCACAGGAAGGGGCAGTACAATAGGCATCCACGTTGTAGGACGGGGATCTATGATAGGTATAAGCGTAACAGGAAGGGGTGAGCTAGGGGTGTGCCCTTAGGAATGGGAAGGTCTAGGGGTATACATGTGACAAGATGGGCGGACCCTAGATTCATGATGGCAGCCTAACCTTGGTCATCCTTGGGCGGGTTTGACCTCTCTGGTGTCTCCTACAAGGAAACAGACAACTACTATCCTTATCAGAAGGGAGTGGGCCCTACTTGTTGTGGGATAAACAGTGGTGTCTGCTTGCTCTAGACAGCTGATAACATCTCTATTGTATTGGTCAGAGCTAATCAGAAAGCCAGCTCAAATTCAAGGGAGTGGAGGAGTGACGCATGTATACAAGGAGGTGAGGATTGTGGTGGGCCATCTTTGGGGATTCGTGACTACATAAAGCGAAATTTTTATGATTATTTACTCAGTTTAGGTATAGGAGAGAAGAGTCTGGTAGCAGTTTGGTTAAAAAAAGAAAGAAAAGAAATCCCACAATTACATAATTCTTCCCATCCCCTACCATAACAGTACAACAGGTATTGAAAACCAGTTTCCACGCAAAGGGAGTGCAACAGGGCAGAAAGGGGAGCAAAATAACCAAGTCCCCGAGAAATCCTGAAAATAGACTTCTGACTTAGGGGATAGGGTTTGGCCCCTCATCAGACTTGATCAGAAAACACACATAAGGGTCAGCAGACCTGGAACTATCATCTATTGTTTTTTTGTTTGTTTGTTGATGTTTTTCTTTCGCCCTATGTCTATCTATATAAGATAGGCAGGACGGAAAAATCCCAAGGAGAAAACACCGGGACCGGCGGATCTGAGGGGACATGGGACAAAGCCTGTTCCCCACAAATTCTCCTAATTCATCAGGGCTGGTTGAAGTCGGCGCCATCTTCCCAGGTGAAGACACGCTTTGATTTCAGGGAGAAGACCTGGAAGCAGCTTTCCCCCATGGCTTGTGCATCCTTCCTTTCCTACGTGAAGGCTTGGGAGCTGCCTGGTGGGTAAAATGAGAGACCCGTGCGTTTGCAACATCCAGGCACGCCAGCAGGCTGCCCTCCGGATTCCAGCGACAGTATGGAGTCCAGCAGCTGGAGCGGTGGACCAGGCGGTGGAAGCACACAGTCCCGAGTCTGGGAGGGTCCATCCCGGTTCGTGTGGAAGACGGTGGGAGGCATCGATGACGTTGCTTCCCCTGGGAAGGAGCATCATGGGGAAAGTACTGCGGAAGTGGGAGGACTGTCACACCTGAGGTCAGAGAGCCACGAGGAGTAGAGCTCTAGAGGAGTCAAAATTCTCACCACGAGGGCCGGCGTGCCCCACCAGGCGGGCGTTAACGGCCGGGCACCCGCTGCCGGGTACCCGCTGCTGGGCACTGCGTGGGAGGCAGCCGGCGGGGCCGGGGTCCCCGGTGCAGCGTGGCCGTGGTCCCCCGCGCAGCGTGGCCGTGGCCGTGGCCCCAGGCACCCCTCTCCGGAGCCCGACCCTTGCGCCGTGGTGGACTTGGTGCCGCTGCCCGCCGAGCGCCCCTGCCGACCACCCTCAAGGTAATAAAGACCCGCCCTTGATCTCTGTAAAAGAGGTGCTTCCGGCCGTGGCTGGGGGACACAGTGGACAAGGAAGGTTTTCCGAAGTCGAATTCCTTCCGGAGTCCCCCAAATGTGCCCGTCCCTGCTCTGCGCAGCCGTGCGCACCCACCAGGCTGCGGAGCTGAAGGGCGCGCTGAACTTCGCGACCAAGGAGTGGAAGGAACCGGCTTCCGTGGCACACACTCCTGTCTCTTGCCAGATGGTCCGCCAGGAGATGGAGGATTAGAGATGAGGTGTCAAAGGTATAAAGAACTCTCTGGCCCTGAAGACTGGGAACTTCTCGGGGTGTCCTCTGGCGCGGCGGGAGCGGGTCACATGGCCAAGATCCGAAAGGATCCGAGCACGAGGAGGCAGGAGGAAAGCTGGGCTGGGAGGCTTCGTGGGAGGAGGCCTGATCTGACCGCTTAGGCGGGTCTCTTTCAACCGCAACGCAACCTGCTCGTTGGTGATCTCTCCGGATTTGGGGCTGAGAGCACCCGGCTGCAGCGCAGGGGCCTCACGGCTGATGGACGAACGAAGGAGCGAATGCTTTCCCGCAGGCTCTGGAAACCCACAATGCTTCGGACATCCTGGGTATCCGAAGACACTGGCTGCTGCGAACATGGGGGAGCGTTGGTCCCGTATTCGCCAGCAGGGCATGCTCCGGGAGGAGGAGGGCAGGGGGAGACCGGCCCAGCCTTGGACGAGACCTCCAGCACTGCCTCCTGGCTTAGGGGCTGCTGTTTCAGCAGTACCCGCTGCAACAACGGAGATCCACAGAGGACCTTGCACAGCTCCATCCTTCCCACCTGACGGGAGCGGGTGCTGGAGGCCGGATTTCCCACGCTGTGTCTCCTGCACAAGGGGATGGGCCACTGCTTTGTCAATTCATTGTTGCAGCTGAGCCAGGACAGAATCTCCCTGGAGCTGCGCACCTGTACTGCTTTTTTGAGACGGAGAGCCTGCTGGAGGGCCACTGTGTGTCTTTGGCCAGCTTCAGAATAGCTTCGGGAGCACTGGTCCTTGTCCCTCCTGCTGCAACAACCACGAAGTGCCTTCCAGCGCCCGGTGGTTTCACGAGTCATGGACACCTGACTCCCAGAGGGCTGGGCCCCTGGACCCTGTTTCTGTGCCGCCTGCAGGACTGGCTCCTGGACTGTCCTCCAGAGAGTCCCTCATCCTCAGTCCCCAGTGCCATCACTGGGAACAGGTCGCCACCCTGCTGGGTGGCTGGGATTCATACCCACAATGCCTTCTCAGGAAGGTTAAGGAATACCGATGGATGCCCATACTCCTACCCCAAGAGCGGTAGGGCTCAGGGTAGGCTCTGTTCATGTGGTGCCAGCCCTGTCTGGGCAGCTTAGAGGCAGCCTGCAGGCACATTTCCTATAGAAAGTTCCTCATTCCCATCAGGGAGGGGCCCCTCCACAGTCTGTCACCTTCCAGTCCCTTCTTTCAGGGAGTGCTGGTTGTTAGTGTTTACCTCAGATAGTTTTACAGCTCTCAGATTATCTCTCCTTTATGTGTTTTTGTTCTCATAGAGGCTCCTGGCCCCCAAGAGTTTGAGCCCTCCCCCCACCCTCCACTGATTGCTCTGCAGCCTTGTTTAAGCCACCCACGGCTCTCTGTCTGTGCCTCTTCCCTTGGAGACATGACTAGGTGAGGAGCCATACCCTAGGGCCTGTTCCCAGGCCGCGAAGCCCCTTAGTGCTGCCCGTGTGGAGGGAAGCCAAGAGAGGAGGCCTCCCACTGTAATCTGAGCACAGTCCCCAAAAGTAGTCTGAAGCAGCAAAGCAGCCATCCAGCAGGATTCAGCCAGTGGCTCTTGCCCCTCAAGCTGCCCAGGAGAAGGATGCCAAGTGACTGAAGGACTCAGGTTCTCTGGACCAGTCTGCCCAGTCCTACCACGTGCTGAATAAGCTCATTGTCCTGCTCCTGCAGAAGAAGCCGGAGAGGGAACTCGAGGTCGGCCAGCGGAAGGAGCACTTGCAGGAGCTGGAGAGCCGTACTGATGTCCTGTTGGCATGCATCACCTGTGGGGCATGCATCACCTGTTGGCATGCATCACCTGTGGAACTTGCTCTGACTTGGGACACAGGGCAGTGTCCACATCACACCTTCTCAGCCTCCCCCTCTTGCTTCTATTGGAGCTCCTGAAGGGGTGCCTTTGGGCTCCTGCTGTAAGGTTCCAGGCTCCATGTTCATGTGTATCTCTCTGAATGCCCTGAGTCTTTGTCACTTGCCTAGGTCATGCCCTCTATCTTTGGGGGTACCAGAGAGTGCAACCAAGAAACAACCCCCAAGATGAGCCAGCATCATCTGTACTTTGACACAGTAGGGCTGGAATGGGATTAGGCAACCCCCACAAAATGGGATTTTTTTCCTTCCAAAGCTATGTATTTAAATATTTTTATAAAATAACCTTATCGCCGTCAAAGTACTCTCCGTTACACTTAATACATTTGTCAAATCTGCGATTCCACGCTAGGAAACATTTTTCAAACTCATCTGTTTGGGTGGCTGACAGTACCTCCCTTGTTTTTTTTCTTTACCTCTTCTATGCCATCAAATCGCTATCCTTTCATGTCCCTCTTCATTCAAGGAAACAAAAAGTCATACAGAGGGAGGTGAGGTGAGTCAGATGCCTTGAGAAAGAGAGGCATGCTGTTTATTGCCAAAAACTGGTGCACTGAGATGGCTGCATGAGGTGCGTTGTCGTGGTGGCAAAACCAGTCCCCTGTCTGCCATGAATCAGGCCTTTTTTGTTGCACATGGTTACGCTATCTTTTCAGAACCCCTAAATAGCTTAACAGTCTGACCTGGTGGAATAAATTCCAAATGCACTGTGAGTCGACATTTTCATCCGTTCTGGAAGTTGACGGATGTTCAAAATGAGAGGCTTGTCCTCAATCGACATTTCACCTTTTTTAAAACAAGAAAACCACGTGTATACTTGAGTTTGTCCCATAGCGCTGTCCTTGTAAGCTGTGTTTAACATCACAACAATTTCTGTGGCATTTTCCCCCAGCATGAAACAAAATTTCACAACTATATGCTGTTCTCTTAAATTGGTCATCACAAAAAATGAGGTTTGAGTCAAATAGCATTTAGAAGAAAATTCACTGTGACAAGAGAATCTTCCCAGGCGATGCCACTGGGTGCACTAACTCAGGGCCACTTGCTCAATGCTTTCCTAGTGGGAAAAATGTCTATTACAAAAGTTTCGCTCTGCTCAGCACAATTCCAGGTTTGGGGTGGTGGGGTACCCTCGCATATGCTTTATACCTCTTGAAGATGCTCAGCAATCGCTCCTGCCACCAAACTCTCATGTTCTAAATTCCCTCCAGCCTCTTAAAGGGCTCCCAGAATTCCTGGGACTGGAGCAATGACTATGTTGCCCATTTGTCTAGTGGGGGTCATGGAGCCTGTATCTATCTTCTAGCTGTGTGAGGAGTTGGAACAGTGTGATCACCTGTGGTTTTTTTAGCTCCTCTTTCTGATGTTCTATCCAGTGTCACCTGGGAATGTGTGAGGGGAGGAACCAAAGACAGGACCAACTCTAAAGTGTGATCCCATCTAGGGCTCAGGACTTTTGAATGTATATACTTTTATGGTTTAATAAGTTTTTACAGGTTAAAAAAAAAATCTCGAACAATATAGGGCAGGGTTCCTCAAACTTTTTAAACGAGGCCAGTTCACTGTCCCTCAGACCTGTTGGAGGGCCGGACTATAGTTTAAAAAAAGACTATGAAAAAAAAAAAAAAGACTATGAACAAATTCCTATGCACACTGCACATATCTTATTTTGAAGTAAAAAAAACAAACGGGGCAAAAACACCCGGCGGGCCGGATAAATGTCCTCGGTGGGCCGCATGTGGCCCGTGGGCCGTAGTTTGAGGATGCCTGATATGGGGTGTCAGGCAGCAAGGACAAGCCATCAGCTTCCAGGTGAAGGGCAGAAACTAGAATGAAGTCAGGCCAGAGGCTTGGGAAGACAACATGGCAAGTTGTGAATTTTGAAGGAAAGACTATTTTCTGTCCCTTTTCATAGAACTTGCCTTTGAGATTTCTCTGAACCATTTGGACCCTGAGAAGGGCGTGGACAGAGGAAAGGACGCATGGGGAGCACTGTTGAGGCCTTTCAGCTTCCGTGGCTGAGACAGCCGTTCTTGACCCAGCTCTCATCCTGGCCCTGTCAAGGTGACACAAAACCTTATCACACTGACCACACAGTAAACTAATAGACACCTTCGCTTTAGGGCACACTTTTACAAGTTGAAATTTGGTGGTAACCCTGCATCCTGTAGGTCCACTGGCACCATTTTCTCAACCGACTGCTCGCTTGTGTCCCTGTGTCCCATTTGGTCGTTCTCACATTTCACACTTTTCCATGATGGTGTTGCACACTTCATAGACTACAGTCTAGAGTCAACATCACTTTTCCATGCCCTGGGGAGCTCAAACAGGCCTGTGGCTGCTTGATGGTGCTTTTCACCACCAGGTGAGGGCCTGGGACCCAAACCACACAGTACCCTGTGGCTGGGACTCAACCCAAACCACCAAATGTGAATTTCTGGGCTGGGGGTGCATCCCAAAGCCTATGTAAGTTCCCTCGGGTAATTCTAAAGTGCTGATGCCGTTCTCTTCAGTGGCCCAGAGGAGAGAAGTCCTCAGGGACCGGTAGGAGCCAGGTGGGGAGCACTCCCTATGGCTCTGTGTGGAGGATCATCAGGAGGCTTCAGAAAATCTTGTTCCAGTGGGTTCCTCCTCGCCTTGCTGTGGACAATGAGGACCACACTCTAACTAGGAGCCCAGCTCTGTTCCAGGCTGGCTTTTAGCAGCAGTGACTGAGACCGAGATGAAGACCCCAGCCATCAGCATCCTTTGGAAATGAAAGCAGAGAAACGTTCTCTCAGAACATGTCCCGTTGGACAAATAAGAGTGACTTAGTCTGCAAAGGACCAAGCTGCAGTGGTTAAGAACTCCAGCTGTGGAGTCAAGAGTCCCAGGTTCTCAGGCTCCCTGCCCTCTAGACAAGTTGAGCAAAACAGGGACCAAAGTGATCTTTTAAAACATTTTTCATAAAGCTAAACATACAATTACCCAAGGACCACAACTTTCTCAGCTTTCTTAATGCAGTTCCTGATGTCGTGGTGACCCCCAACCATAAAATCATTTCCGTTGCTACTTCATCACTGTAATTTTACTGCTGCTATGAATTGGGCGACCCCTGTGAAAGGGGAACTTGACCCCCAAAGGGGTCGCGCGACCCACAGGTTGAGAACCGCTGCCCTAGGCCCTCCAAACCGCACTCTCATGTTCACATGACTATAATGTGGGGGTGATGAGCTAAGTAGGTGGGAGAGGTCGGTACAGAGAGAAGAACCCAGGGAGGAAGTGAGTCGCTATGCCCCTGCCATACAGTCTGACCACAAGGTTCCAGGGAAACGACACAGACTTCCAGACTAAACAGAAATGCCAAGGGTCACCCGGGCAATTTTAATGGAAACAGTTGTCAGGTAGAGGAACAAACATTAAGATGTGGCGGGAACAAAGTTTAAATCCCCGAACAGAGGGTGGGAGCGGAAAGAACGGTGGCTTCTGGTGACCGAGGTCAGAGTCCACTGACAGTCTGAACTTGATCTTTGGCCAGGGTATTGGGGACACCCTGTGAGTTCATGAGTGAGATCAAAACTCAGAGACGTGCCCTGTCCAAGTTACACTATTAAAGTACGGAAGCAGGAGATGAACGGACTCCTAAAATTGACTCATTTCTAACGAAGTTCTGAGCAACTAGCTCCAACCTAGCCGCCGCGCCATGCTCGCCAGGCGACCGCACTGTTCGGAAGAGGAGGTCGGCGCTCATAACACGTTCCAATCTCTGCGGAAATGCCCTCGGAAGCTCTACCGGAAACAAAGTGGCCGCTACTTAACGGCCGGCTGCCGCGAAGCGGAGTCGAGAAAGGTCGCAACACCGGAAGGAGCACGGCTGTTTCCGGTGACGATCCGAAAGAACAGGCGCTCAAAGGCGACTCTGGAAGACCCAGCCTGTGCGCCCCGCCCGGCGACGTCACTGCCCGATTTTGCCCAGGCGCACTGGCGCCGGCTACGACGTAGGCCAGCGTGCGCGTGCCCGCAGTCCCTCCCGCTAGGGTTCGACTGTCACGGGGACGATTCCGGAGCGGGAGCGCGGCTCTTCTGTTCTCTGGACTACGAATCCCGGCATGCCACGGCCAGTACTTCGGAATGGGGCGTAGTTTCCTAGGACAAGTTACGTCGGTTTTACAGTGCCAATGACGTCGTAAAGCCAAAACATTGAATACGTCGGTAGAAGGCGTCGCTCGCAGAAGCCCCAGTGGCCTAATGGATAAGGCATTGGCCTCCTAAGCCAGGGATTGTGGGTTCGAGTCCCATCTGGGGTGCTTTCCCTTTTGTTCGCGTGAAAATTACTTTTCTTCTTCCTTAAACAATTATAGTGAGATATCATGTACTTGACTAACTTTGCTAGGAGAGGTTGTAGGCGTGCTTTTACCAGCTGTTAGGCTTGGTTTGCGAGAGTCCGCACTCCCCATTTGCCCCCTATGAGCCGGAGGTGCCGCAAGGGTTAGAGAATAAACTAAGTTTAGATTTCCTTTCTAGAAAACCACCCAAATCAGCCTCCTGGGCTTATTAGACACCACACCTACCCACCCTCCTCCCCTGGCTGGGCTCGCCTTCCTCCTGGCCTGCGGTCGGTGGGCAGCGATGCCCTACGACGCGGTGACCAGGCCCGCCGCCCTTCCTCCGCCCGCCGGAGCATGCTGCTCAGGGCAGGTCGGCTTTCGTTTGCTCTCGTCTAGCTCCCTGAGGGCCGCTCGGCGCTCGGCTGCGGCGGCTCCCAGGACCAGGTAGAAGGGCGATCCACTGCTCTACTGCAGGCGGGGGAGCGCGCCCGGGTCGGCCGGTCCATCGCGCGGCCAGGGGTGGGTGGGGAGGAGCGTCGCGCTCGGGTCGCCAGCCTCGGGGAAATGGCGGCCTTGGGGTCCCCGGTGCGCACGTTGCGGGGCCTCCTGCGGGAGCTGCGCTACCTGAGCGCTGCCACTGGACGACCCTACCGTGACACCGCGGCCTACCGGTACCTGACCAAGGCCTTCCGCGCACACCGGGTACGGGCGCTCAGGGTCCCGGGCCGGCCGGAGAGCCGCGGCGGGCGGGGGGCCTGGGCGGCCTGGGGCGCGCAGTGGCGGAAGCGGGGCTGGGGGCCCGGAGCCGAGAGGCCCGCGGAGGGCGGACAGCGCCCCGACCCGACGCTGCCAGCACCCCGCCACGCTCGCCGCTCCCCGGGACAGCCCTTTTAGCGGGCACGGAAGACGGATGTGAGGCGGCCGTCTCGATGCGCTGTGGGCTGCTGGTTCTCGGTGCACTGCACACGTGAACTTGAAATGTGTCTGGTGGACGGACGCGCGAAGGTCAAACATAGGACGTTTCCTTTGTGTACGCCACACTCTGCACGCGGAGACCAGAGTAAAGTGGACGGGTTTCGATTTTCAGTCGTGGACACTGAAGCCCAACGAATACTGGCCTGTGTCAGAGCACGTTAGAGCGCAGGTAGCGCTTGGTAACTCCCAATCAGGAGGGGGCCTTCACAGGCTTCGGGAAGGAAAATTGACCTTTGATCTAAAACCAGTGAGCTGCACGCCCGGCAAGTTAGAATGCACTTTTTTTTTTTAAATCATTTTATTGGGGGCTCATGCAACTCTTATCACAGTCCGTACATATACATCAATTGTGTAAGGCACATTTATACATTCGTTACCCTCATCATCCTCAAAACATTTGCTCTCCATGTAAGCCCCCGGGCATGAGCTCCTCTTTTTGTAAAGTAGAATTGGGATCATGATAATGGGGGAAGCTGCCCCCACTGTCTTAAATCAAAACCACAACCTTGAGTCTATTCCAACTCAGAGAGTCAGCCAAACCGGGATCATTATTTTCTGGCCTCATGCCACTTCACATTACCAGCCCAGCAAACTGGGGCTTGTGTCACAGAAATTAGTGTTACCTTTTGTCGATCCCTGAAATTGGTGTTATTCTCCTAACATTAGTTCCTGAAAAAGTATGTAAAGTAGGTTTGATAATTTCATTGAATTCAGCTGAGTGATTTCATGCTTGATGTGCATATCTTAGCCCAAACATTCCAGTTCTCAGACTCCAACGTAAATGTTCAAATTAAGAAACCACAGTCAAAGGATGATGATGCTATCAGTCGTGGTGTCCAGGAAGTTACCCACACTGGGGACACATGCACAAGCCACTTGAGTTGGTCTCACATCTCCGTCCACCATCTCGGAACACAAAACTAGTCACATAAAGGACCGTCCGCTGGTTTGTGTACTCTGGACCCTCAGAGAACTGAGAGAGCAAGGTTTGCGGCCCCTGGGGCAATGGCTTTGGACCTTCTAGTTTTGTGAGGTCAGCAGAATCCAGACCTTTCGGGTGGGTAAGTGAGAGAGCAAATGAATTAAATCTTGTGAATATATGCATATTTCTATGTATAAATCTTTCAGTTCATTACTGTTGACCAAAGCTAATTTTCATTGCAAGGAAAGGCCTGTGCCACATGAGCCAGCCCTGCAGACAGCCCCACGACCTGCCTTTCTCTGATGGGGAGAAGGTTCCACATGCCCTTTGGGAACACTAACAAGCCGAGAACGCTGTCATTCCCAGTGCTTCCTTGACCAGACACTAAGCCACTCAGCTTTCCTGTCCTCATTTGTAACATAGTGAGTGTTGAATCTAGATGATCCCTTCCGGTAGTAAAAGCTGGGGGGCCCCTCTAGTCAATGAAACCTCTCTTAAAACCCGTCTCAGGCTGGCTGGGGTTCAGCATTCCTGTAGAGCACGTGTGTGTAGACATTTCCTCTGCAACCCGAGTGAGTGCTGGACCAAGACATTGTCTTCTATGGAGCTGCATCTAGGACTGTGGGGGGCTGGGCTGGGCTGGTAACGCTATCTGACCGCCATTTCTCCAGGTCACCAGCGAGAAGTTATGCAGAGCCCAGCAAGAACTCCACTTCCAAGCTGCCACCTATCTCTGCCTACTGCGCAGCGTCCGGCAGCATGTGGCCTTGCACCAGGAATTCCACGGCAAGGGGGAGCGCTCAGTGGAGGAGTTGGCTGGCTTAGTGGGTCTGCAGTTGCCCCGTCAGCCCGGAGGCAAGGGCTGGGAACCGTGAAAATGGAGAGACTGCCAGGACACTGCCCTCACCAGAATTTCATAATGCCAGCCAATGTCTATTTATCATTAAACTAAAGTTCTAAAGTTTGAGATGTTTGTGATTTTAGAATATACTGGAGACGTCAAAAAACAAACCAAGAAACTAGGAAACAAGCTTTCCCCCCGTTTTTAACAGCAGCCTCCTGGTGTAAGGGATTCAATGGTCTATACATAAAAGCCCTCAGTTCCTCCCCTGGCCATTCCTCCCTTTCCCCACGGGCAGGTGGTAAACATTACTATCAGTGTGGTCTCTCTATGTCCTTCCAGATGTCTCCTTTCTGTATTCACATGCACTTAAAAAAAATACACAAATGTGATGTCCGGGTCCTGGCGGGAACCAGGGGGGTGCTCAAGAGGGGTATGAGAAGCGCTCTGAGGACTGGAGATGAATGTGTGGGCTTAGGATGAAGGGAACTTCCCTATGGCTCTTCCAGCCGTGTCTCTAACTCCCACCAAATGACTGGGGAATGCCATGGAACTAAGGCGTAGAACGAGCAATCTCATTATAAACCCCAAAGAAAGAAAGAAAGAAAGAAAGAAACTAGACATGATTGTTAAATGCACACCCAAGTGTATAACAATGCTATCCACAGGAGTAAGAAATGGAAACAACCCAAAAGCTACTTTGTGGCGGAATGCATACATGATGGTACAGGGATTCAGTGGAACACCATGCATCCCTAAGAACAGTGATGAAGCTCAGCCACCTCCAGGACAGGCAGAGCAGGAAAACATGGTGCTCAGCAAAACTGGTCAGTCTCAAAGATGAATACTATATGAGATCACTGCTATAAAATAAATTAAAAAAAAACATTTTTACACCCAAAGTAGCAGACTTTGATGGTTAGTGGGGGGGGGGGAGCGGGGAGACACTGCTGGAGGAAGTGATGAGACTGCCATCAGTGCCTGTGTAACATGCTCTGCTAGCCATTGCCTTCCGACACCTACCCAATGACCTTCATCTCCCAGATGGCTGAGGGCAAGAAGTTGGGGAACATACTAATTTGATGACATGGTTCCAACCATCTCAGAAGCAGGGGTAATCTCACTCCCATTGAAAAGAGCCAGGAGAGGAGCAAGTCTTTTGGACCCTGAGATGCCTGCATATTGAACCTCCTTGATCCAGGAGACAGCTGTGGGTGACACCAGGGGAGTGGTAGCAGAACGAGAGCATGACACAGTCCACAGAGCAAAGCAAAGCTTTGGGCCAGGTTGGCAGGTAGAGTGAGGTGACTGGGCAATTAATGGGGTAGGTAGGTGTTGCTGAACCGTTTAGAGCTGAGCACTTTGGGTTGAGACTTTTGGTGCAGTGGCATGGTTTGGGTATTTATTGGCAACCCTAAGCAGAGCTTTTTAATATTGTTCATAGGACAGAGGCAGGAGTCCCGGTGGTGTGGGGGTGTGTGGTTATATGTTTGGCTGCAATCTGCATGGTCAGCAGTTTGAAACCACTAGCATTTCTGCAGGAGAAAGCTAGCTTTTTACTCTTATAGTTAGCAGTCTCAGAAGCCCACAGGGGGTTGGTGTGAGTCAGCCTAGACTCATGGCAGTGTTTGGTTTTGGAGCACAAGGGGGCCAGGCTGAGGATCAGAGAGGTCTTGTCTGCACAAAGTAGAAATTGGCTTGGCCTTGCACAGAATTTTAGACTCAGTTGAGCGGTAGAGTACCTTGGGAGGGAGGGCTGGAGGTATGCCTGATCTCAGCCTCATGGAAATCAGCTCGGCCGTGAGTGATGGGGATGGCGCTTCCCATCCCTCCTCTTGTGAAGTTAGAGGCCATCAGACACCACCCACTTCAGTCTGTTACAAATATTAGCTCTAGGATTGGTCCTTTCTGCCATCTGAGTACTAGCGTAAGCCATCTCAGAGGGAGGGGAAAGGAAGGAGGGAGCAGAAGAGAGAGAGAGAACAAGACTGTCTCATGACCATCAAGAAAAGCTATCGGGTGTCAATTTGAGATCCCGGTCTGGAATGGTGGAGGTAACAGACAACAGAGGTCTTGAGATAACAGAAGAGCAGCGCTGACACCATGAGGCAGAGCGTGGTGGGCAAGCTTCCAGGCCCATGGAGGCAGAGGCCCAGGTGCACATGGCTAAGAGGATGAGGGCTAGAGGGGCATGCCAAGTCAGCATGGCTGAGAAAACGGAACAAAAGGATTGCATCCTTACCATTTGTAACCTCATAGCTTTTCTAATGAATCATGAGTATTGTCTTGATTTCTCTGTGGCCATAGTAACAAATAACTGAAACCAGTAGAGACATGAGTGCTGGGGGGTGGGGAGACCATCCTTGTCAAAATGGCATAAAGGATGGAAGGAGGAGGCATGGGGACCTCTGCCTGTGGCAGCTGGGCCCCACACTATTTCTCCAGGGCTGATTGCAGGTGAATCTGAGATGCTGGCACTCTCGGGCCTGGCATGAACTGGCCCCAGCAAGTTTCAGTCTGCTGGGTGGTGGTGATGGGACATAGCTCCAGTAACCTCCTATTCGCCCTGTCAAATTGCTCTTCCTCTCACACTCTCATCTGGGCCAATGGCTGCCATGCACTTGGCCGACCATGGAAAGGGCTGGGCCTTCACACTGTGCTCTTTCCTCCTCATCCAGTCTCCAGTTCCCACATCAGTAGCTCCAGGCCTCAGATGCCTCGCCCTGGTTCAAGCATCGGTCATCTTTTGGCAGAGCTACCAACAAGTTTCTGAAACCATCCCCTGGTGTCTGATGGCTTGAGTTCACCATGTGTTCTGAGCCCCCTTCAAGGCATAGGTCAGTGGCAACTGTAGGCATGTCTTAAAATTTCTTCCCCCGTGCCACACGTCCCTCAGCTTTTAGTTTCCAAATCAACTTCCAATGTAATTTCTTCCTCACACACATTCAATAACTGGTTTTGAATGTTTGGGTCAGTAAACTCTACTTACTGGCAGGTGCATTGACTGAACAAGAGAACTATTCATGAAGTATTTCAAAGCACTCTCATATAAGATAAACATGAAAACAATAGTACTAAGAGGTCAAACACGCATTTATTTAACAGGTAGGAATGCTTAGCACGATTTCCCATTCCTTGCTCTATTTCATGTGCTTGCGTATATTGTCTGAAAATGGTTTACACTTTGGTAAGAATCAAGAAAGCGAAAAAGGATTCGGGCAGGTTGGTTTCTTCATGGTAAAAAGTAACACGGCTCTGGAGTCATACTGCCTGGCCTGAGCCCAGCTCCCGCTGAACAGCCGTGTCGTCTTGGGCAGGCTCGCTGGCCTTGGGCTTGCTCTCTCTCCTGTAGAATGGGGATTCCGACCTCCCTCGGTGGCTGTAATAAATGAGAATGACGTGTGTGTAACGTGCTGGAAGGAAGGTTTGTAGCTGTTACCTTTTTCCTTTACTCTCATTCCACTGTTCATTTTACCCTTCTCCCTTCTCTAAGCCCACAGGCTTCAAAAGTAAAGACAAGTTATTTCTTAGGGTTTAATAATTCATTCAGGCTAGTTTCAATCTGCATAGCCTATGAATAGTTACATGATCAAGAGTCAGCTGAACTTAATGTTGGAATTGATTGTAGAACACATACTGCATAAAAGGCCTATGCTGTCTATACTGGGAAGGTCCTGAAACTGGGAGTCCAGAGTTTGGGTAGTAAGGCTCTAGGCAGCCTTTCCCCTCCACCGGCTTCCCTTCACAGCAGCCCTGCTGTTAGCATTCAAATCGGTCCCTGGGGAGGACCGGCCTTCTCAGCTACTGCTTTTGCTTCCTCCTTCACAGACCTAATGAGTTCTACCCAATAAATTCTATTTTTCCCTACATTTCAAAACCATGTAAAGTGGTACTGAGATACAATAGGCATACACTAAATATGTCGAGTTTAAGAAAGCAATTCAGTGAATTTGAACACTTGTTTTAATAACTACCCCAGTGCAGTCATAAAGGTAGTTGACTTAGGAAAGAGGTGTGTATGCGCGCGCACGAACACTGGCTGCAACAGTGGGTTCAAACACAACTGAGAATGGTGCAGGTCTGGGCAGTGTTTGTTCTGTTGTACACGGGATGGCTCTGAGTCAGAGCTGACTCAGTAGTATCTAACAAAGTCATAGAGTGTTCCTATCTCCCACAAAATTTCTCTTGCGCTCAGTTGTAGTGAATAGCTCCTTCCCCACAGGTGGCCCCAGGCCAGCACTGTGGGCTGTGCTTGCTGCCACCCTAAGTTAGGCTGCTGTGTTCTGGTAGCTGACGTAAATGCAATCATACCACACAGACGGAGTCTGCTGCTCTGGCACGGCATGTGACTTGGAGATTCATGTGAGCTCTTGTGATTATTTTCTCCATTTTTCACCCACCCCCAGCCCCTGCTTCCTCAGGTGGCAACCATCACGAGCCCACCAAACCAGCCCACTGTTGGCTGAGTGGATGCCCTACGGACGGAGCGGAACTGGTCCCGAGGGTTCCCAGGTGGCAGTCCTCACGGAAAGACTGGTGGGTTCCAGCTGCGGGCCTTTTGGCTTGCAGTGCAGTGCTTTCAACTCTGCGCTATCCGGGAACCTGTTACTAACACTCGGGCACGTGCCAGACTAGTTTCTGTGTGTGCCTCCACGGTGCCTACTTTCAGGTCACTCACCCCAGGGGAACCTCGTCACTCCTACCCCATTTACTCTGGCTGTTGCCGTTTCCCTCACTCCAGTCTCCTCTTCTGTGTTTCCTTAGAAGCTGGTGTTCCTCAGCCCTAAGTCCTCACCTCACACTCACAGGATTTCCCGGGGGATCACTCCACTTCCAAGGCTTCACCGATCATAAAAGTGCTGAGAACTCCCTGCTCCACGCTGTAGACCTATTAAGAGTAAACGGAGTGGGTGCTGTATCTGACCTCTCCTGGCTTCCCTGTTGCCAGGAGGCAACATGCCTTCACCCTCCATCATTTTTCTTACTTTATTCTGACATCAGCCATTCCTCCTCCTGTGCACTCTACTTCTATATGGGTCGAGAGTTCATACAGTGGCCACACAGAACTCACAATGTTCACAATGAAGGGTTACTAGGGAAGTTAATAAGTTACCACACGTCAGGGTAGCAAACTGTAAGGACAGTTGTTGGTTCGTAGCCACACCTCTCCTTGTCAGCAGTCACGTCTCTCTGGCCTTCAGGGCCTCAGCCATGTGGTCTCAGCCCTTGATCTTTGACTCCATGGGCCAGGCGGCCAGCTGTCGTTCGCGTGACAGTCCCAGTTTCAGTGCTGCTCCTCTCACTCTATCCGGTTCCATATCACTCTCTGGTCTTGGCCTCCACGTCAGATGAGAGATCTGGAATGTGCTCTTCCAATGGTCCTGTGTTTTTTCTGTGTCTGAAAAGGCTCTTATACATGGAAGAATGGTTTTGATGGAGGTGTGGTATTTGTCTTTCAGCAGATCATACTCCTAGGGAAAATGAAGGATGATGTCTTAAATCACACCTTCTGGTAGTCTTAAAGATAGGCCCAAGGAAAGAGTGTGACATGATTCACACCCTCTACTAAGGTTAGGACTTAATTACTCCTTAATTGATTAGTACAGCAGAGAACTCCCTCCAAAGTAGGCATTGTAGCCACAGGCACAGAGTCCACAATTCTAACAGTACATCACATAAGGAACTGTGGCTAGACAGGCCATATTAATCGACTACATCTTACCTGTACATCAGTTGTACATTGCACTTCGATAACTCACTGCCGTCCAGTCTATGCTGACTCACAGAGACCCTCCCTATGGCTTCGGGGACTGTCAATCTCCACAGGAGGGGCTGGTGGGTTTCAAGTGCTGACCCCATAACCAGTGCCCCCAGACTCCTCTGGATAACACAAAGGCACCTCTGATCCAGCGCATCCAAAATGCTCCTTTCCACCTCCTCCTCCAAGTCCTCTCTCACCTGTCACTGCTGCTCCAACAGCCATCTGAACTCCCCTCATCAGCTCTTTGTGCTTCCACCTCGTTCACTGGGTTCTACCTTCTAGGAGTGGGATTTCTATGGCTACTGTCTCACACCACCTTTGTCACGGAGTTGACCCTGTAAGACAGAACAGAACTGCTTCATAGTGTTTCTAAGACTGTAATCTTCACAAAAGCAGACCGACAGATCTTTCTCCTATGGCCGGGGCAGGCACAACAATCTAAAAATTATTCAAGAGCCATAACTATATCTTTACAAATAATGAAAATCAAAAGTAATAGTATAACAATAGTATTAATGGTATCTTTACTAAAATAAGAAAAATTCACAGAAAACAACTGCTCGTATTGTTTCACTCAGTGTGAACAATGAGCATGCATTTCCTGAGAAAGCTTCTCGATGTCTGGTTTATAGTCATTTTTAATTTAAAGCATGATTCCAAGTTGGCATCGGTAATTTGGTGACTCAATTTACACTTAATGGAATTCTTGTTAGAAAACAATTGCTCACATAAATATGTAGACCCAAAGATACTGATAACACCAAGTGCAAATTTTGTCAACTCAGAATATGACTCCGGGAGATTATTCCAAGTATTGAAAATCATTGAGTCTGTCTTCTTCAAACCAACAGCCTTACATTATTTATTGTTAGACTTGATGAGGAAGCAAAAAAACAAGGAATAAATCAGATTTGCCAATAAAAGTTCAATTGATCAGATGGGGACAAAAGTCTTAATGCAACACAACATGATTTGAGACTGGGAAAATGCGGTCATGCGTGCCATCCCTCAGGGGGGTCCTTACAGACCCAGCTTGGTTCTTCTCCAATGTCTTCTCTTGGAGTTGTACCTGATTTTATTACCGGTTTTCATTCGAATCCATTGGGGAATGGGCCGATTCTGCTTGTTTCTTGGCCAGGAAGCTCTTGATCCTGAAAGTCTTATGAGACGACATGGTGAAGTCGGAGCAACACACACTCAGGATGGCAGAGAAACTGAGAGTGAGTCTGTCTTCTGTAGTTCTATTACGTCAGTCTGCTTGCGCTGTGAAATCAGACAGCATTTTTCTCTGTCCAATTCTTCATTTCGGTACTAGGACGTATAAATTTGGAACTCCATGTCTTTGCTTGTCAAGTCCAGCAACTGTATTTTAAAATGCGCCATGTCAATATCAAATGGAGAAAAATGTAATTCCTTCACATTGGCATTAAGAGGATTTGTAATAAAAGCCAGAGTTGCTTGCTTTCTCACTTCTGAATTCCTGAAATCTTTGAGGAAAAGATTCTCTCATGTCTAAAACTGCTGTCTTGAAATAATCTTTGCTAATGAGGGCATTGTTTTCTTGGTGATACTGAGACAAGTTTGGGGAATGTATTAGTCTAGGTACTTTGGAGAAACAAATCCACAGCAACTCATTTATAAGAGAGTTTTATGTAAAGAAAGTGTGCATCACGAAAACATCCCAACCCAATGCTGCCCAAGCCCACAAGTCCAACATTAACATTAACCCAACACCAGTCCACAAAGTCCTCCACCTCACACAACAGAGGCAATGATGCCGACTGCAGGAGGAAAGCTGAGTCAGTGAACGAATAAGCATCTCAGCACTAGCAGGGGTCTCCACACGGCTGCTCCAGCACCCAGGGCTGCATCGGGATAGGTCCATGTGGCTTCTCCTTGGGGATGTCTTGTAGGAAGTCCATCTTGCAAGCTGAAGCAGGAAACTGCTAAGGCAGCTGCACCCTGGTTCGACCAACACAAAGCAAGAGACCTGAGAACTCGAAAGGCGAGGCTCACCACCCATTTATCCCTCCGTCTTTCAATTAGCCCCACATGTGATTATCGGCCAGGCTGGCACAATTAACTAACTCAGGGAATGAATTAAAGTTCCACTCTCTAAATCTTCAGCGAACAGCATCTATTTCTTTTCAAAAGAAGCAACTTCCTCTAGCATTGAAAAAGCAGTATTTCCTCTGCCTTGTAATTACGATTGAGCTGATTTAGTTGTGATGTAACATCTACCATAAAGTACAATTTTTGCAACCAGAGATCTTCTGTTAATTCTGGATATTGAACACCCTTGTTGTCGAGAAATAGTTTGATTTCATTTATGCAAGATGAGAAACCCTAACATATCGCCACTGGAAAGCCGTCGAGCCCTGTTGTACTGGAAGTCTGAATACCCACTCTCCACTTCATGTAGCAACACTTTAAATTGCTGATGCTCAAGCCCCTTTGCTCTAATGATGTTGGAAATCTTAATGACTTTTTATGTCATTGACTTAATGACTATGATTTTACCAATTTCTTTGGGAAATGTTTGTTCACAAAGTGCTTCCTGGGGGAGCACACAATGGAAAGTAATCACTTCATGATTAATTTTTCCTTTTAAAAACAGACACAAAACCATTTCTCGCACCCATCATACTCTTTGCACCATTGGTTGCAATTGAAACTATTTTGTTGAGTGGGATATGACTTTTTCCCATGCATTCAAGGACGGCATTTGCTATATCCTCTCCATACATTTGACCTTTGAGTGTGAACAACCCGAAAAGTTCTTCTCGTGGGCCCTCAGGTGACCTATACAGCAGGAAAAGGGAACCTGGGCTGTGTCCTTGATGTCACGTGACTCATTGACCGCAACTATAAGGCTGAAGCTAATTTAATGTCTTCGACTTGTTGGTTGGTCAAGTTGAGGACATTTAACCATCCTATCTGCTACTGTTTTGGCAGATAACGGCATGCTTTTAATTTTATTTAAAATCTCTGCTCTGTTCTTGAAATCCTGAAAAAGTTCTTCAGATGCATTAATAAAATAACATTTTACGTATTCTCTATCTGTGAATGGCTTTCTTCTCTTAGCAATCTCCTGGCTTACTACGAAGCTTGCAAGAGTCACATTATTGGCAGTGTGTCTCCCATGATTAAGTACAGAACTTGATTTCTCAACATTTTTTTCAAGTTCTTCCACTGCTCTCTTTCTAGTGTCACCGACAGGATATTTCATGGCAAACGTGCCGTTTTTGGGCATGAAGTGTCTTTCCAAACTTGACTTTTTGTTGTGCGCCAATTTTTCTTGGCAAGTAAGACAGGCTGGAGTCCATCCGAGTGGGAGATAAGTGTGAAAGACTCAGTCCACTCCGTTTTAAAGCCGTGGTGACCATCAACGGTCTTCCTAATTTTTTTCTTCGTAGCCATGTTGAAAAGTACCTTAAACAAAATATTTTATTTAACACGTTACAAAGACACAGTATTTTAAAAGAAATAAAATGAACTAAATATTTATTCAAAATAATTATTAACAATTGAAAATATACTAGAAATAAATCTCTCCAGTAACATGTTTTATTGTTACAATTGCACATGAAATAAAATACGCTGCAGTAAATCTCAACCACCTGCGTATCTAAATATAATAAAACAAGCATTAATTTTATTTACATATTTATAATAATTGCCTGTGTAATCATTGCCAGGGTTCCATCATCAACAATACCTTTTAGCTTGTAGTCAACTTGGATGCGAAGATTAGTTTCTGGATGCACCCAGCCAAAAGAGATACTAATTGTAAGTTGTAGAAACAGTAAAGCAACACAGACCACATTTGCACAACTTACACAAACTTCATGAAAGCCAACTACTGGAGCCTCCACTGGCATCCCTACTTTCACATTTCCTGGTTACCAGTTACCTTGCCTGGTAGAGGGCGCCCTGTGCTCACTTATTACTTTGCTGGGCTGTTCTGCTTACCTTGTGCTCAACCATCCGCCCCCCTCCCCCTTCATCCTCCCTGTAAATTTATAAAACAATGTTATACTCACATCCTTCGTTCAGCTCCTTAAGCAGGATCTGCTAAAACGCAAGGTGTGGAGCTGGCTTTAGTGTCTTGGAGTTTAGCAGGGCTGAAAAACAAATGAAATCTTCATTCTCTGAATAATACCTTTTAAAAATGTAGTAAGTGAAACTTCTTTTCAGTTTCCATTTTACTCTGAGGAACATGTACATACTGAAGGAGCTGCGTGTGGCTGGAACATCGCACCTTGCGACCACTGTTCCATGATGCGCTGGTAGGTTCCCGCTGCCCTTTGAGTAGCAACTGTATGCTGTATCCACAGCACCACCAGGACTCCTATCCTAGACCAAGACCTCTTTTTAAATCTTAAAAAAATTAACACTTTTATTGACACTTAACTCACGTTATATAATCCAATGGCTTAATTAAAAAGAATTGTGCAATCACCATAATCAACTTTAGAACATTTTCTTCATTTGTGTGCTCATTATTACCTCATTATTTCCCTCCTGTATTCATATAAAATCATACCACACACAACCTTCAATCCCAGAGAAAGCAGAAATGAGAGAACAAATTCAAAATGCATCAAAAGGGAAAATAAAGGGTTGAATTGTAACCTAGCTATATCTTCATTCAAGGATGCCTAGTGGTGTAGTGGTTACATGGTTGGCAGTTCGAAACTACCAGCAGCTCCTTGGGGAAACACTGGGCTTTCTACTCCTGTAAAGTTAGTCTCCGAAACCCACAGGTGTGTGTGTGTGTGTGTCATGGAATCAGCATTGACTTGATGGCAGTGTTTGGTTTGGTTTTTGACATCTGCATTCATCTTTCCAATGTACCCCCTCCTCCAATGGCCAGGCCAATGGTCAGAGGTTTAATCCACAAGCGACTGTACTGTCAAGACCTTCTTAGTTCTCTTGAACTCCAACCTTGCTCTTCTTCAAACTGCCTGTTTCCCACTCTGCACACATCTGGCTGTGTTCTCTGCTCATTTGAGTCAAATTCTCATAGGGGCTTCCAGCATCCAGCTCATGTCAAACCTTTTCAGCCTCATCTTGGACTACACCTGCTTCTTGTTATCTGATAGCCCGTCACAGAGAATCTGTTTTTAGGAGTCATGGTCTGTCAACATTTTGATGTTCACGAGGCACAGGAAACGTAATTCCCTAAACTCTACCTCTCTTCCTTAGTTAATGCTACTCATTCTCCAAAGCTCTTTCTTGTCCTCCTTCTGCAAACATTTCTGCTAGCCGTAGGGTAGGCAGGTCAAACCCATCAGCCACTCCAAGGGAGAAAGGTGAGCCTGTCTGCTCTCGTGAAGATTTATGGTCTCAGAAATCCTTAAGGGTCATTCCTAGTTGGAAGTAAATCGATGGCAGTGGGTTTGGTTTTCCTAATGTGCAGTGCAAATGGTATAGCTCTATACTACAGGTGCCAGTTCAAAACCACCCAAAGGAAACTCATCAAGACAGGCTGGTGATTTGCTTAGGGGAAGGGCGCATCTTTAAAAATCCTACAGAAGAGCTCCACTTGGTACACAAGAGGTCATCAGGAGTCAGAACTGACTTGACAACAGCACTAAATGTTAAAGGTTTAGGTGTCTTTTTCCTTTTATTGTTAAAAAGCATGTCTTCAAAATTCTATTCGGTCCCTCTAGCTGTCCCACTGGCCTTTTTAATCAGGATTCTTCTATAGAAATTTTTAATCACAATATTCAGTAAGCACACACATTCCATTTCCTCTTGCCATTCCTGGCTCTTTTTGCTCTGTTCTTGTAGGTAGAGACCTCACATGTACCTGACCCCATCTATTATCCTGCATCCAGCAATTCAAGTTTCTACATGTACAATTCAGTGGCATTATCCATTCTCACACTGAGTTGTTACTTTCCTATAAACCAACCCACAGCCTCCTAAGGCTCCCATCTAATCTTTTCAGTTGCTGTTGTCAATGTGATCCCATACAGATACCTCTTAAATGAGCATAATGCTCAAGGCAGGCATTTAAAAAATTATTTTATTGGGGGCTCTTACAATTCCTACATCCATTGTGTTGAGCACATTTGTACACATGTTGCTATCATCCTTTTCAAAACATTTTTCTACTTGAGCCTTTGGTATCAGCTCATTTTTTTCCCTTCCTCCCCAACCCTTGATAAATTTTCATATCCTATGCCATCCGCTGTCTCCCTTCACCCATGTTTCTATTGCTCATCACCCTGGGGTGGGGGCCGGGGCTGTATGTCCAGCATGGTGGTAAGTTCCCACTGTCCTCCCCCACTGGCAGGCACCCTTTACTATTGACTATCAGAGGATATTGCTGGTGTAAAGATGATCTTGGGGTGGTTATTTCTAGGGGGTCATCTAACTGCCATTGCTCCATCAAGTCTGGATTCTATGAGAAGTTAAAATGCTGTCCCACTTCCTCTCCCTTTGAACACGACTCTGCTGTAGACTCTTTCATCAAAATGTTCAGTAATGATAGCCAGGAACCAAATAGTTCTGGGCCCATAAGCCAGAGGTCGATGAATCAGAACCAACCTCTGTTACATGTTTAGGAGCCCAGGTGGCAAAGTGGCCATCTTGGGCTTCTAATTGCAAGGTAGGCAGTTTGCAAGACACTCCACAGGAAAAAGATTAAGCTTTCTACTCCTGCACAGTTAGTCTATTCCAGGGGCAATTCTACCCTGTCCCATATGGTCAAAACTATGAATCAAAATCTACTTGATGGGAGTTTGGTTTTGAAAATGTTTATTCTTCTTCTTCCCATGGGCAGACACTAATCGTGTCTTTTGGGGGGCAAGCTTTTGAGCCTTTAGGCCAGAGGTTCCACAACTTATTAGGCATAATCCCCCTTAAAAAAAATTACCCAGTACCCCTTTAGAAATCTATTCTTTAAAAAGCGAACAAACAGGAAGATGCATGGACAACTTTGTATCTGTAGTTCTACCTGTATCCTACAGCAGATTTTGGCTCTTTACCCATAACGTAGTTTTCTCAACTCAGAATCATTAACAAATGAAAATCATGCAAGCCATCCTCAATGGTGTCTGAATGCTATTGGAGAACGTGGTGTTGTCAATGCTGTCTCAAGAAATATTAAGCGCTTGAAAATAAGATGAATCCTTATCCCTTTTTAATTTATTATTAATTTATTAATACACATCATTCCATAGTTCAATCACATGAAGCAGAATTACACCACTGCTACCACAATCCTTATCTTTCTTATAAGTATGAACTTTGGCCAAATGTTCTTGCAGTCTTGAAGGCTATATAGCTTCCTTTGATAAAACATTTTGGCAAACTGAACAAGGCATAGTTCAAATACTCAATACTATATTGTCTAAATTTTTCATAGGTTCAGTCATAGTATCTGCAAAAAGGTAAAATTTGTTCTTTTATCATAATAGGGGCATAAAATTATCAAGGGATACAACAATTTATATAAATGGAGGAAAAATGCAATTTCTCTTGCCACTGTGCTTTACTAGATACCTACACTTTATCTTGGGTAATGGTTTATAGTACA
>NW_022103920.1:7059194-7060038 GCF_000313985.2 Echinops telfairi | reverse complement strand
CCCCCCACCGGTTAAGCTTTTTTATTCCTATTTTGATTAATATTATAATAAAAAGTACGACACTTCAAATAGTATTGTACCAACATAAGCCTGCTATGGTTTTATTCTTCTAGTAAGCACCAGAAGGCACAGAACCATACTGTACACATGTAAGAAAACGTATAAAATATCCACGTATAAATGCTGTTTTATTGAAATAGTGCAATTTGCATGTGATCTGTAATCAGTAAAGAGAGAAGATATCAAATGTGAATTAAAACTTTTATATAGCCATTGTACTTGCACAATTGCTAATTGCTTATCACAGGATTCAGAAACAATCTAAATTGGAGATCATGTCACTTTTTCATAGTATATTACAAACAAGTCCTTACAGCACACATTTTGCGCATGCATGCCAGAGGCCTGCACACTGAGCTCACACATGTTCACTTGCCAAAACTCAATTGTTGAGCTCTGTTGGTGGATTTCGCCACTGATGTTATAAATCCCATTTTGTGTGTTTATTTGGAAAATAGTCACTAGGACTTTAATTCTGTTACACAACAGATTACAGTCAAAGATGAAAGAAAATTTCTCAAGAAACAAACAAAACCCCCAACATCAACATACAATTAAAAATCAGTTAAATTTCCTTTGGTTGCTACTAATAAATTCTTGTGTATATACATTAACCCCTTTGAGCTATTTCATAGAAATAGCACACGTTAAAAAAAATCAATTAAGTTTTAAGTTAGTCTGCGCTTAAATAAATTTCCCTTAGTAACAAATGCTTTACCAATTAACACGGATGGCTCGATAGTTATTAATATGTTAATGGTTAAGTTTTGTTTCTTTTTTTTTT
>NW_022103920.1:7057803-7059094 GCF_000313985.2 Echinops telfairi | reverse complement strand
TTTTTCAAATTTTTCTTTTATGCTTCCACCACCCCCTTATTTTTATTCAAGATTTCAAGTGCACCCATGGCTACTATCGCCTCCCTTGTCCCCCGCCCACTCTGGGAAGCGCTGCCCAGGTGATGTGCAGTGAGTGCCCTTGGCGGTGGGCAGTAGCCCAGAGAGCCTGGTGGCCCTGTGGGGTCGAAAGATGAGGCTGGCTGCCGCCCCCGCCTCCCATTAAGAAAACCCCATTGCAGTGGGCAAGATTTTTGTGTGTGTGTTTAAAACTAATCAGCAATTTTATAATCAGTATCCTTTATTGGTCTAATAAGCATTTAAAGAGATCTTAGGGAGGTGACTGTTCTTTCATGTAAATTGTTTACTCATCCTCATAACAATAACTTTCCGGGCAATGCAAACAAAAAACCCCTCAAAAGGCAACGCTGTCTCTTTTGTTTCTACAAAGTGCCTATGTCTCATCTTGGAGAATGAATATTTCACAAAAATCAACCCTCGGAGAGGTCTTCGTGGCCCCAACGGTTCCCGCAACATGGCTAAATCGCGTGAAGTCCTGCGGCCGCTCTTGGAGGGCGGGCAAAATTGAAGAAAAGGGGTTTCCACGTGGCCCGGGGGTCCTGACCTACGCGTTAGTCCACGAGTGTTCGTCGGAAATAGGCCCGCCTCAGCGAGGAAGACGAAGCCCAGTGGAGACAGGGCGCCTGGTCTCTACTTACTTCCGACGTGGGCCAACCCTCCAGCACATCCGGCTAGTTTGGGTCCGGCTCGCACGCAAGGCGGCCCGCGGACACCACCCGGCAGCTGCTGGGAGACATAGGCTTGAACGCCTCAGGCGGATGCCGTTCTGAGATGGCCGAGGAAGCGAGTCTCGCGAGATCTGGGCACGGCGCGGGCGCGGCCGACGTGCGCGCGTCAGTGAGCCGTTAGGGTGGGACGCTTGGTAGGCGGGGTGGGCGGAGCCACTACAGTTGGACGCCCGTTGGTGGAGCCCCAGCGGGAAACAAGCGCGCGCGAGTTACGTGCGCGCCCACGTCGAGGCGACGGCGGCAGTGACGAGCGGCGTCAGCGCTCGGAGGGGGGGGCTGACGGCTTGTGGCGGGTGGCGGTGCTGGCGGCGAGATCTCGCTTATCCTGTTTCGCTTCCGTCCCAGGACCCAGACCGAGCGAGGGGACCAGGGCCGCTTTCTGGGCCGCTGCCTTCCACGCACTCTTCATCGCGAAGCGTGCAGCCTGGACGCTTCCGCGGCCCTCCGACTCCCCGTGCGCACGCTGTGAAGCGGCGGCCGCTACC
>NW_022103920.1:7027857-7057645 GCF_000313985.2 Echinops telfairi | reverse complement strand
GCGCGATGCTGGACCAGCTGATGGGCACGTCCCGGGACGGTAAGCAGGCACCGGGCCCCAAGGTGGGGGAGGGGCGGCGGGTCGGGGCGCGGGCGCACCTGGGCGTGAGCGTGTGTGAGGAAGGGGCTCCAGATTGGTACCACGAGGGCCCGGCACCCGTCCCGTCCAATCAGGCCTCGGCGGGCGGGTGAGGGGCGGTGCCTGTTCGGATTGGCGGGAACGGCTGCCAATGAGGCGAGGCGGGGCCCGGAGGGAGCGGAGAGTGCCTTCAGTGTTGACTTGACTGCGACCCAGACCTGCGCACTCGGCGGCGGTTTCGCGTTGCTCGGGAACCCACGGGCTGACGGCGCCTCGGTCCCGGAACTTAGTCCAGAACTCAGGGGTCCTCCTTCGCCGCGCCCTTCTCCCGGGCGTCGAGCGAGACGTCTCCCCTCCCTTTTCCTGGGTCCCCAGGAATCCTGCCCTCCAGACTCTACCCGCCCAGCATTGCGCTCCCGACCATTCTTTCGTGAGAATCCTGCCCAAACCATGGTTTCCTGGAGTTGGGTGTCTTTGGCCCCATTTTGTGAAAGGGCGGGGGGGAATCCACAGACGCTGTGGTCTATTTTTCGGAGAGTCCTCCATTTTGTTACATGATTGACTTGAGGCCATGTCCAGTAAACACTGACCGATTTTGCCAGTGGCCCCAGTAAGATCTTTTGGAAATGGAGGGCAAGGAAAGAGCCCTCATCTTAGGTCAAAGCTGATGACCGGAGGTTCCTTTGTCATGGAGTGAATTTTTGAGCCGAAAGATGACAGTCTGCTGCTTTTTTGATGTCAGTAATGCGCTCTTTCATGTTCAAAGACTACCCATGCTAATTAGGGGGAAAGGTCTAGAAAGATCAACCCTTCTCTTTGGAAAGAAGACCCTTGTTTATTTTTATTTGGTTCTTGTTCAGGTAAATTGTTTCCAAGCTGCTGAAAAGGTGCTTTATTTTCTCCACAAACACTCATAATTGAGTCTCATAATGGAGTGCTTTACGGTAAAACGTGTGGCGGAAAAGTGGGAAAACCATTTAGTGGACTCATCCTTCAAGCAGCATATAATTAGGTTGGCTTTTTAGAGCCTTAATACAAACCCACATTAGAACCTTTTTTGGGGAACTTAGAGGCAAGCAGGTGTAGATGGCAAACCTATGGTGGGGGTGTTGTAGAATGGGAGGAAAGATTGGGAAGGAAATGGTGGTATTTGGTTAGTAAACCTTTGGAAGTGCAGGTAGTTAAAAACAATCATTTGTCTAAGTAGGCATAGTTGACCTTACTGTAACATCTCTTACCAGTGCACCTTTTCCAATGAATCAGAGGGTTTCCTAAATCCAGGGCTTTAGCCAACAGAATTTTTTGGACTAAAGTTGTGGAAATCCTTTAGACTTGGTATGATGATTCCATTCATGATGGATACTTTTTTTGCTTCTTCTGTATGGATTGGATTTCCTAACTTTGTGGGAGGGTGGTTGGGGCAAGGTGTAACCTTTACCACCTGATATATTTCTGAAACAGCCCTTCTAGTATCTCAGAACTACTGTAACTTAAATATATGTGCACACACGTGCACAATTGTTTATGTAGCAGAAATGGGGATTTCTTAAAATCCATGCTCTGTATACAAATACTGTGTATGCTCGTGTATAAGCTGAGTTTTTTCAGCACATTTTAAATGCAATTTTTGTGGTAATAGGTGCCTGTTGATAGTTGGAGTGGCTTATACTCGAGTATATAAAGTAAATTTATACTTTTTATGTGTCTGTTAGTGGATCAAAAATGGTTTTGGGTTTTTTTTTTTGCATTCAGGCTTAGAGGATTTCTATGTGAATTTGGGTGTATGAATCTCCAATGTCATTGAGCTGAAATGGCTGAATCCTCACTGCTGTTAGGGTAGAAATAGGATACTACCCTCAGGGATAAGGAATGAAATAGGTTTGTTTTTTGTTTTAAAAGTGACCCAAATGAGTCTTTTATGTGATTAGTATAAGAACCAGAACATTCATTCCTTTTTATCAGCTACTTAATGAGTTTACATACTTCATTTTATGAATAAAGAACTTTATATAATTAGGATTGTTTTTTTTCCTAGCATATTGTCAACTTGAAGTTAACCAGGGGTAGGGGAGCATGGATGCAGTCCGAATAACTCTGTGTCTTTGAAACCACGTGCTAGGCACAAGAACCGCTTACAGGGAATGCTTGCTGTTGGGGGTCCTTGGCACGAAGAGGTGGATCTCTGGGGATCCAGGAGTGGGGAGGAAGGGTAGGTAGTAGGATGTACCTAAGGCAGTTTCTGACATCTTGTTGTCTGTTATTAAATCCTAGAGACTTAATAGTAAGCAACTATTCTCTTGGCGGGTGTCTTTAGTGTCTTGTGTGAGGGGATCTGGAATAGCACACGCATCAGAGGTTCAGGCCTTCACTGAGACAGCCTTACTTCTCTTCTCCCCTTCCCTCCCCTCCTCCCTCCCATCCTTTTCCAACAGCTTTTAGTTCTCTTTTTAAATTTCTAGGAGATTGAGGTCTTCTAGTTCAATGTAGCTTCAATCACCAACCAATTACCTAACTATACTGAAATCTGCAGGAACCAGGGATTTTGGTGGCAGGGATATGGGGAGGGACTTTTGGGTCACTGGGCAGAGTAGACAAGTCACGCCAGGGTGAGTGGTGATGTGGGGTTGTGGGAGGAGAGGCGGGTGGATGAGCAGACCAGCATGTGGCACTGGGAGGCTGGGCCGGGGGATGACCAGGAGGTGGGAGGGCCAAAGACAAACTTTGCCTTCTTTGCAATTTTGCCTAGGGCCCTGGTGGTGGCAACCGCCTGTGTGCCACTGAAAACCGTGCCGCTGCCTGGCATACTGCCTAAATGGAAGCAGGGTACCGCGTGAGTTGAAACATTGGTCACACTATATCAAGTTTGTATATGTGAATCAGTGTAACTCGTACCCAGGTACCTGGGGGTCTGACTGTATTTGGATTTTTCTAAATAAGGCTTCGTGGGCTAAGGAAGCGAGCACTGGGCTGGGACTCAGGAGACCTGGTTTCTAGCCCCAGCTGTACCTCTAATTGTAACCGTGGGTAAGTCACTTAACCTTTTTTCCTCTAGTTAAAATCTGACATGTTACAGGGGAAGACAAATAACTTTCCTATGTTATACTCAGAACTGTTGGGAAATACTTGTGTTTTTAAAGTATCGTAGGAGGGAGGAACAATATATAGATATGAATTATTCGTATCTTGTTTTATCTCACGTTTAAGATGTGTGTTAAATTGTTTTAATTGTTGGCACTAGCATAGAGGGGAAGGGAACAGGGTTGGTTTTCCCTAAATACGTTCCATTTGCAATCAGGAAGGAGCTGCTCAGGACTGTATATGTAATACTAGCAGGAACTTGATGCCCTCGCACAGACAGTGGTCAGCTTGCTGGACAGTATTAATTGCCAGGATGGATATCCCTTAAGAAAGACCTTTCACCATAAATATGAGGGTGCTGCAAAAAGTGGAAAATTTCATGCTTTAAAAAAAATTCCATGAACTTTTTGATGCTCCCTTGTACAGTTTGGCAATGATAAACCCCTGGTCCTGACACCCAAAAAAGGTTTGGCAAGGTGCAAAGGATATGGATTTTTGTTTACCAGATTGAGAGCTGGGATTTAGATTATACCCGAAGTTTAGAAATGCTAGAGAAGTTAAAGAAGGTAGTTCTGAGGATTCCACTTTTAACAGCTTACCAGGTGTAAATGGAGCGCGGAGCTGGACAGCCCAGCAAGGGTGCTGTGCTGTCCAGAATAACCCGGTACTCGGCTGGAATGTGACAGCATCTTTGGTTGTCCATTTTGACTAGGGAAAGTTTGGGACAAGTTAAAGCTGTCTGTTCATCTTAGCCATTATCTATGACATTATGTCTAAACTGTATGATAGATAGCTCCTCAGGAAGGTATTGGTCATAGTCATACTACTTTAGTTTTCAGTTATATCTCTTATGGAATGTAAAATGGGAAGTCTACTCACCTTGGATGGTATTTAAGAAAATACAGTTGAGAAAATCCCATCCTGTTTCTCATCTGTTTAATGATACATAGTTATAACCTCTCAGGCTTTGCTGCCTTTCTGCAAAATTAACTTCACTCACAGAAGTGGATTTTCTTCTTCATAAACTCATCTTTATTGTAATCTGTGTACCTTCCTCAATCTTTCATCCACATTCAGAGCATTTTCTCTGGCTTCCCTCATTCACCTCAGAGACCATATTCATTCCTTGGTCAGTTGTGAACTGTTCTTCTATTCCACTCTGTTCATTTTAAGTGAAGGAGGTGGAGCCCTTAACATGCATGCACACAATTTTGGGGTAATAACTGGCTATATTTTACTACAGAGCTTTTAAATTCTTTTTCATTCTAAGTAGTTAAAAATTAAAAACAGAAAGGGTAACCGTGGTTGTATTGAGGTTTCTAAATTTTATCTGGGTTTTAAGCAACTTAGGCCCCCAATACTGAAATCTCTCTTTACAACTGCATAGTGAATCATTAACACCCCTCCCCATGTACAAGCGCCAATAAAATGATTAAAAAAAATTCCCCCCAAATAAAAAATTTCCTCATTTTGAACTCTAAACAACTTTTCTATATAGAGAAGCTCCAGAAAACACATGTTCTTTTATGTCCATCCAAAAATTCATTGGAACCAAAGAAAAAGCATAAGCTCTTTGCAACAAGTAGGCTGCCCTGTGAGAAGAAGTGGTAGGTAGCAGGCTGCATGTTCCATGGGGTTCTGCAAGGTAGCAGCAATCCAAAGAAGAGTAGGTGGTGGCATGGGTCAGCCAGTGAGTCAGCTAATGTTTAGTAGCAGGTGGCTCATGCCTGCATAGACTCTTGAGATGGCTGAGAATACAGGCAGGTAGTGGGATTGTGGAGCCCAGCAGACAGGCTTAAAATCAGACCAGCAGGTGTGAGCAAGATTAGAATACATGATGCTGATGCGCCTTAAGACGAAGTTAAGATGAAATTCCCAAAGGATTCTTGAGGGACTAGAAATTTGTAAGGCTCAGCACTGTTGCTATAGTTCCTGAGGAAACAGAATTCTACCTTAGAGTCTACCAAGAAGTTGACCAGGAGGAGAGTTGGATCCATGGTGCTAAGATGGGAGTGAGGGACGGAGAGAAGGTAAGTTTCTGACAGGAATCTTGTATCTTCAGCACCTGCGGAAAAGTGATTCTATTCTTTGGTGGTTTAAATCTTCATGCACTAGCAGCTACTGAGGTAGGCTTTGGAGGCAAGATGAAAAATTGAGTGATCAGTATTGTAAAATTGAGATGGAGAAAGAGTAGTTCGTAAAATCTCTCAAGTTTCTGCAGCTAACTGGTTTTAACTCTGAAAAGGTCAGATATCAAAAAGTACTTTGAGTCATTTAGTCAATTGCTAGAGTAAAGGATTTCTAAAACTTCCTTCTTGGTAAGGCTCTAGAGGTGTTGACCCAGGTGTTCTAATAGAATTGGGAGCCCTGGAGAGGAAGTCTGGCGTATTTGACGCATCAGCATTTTCTCAGGGCCCTTTGGAGATTTCAGTTTTTGAGAGCTTGTTTTTCTTTTAAAGTTAAATGTTCCAAAGTTTTGCTTTTTGGTAAAAGGTGTCAGATACTTCGTGTCAGAAAACAACAGCATCCGTATAATGTGGACCTGGCTGTTGGCAGCTGCTCTGTTCTATCCTACTGCCTGGTTACACACAGTTCCCTGTGTGCGTAGAGCATTCAGTACTAGACTGGTAGCTGAACCCACCCAGAGGTGCTAAAGGAGAAAGGCCTGGGGATCTTAAGATCACAGGCATGAAAATCCCTGCGAACTGCAGACATGGGATTACTGGGAGGCAGAGCTGACTCAATGGCACCTGCCTCTAGGTTCCAGAGTACAGTATGCCCTACTCTGTTTAAGGTTATGTTCTAGATCAAGGGTTGGCGCCAGGGTCTGCCTGCTTTTTGTAAATAAAGCTTTATTGTAACAGTCATGCCCTATGGTGCCCTGGAGAAACCAGGCAAGACAATATGCAGAGTGGAATAGCTGCTGCAGTGAAGTGTGGCTGGGCAACCAAAAGTACGCTCTAGATCAGTGCTTTTCGGCCGTAGTCTCCAGACCAGCAGCCTCGGTGTCACCTGGGCACTGGCTATCAATACTGGTTCTTAGGCACACACAAGACCTGCTGAATCGCATTCTGGGTGGTGGGGCCAGCAATCTGGGATCTAAGAAGTCTGGAGGTGACTCTGAGAAGCACTGTTAGAAGTAATTGTCAAGCCTTAGTCACTCATACCACCTTCCCTGTTTTTTAAACGTGTTTTCCTTCACGTAATTTTTGTTGTTGTCAATTCACTTTCATAAACTGATTTTATGAGCGTTACCGCCAGGAAAAGAGACACCATGAAAACAGTATGTTATAAAACTGTAACCCAGCTAGGTCATTTTCTTTTAAAAAACTTTCTCTTGTGATATGAGTGAAGGGTACACAGCACAATGGTTTTGTTTTCTGTTCAACAATCCATACACATTTTGTTTCCTTGGTAGCAGTCCCCTATTATAGCAGCTCCCTTCCCTATTAGTTACCGTTTCCCTTCCTCCTCCTTTCTGATCCATTCTTGCTTTCTGAGCTTTCTCCTTGGGTAAAAATGGCTGCCCTTTTGATCTCATGGTTGATTGTTGAAAGGATCGAGTACTTTGCTGGTGGCATTGTTCACCCTGTACTCAAGAAAACCCAAATCCCCTGTCTTTGACTATTCTGACTTGTAGTAATAGCTAGGGTTTCTGAGGCTGGAAAACTTGATAGGAGCAGATTGCTTTTTCTGTCTCCCACGTGAGTTTGAACAGTCAACCTTGCAGTTAGCAGCCCAGTGTTTTTCCTGCAGTGCCACCAGAACTCCTTGGTCACTCTATAGGCCTATTGTTTGGCTGAAATTTGAGCCATGATGCTGAGTCCAACCAAACCTATTGCTGTTCCCTGTAGGACAGGCTAGAACTGCACCATAGGTTTACCATGGCTTTCATCTTTCCAGTAATAACAATCTGCCACATCTGTTCTGCTGCAGAGCATCTGGTGATTTCAAACCCCAGACCTTTCAGTTAGCAGCCCAGCATTTAACCACTACATCACCAGGACTCCTTGAAGCCATAATTAACCTTCTGCCATCATGTTCCTTCTCACTGCCATTGAGCCCATGCTGAGTCATAATGACCCTGTAGGACATACATAGTACAGCTGCCCCCGTGAGTTTCCAAGACTGTAACTCTTCACAGAAGTAGAAAGCTCTGTTCTTCTGAGGAGCAGCCGGTGGTTTCCGATGGCTGATTGTGCAGTTAGCAGCCCAGTGCATAACCATTAGACCACCAGGGCTCTTTAGTGATAGCTAGACCCTGTTAAATTTAGTGTTCTCAACAGTAAAAGTTAGAGCTTATTAGATGTGTTAGGGCCAGATGGAAATTATTTTCTTAATCATGGTAAATAAGTGACTTGGCAGGGATGATTTAATGGAGTTTAAAATGTCAAAGAGGTAAAATCATACACCCCTAAAGTCGTTTTTGTACAAACCCCATACTGGTCTAGGTATTTACGTGAAGGAAAAGCTGAAGTGGCAAGATCTGGGAGATTGCTACAGAGTTCCTTCTAGACTGCCCAGGTGCAACGTCCTCTAACCTACCAGCCTGTGCCTTGATGGGGATGAGGGAAGGTGCTGGGCTGCTCCACGCTATCTAGAAAGCGTTTGATTTCCCACAGCTCCTAGAAAACACCTCTTTAGAGGCGTCCTGTCCTTTGTACCTCCCCACGCCCTGTTCAGTGCCCCTGGTGCTCAGAAGAGACTCCATCAATGGTGACCCCAGTGGCTGAGCTGCTTAGTCCTTTTCAGAGATGACAACAGATCAGGGCGCCAGCACAGTTTCTGGAAAAATGTCATCTTTTCATTTCTCTTTTCCACGAACTTTGAAGCCCTGTCCTATCTGCCCTGTCATCTTACACTACCAGACCCTAGCCCTAGATTTAAAGGCAATATGTGTGTGTGCACACGTTTACACTCAACTGTTTAAGTGACAAAAATCTGAGACTGATTATTGGTGCATGATTTGGGAAAAGTACAAAGCACAAACACACACCTGAGAATGGGTAATTACTATCTTGTATGTTTGCCTCAAAATTTTAGCGTAGAAAGAAAACATTACAAATAAATTCTTTCCCTCTGAGGCTGTCTTCCTTCCCTCCTGACTGGCCTGGAGAGTCCCTTGGGTCAGTGTTGGGTGCTAGGATTCTGTGGGGTGGAGAGTGCACATCTCCTTCGTCACCACTTTCCTTTTCTCATTCAGCTTTCCGCCCTTGTTCCTGGGCTGCTTGCATGTCTGTCACTTGTGTTGTTAATGTTCTTTTCATTTTTTCATGTTCTGTGCTTGTTTGTGGATTTGGGAAAGCTTTGCTAGGCTCTTGGGAGCTGTCACCACCCACTGGGAACTTGTCTTTTTCAATAGATAATCAGCCAATCACCTTTTCTTTGATTTGTTTCAGCTGTATCTTTATAGCCAGAGATAGCTTTTGCTATTCTAATTTTGTGCTTAGAAATTTTGTATATTGGAAGACACCACACATTGGAATGTGACTGTGACTGTATCAGAATTGCAGCTCTGCATGTAAGTATTACAATGTAAATATTTGCAGGCTGCACATTGCTTTAATTGTTTACTTAGCGTTTTCTAATGCATCTCAAATCTAAAAAGAGCTGTCTCTGGGGAGATTTCCTAACACAGGTATCCTTAGACCTGTGGTGGCATTGACATTGCCAGTAGCCTAACCCTGTGCTTAGATTTGAGTGGGGCAGAATAGATCTGCTGTAGTAATTCGGCCTGTTTTGTTGGTGTATAAAGACCTGTCCGGCGGTATTTCTGCCGACTACCCAGGCTGTCTCCCAGTCCTGTTGTGTATCAAGTGACTACATGGATGTGGGGCTAGTACATTTTTTCCATATTATTAATTTTTTATCACATCCAGCAAGACTGAATTTATTCTGGACATTTCTTCTGGGATAGGCATTCCATTTGTGAAAATTTCTGGGCTTGTCATGGCATTATGGTGGGAATGATACCAGTTTTGATAATTGTGAGATAACCCTGCTTTTGCATGGGACGCATTGGAGGGAAGGAGAGGTCCCATCACCACTCGTAGGACTTTCATAAGTTCTGGTGGGTTCAAAACCAGCCCACCCAACTGGCATCAAGTCGATGTCCACTCATAGTGACCATAGAGCAGCAGGGTAGACTGCCCATGGGAGTTTCTGAGACAGCAGCTCTGTGGGAGTCGGAAGCACGCTCCTTCTCCAGGGGAACAGCTGGCGGTTTTCAACTGCTGACTTGTGGATTACAGCCCAACAAGTAAGCACTACACCACTACCAGGGCTGTTAGGAGGTTAGCATATTAGGAAGAGTGCTGTAGTTGACTTTTTCCACTGCCATTGTTACCGTGTGATCAATACATTCCTACAACGTTTTGTATATTTCAAGTCATATTAATCATTCCCAAGTAAAGTACAGTGATGCCTTGGTTGTGGAACTCAATTAGTTCCAAATTCTTGTTTGAATACTGAAAAGTTTGAAAACCCAACATATTTCCCATAAGAAATGGAAAGAGCTATAAGAGCTCTCAATAAAAAGTTTTAAAAATCATGAAAAACCAAATAATTGGTTCTGAGGCCGCAAAATTACCCTTATAAATTCATTTTTTCCAGGACTGTGGAGACTTCTTGCATATCACTGTCTAGGATATGCTACTGCCATCGAGTTGTTTCTGATTTATTGAAATTAATAGTAACTTTTCAACCTTTTTCCTGGTCTGAGTTTTTTGTTTCGTGGTTAGCCAGTTCACACCTTTTGCTACATGAAGCTCTTTAGTCACTTTTCCCCCTTCCCAAAATGTCAACAATGTCTACTTAGCCATGTTGTAGTCAGCCGCCAAATCAGAC
This sequence comes from Echinops telfairi, assembly GCF_000313985.2. NCBI lineage: Eukaryota > Metazoa > Chordata > Mammalia > Afrosoricida > Tenrecidae > Echinops > Echinops telfairi. The sequence goes on along the minus strand of NW_022103920.1, from coordinate 7,047,643 downwards.
AAACGGTGACCTGATTACAATTTCACAATGATTTCGTTCTTTAACTGTTCTCACAGTTTTCCGCTCACCTTTGCAGCTGCTATCACTAACTTTCTTTGGAGCCATGGTTACAATATTTTACGCACATTTAAAAACAAATTGAAGAATGCTTTAACACACTAACACAAGCACTATGTGTTATCTGAGGGAGAGCGGCGCTTAAACTGAAACGTCACTCCTTTTGTGTCCGAGGCGAGATACACCGTGTGACTTACTCTCGGCCTGTACAGGGTTTTCAAACTGGATTTTCAGTTCGACTGCTGAGCAAAGTTAACCAGCATCAAGCAGTTTTGTTTTATTTTGGACTTAACTGTTCAAGTAGTGGAAAGTTGGATCTTGGAGCCGTTCGATAACCGAGGTATCACTTTATAGTTATTTACAGCCATCTTGTGTCAGTGTGGTGAGTTTTTTCGTAATGTGAACCATACATTGTGAACTGTTGACATTTGAAAAGGAAGTTATAAAACAAATGCAAATGTATAGTGGACTAAACCGAGTATTTCCTCACAGGGGAACATGGTGTAAAAGAGTAATGAGGTTTTTTTTTTAGAGCTTTATTACCAAAGAGTTTGCATAGGTGATTTTGAAGCTGAATTATAAAGGAACAACAAAGGTAGGTGGGAGAGGTTAGTAGAGCCTTTGAAAGGGATCCTCACGAGGGTAAGTCAAAGTCATTACTATGAAATCGTGGACACGCGTATGAAACAACATAATAGAGCGTGCAGCTAAGTTTCTCCACACAGCCTCCACCTGGTCTTTTGCCTCCTCCTGACTGACACCAGTGGCTCCATCTCTCAGCCTTTTCATCAAGAATTCTGCACTCTTCACATTTTGTCACGGTGAAATGGCAGTTTGGCCGTCTTTGAGGTTCTCAAATCATGTTCCTTTTCAGTGTTATTTGAGTTTTGGGACAGAATGAAGCAAGGTCAGGGTGGTAGAGGGGTGTCCTCAGGAGAGCCCTTAAAGAGTGAGTATAGGGGCACTGTCACGGTGACAAAGTTCCTTGACACACTTTCCTGGTTTCCCTTTCACCAATGCAGTTTTTCATTTTCTGAAAACAACTCCTTTAGTGCCCTTGATGGTTCTGTGTCTTTTGAGACAATCTTATCAATGTAAATGGCCCCTTTGGTGTCTCAGAAAACAAAGCTGACCTCTCTGCCTTGAATTTAGCAGGACCAACAACACCTCTTGGAAGTCACTGCTTTAAAAAAACATTTCTCTGAAGGCACCCTAATGGGACTAACTTGTCTGCAGCCACTCGGAGATCTTGTAAACTCGTTTAGAATAAACGGCTGCATGTGTGAACTTGAACCCATGTAGCAATACTTTTTGACTTACCTGTGTGTTAGCAGCTGCTTTTGCCTTGGTTCCACTGAAAACTTGAGCACTTCTGGTTTCTACCCACACTGGACTAGACTGGAAATGGGCTCGGAGGTCTTTATGCAGAATTCCCATGGCTGTGTTCTCAGTACTGAGTACTCTGTAGTTAGATAAGAAAGAGGGAAGGGGGCAGAGAAGGTGTACCCTCATTCTGCAGGTTGAGTGTTTGAGGGAACCGGAAGTACTCCCTTCTACCTTCAGAGGGAAGGGACCTGCACTGCCCCAAGCCAGTTGTGAGCATGGAGCCTCTGCTTAGGCTCCCCCAAATCCAACGGTACTATGCAAGATCACCTATGCATAAATGTTAAAAGATTGCTTGCCATACATTTTATGTAGTAAAGGATTCAACGTGCCTTATGTATGTGAAATATTGCCAACTCTCAGGCTCCTAGAAAACCACCATACTAGACACCGGTCACTTGCCTCAGTCTTCACATCTGTTCACATAGTGTGGTCTTCACGGCTCTCACACACGGAGCATTCATCCAAGGAACGGGTAAGCTAAAGCACATGTGTGTGTGGGTGTGCAATTGCACAGACATCTCCGAAGATTGATCAGGTTTCTTGTGTGGGTGGGAGGTCACCTGGGCTGGGAGGATCTAGGAAAGAGGGCTGTCTGGGGCTGTCTGCACCATGTGGTTTTAAGAGTCGCGCCTCAATTCCAACTCTAGGTCAGTTTCTCAGAAGACAGGCTCAGAAATTACCTCAGTGGAGCTGCCAGTGAGCTTTGTTCCTCTTCAGGTGGCCCTGCCAGACTTCTTGAGTACCAGGGGAGGAGGAGCTTGCATTCTGGCGCGGACCCCCTGACAGCCCCAAGTACAGGGTCTTCGGGGAAGGGCTGGGTAGGAGCAGGCTGGAGGGGAAGTGCTAGCTTGAAGGTAGTTGCTGGGTAAAAAATAGCAACAAATTTTTTGTTGTTGCTTTTCAGATAAAAAACACTTGGGCTGCTAAGTTCTCTCTCTTTTCTAGGGTTATGGTTAGGGTTGGCGTTACAGTTAGGGTTAGAGTTAGGGGTAGACTTAGGGTTACACTTAGGGTTAGGGTTAGATTAGGGTTAAGTTTAGTGTTAGGATTAATGTTACGTTAGAGTTCAGGCCGCTAAGTTCTCAATCAGGTTTCTAATTCTAAGAAGGTAACATGTCATTCTCAAAGCATCTGGTTCATTCTTGTCAGGTTAGTGAGGTGTGGCCTCTCAATTTGTGCTTGTCTCAGGATGCACGCGTCTCTGCCCCATTGCTCACGTTCTTGTTTTTTCGCTGCTTTTTTTACTTGTTAGGGGGCCTTTGAGTCTGTTCCAACTTACAGTGAGCTGGTGTACAAAACACTAACAGGTCCTGTGCCATGTGTGAGCCCATTGTTAACTGCCATTTTGTTGATTATTGTTTCGACTGTCTTCCCCTTTTACTCTGCCCCTCTACCAAACCAGTCCTTCTCCAGGGACTGTCCAAACAACATGACTGTGTCTACACATTTTAAAATCTGGGCTAAGAAGACTAAACAATTATATAGGAAATGAAATTTTTACCCCGCTTTGCTGTTCTACAGGAACCCTTTGCCAAAGGGAGATACAGTCTTGTCTATTGCTCCCAGACCTCTCTGTCTTCATGAGTTGTGTTTGCAGATATCATTCCATCCCAGAATGCTCCATCCCTTTCTCTGATCTCAGCCCTTTTTCCTTCAAAGTGTGCCCTCTCCTTAATGCTTTAAGCCTTTCCAACCTCCTCTTTCCAATGCTCCTACCCAGCCCTTCCCCGAAGACCCTGTACTTGGGGTTGTCAGGGGGTCCGCACCAGAATGCAAGCTCCTCCTCCCCTGGTACTCAAGAAGTCTGGCAGGGCCACCTGAAGAGGAACAAAGCTCACTGGCAGCTCCACTGAGGTAATTTCTGAGCCTGTCTTCTGAGAAACTGACCTAGAGTTGGAATTGAGGCGCGACTCTTAAAACCACATGGTGCAGACAGCCCCAGACAGCCCTCTTTCCTAGATCCTCCCAGCCCAGGTGACCTCCCACCCTTCCCTCCCACCCCCACAAGAATGGTCATGTTGACCATTCCCGTCTTAGAAGTCTTGAGGCAGCACCCACCAAAAGCACCCATTGGACACCTGGGCCTGGCTGCTTGTATTCTCTATCATGCCACTTACCTGGGGGGGTGGTCAATGGAATTTTCTCACCAACTTTATGAAGTTTATGTATCTATTTTTCTCTAGCCAACATCATGGGCTTCTTGAAAGTAGAGCATTTCTTTCCTTGAATCTTTGCCCCACCCAGAAGGCATGTTGGGGGGGGAGATGTTCAAGGAGAGGTGGGGTTTTGCGATTTTGACCTAACCCTTTGATAACAGGGCTTTTTTCTTCCTGCTTTAGGCCCTATCCCTAGGCCCTTAATATATGTCTAGAAATGCCAACAGTACATCAACTTTATAAAATAATCCCTTGAATTAAGCCAGTATGGTTCCTGATTGTTCCCCATTTGTAGTCTTTATAAAAAAAATTTTAATGGTGTTATTTTACTGAGTTTCCTAGGCAAAACATAGCTTGGGCTAGATATTTTGGGCTGAACCTGATGTGATTGGTGATTTTATTTTAAAATTTTCTGTTTAATGGATTATATTTCCATGACATAAACCCTAATCGATCTGTTAAATACCTGCATGGGAATGTAGCTAAGTTATTTTTTAATGTTTATCCTTAAAGTTCCTTTAAAACGTTTCATCTATAAGCAGACATTCAGTTGCTAGTCCCTCTCAAGAGTATTTCTGTGTCTTGTTTATTAAGGTTTATTTATTTGTGTTCTAGACTTCTCTGTAATAGCACTACCTTGTATTTGGTGCTGTGTTTATTTTTTTTAACTAGTTATAAAATATTTATAAAGCCAGCCTCCATTGTATGCTGTGAGGATTTAAAAAATTTTTTCTTCATTTATAGAAGATTCTTTTTTATTAAAGTTCACCAGGAATGCTACAAGCTATGTTCATATTTGTAGTTTTTCAAACTTACCTGCTTAACTTGTCTTCACGAAGCCCTGACGGTGCAGTGGGCTACTAACCACACGGTCAGCAGTTAGAACTGCAAGAGAAAGATGAGGCTGTCTGCTCCCAGAAATAGTGACAGCTTAGAAATCCCATGGAGCAGTTCTACTCTGTTCGCTAAGGTCACGATGATTCACAATTGACTTGGTGGCAGTGAGTTAACTATAAGTTCGGGGCACATACGTGTGCATTAAATTTAATGCTGTGATTTCTTAAGGAAAAGCAGTCACGCGACATGTTTGATTAGTAAAATGTCTTGACTTATTTAATTCTTTTTATGGTAAAGCCTGACTCGCCATGGAATCTCCTTGGGCCATTATTTTGGAATGGGACTCTTGTATTTCCCAAGTGCTGAGGTCTCAGTGGGTGGGTGGTTGTGTTTTGTCTTTCTGCCTACTTTCCAAATTTGCACGATCTTTCCTTTCATTAGCATCCCTAAGTTTCAGATTGGACGTTGAGTTGTCTTAGCTGCCAGGAAGCAAGAAGCCGCTAGTCGCTGGTCTGGTGGGAGCACGTCGTCACATAGCACCATCCTAACGTGAGCTGAAGGCCTTTGTCCAAAGGCTTGATGATGAAACACATACTTTAAACAGTCACATTTGCAATCCCAGCCGGCACAAGGACCAATTCTCCAGAGCCTTGAACCTTTTTTTTAAACCAATTGTCAGTCATAATCTTCTTTGGTCACTGCTTGTATTAAATAAAACCACCCTGATCTTGTTCACTTTGTTTTCATATCCCAGAATCTTTATGGTCAACCTGTCCTCGATGCTGTGTTGACATTGCTGGCAGAGTTGACTGTACAAATCGACTCGTTTTCATTTATAATGCAAGGTTCAGTGTATCTCTGCCTGCCTACTTCAGCCTGTGAGGGGGTGTGCGTTCGGGAAGGCCCCTGCTCGCCGAGCCGTGAGTTACCCCTAATTTTTCAGATACATTACTGAATGCGAACAGAACAGAAGTGGTGAGGAAGAGAAAGGACCTGATAGCAACATTCATCATAGAAGCAGGCGTGCACACTGAAAGGGCAATTCCCAACATTGTTGTCAGATGCAGCCTACTTGAACCAGGGACTAGCCTCCAGAAAACCCCTTGTTGAACTGAAGCTGTGATGTGAGCTGTTCACCGTTGGTGAAATATTAAATCTACCCTGGTGGTAGATGAAAATGTTCAGAAGTCATTGTAAGCAAGTTAAAACAATTGGAGCAAAAGTTTGTTCCACTTAAAAAATGACCATATCTAGTTCATTAAAAAAAAATCACATGAAAAGAGAAAGTTTTGCTTCTTGTACTGTTCACACTTGAAAATATAAATGTTAATGGAAGTCAGTGACTCACTTCCTTGATGCCAGTGTTTAGTGAGCTCCAGGCATCCTGCAACCTACAGAGGTGATTGTAGTTGTGGTTTGCTACCCACCATTGTTCTTGCTTCAGTGACTCACTAGTAGGTTTTCATCCATCAAGGATCTTAACATTTGAGCTAAAACACATTTCTTAGGACTTATCATTCTCCATAGTAAGAAGAACCATTCCGAGGATTTTTTCAATTGGTTTTACAAAAAAATTCCAAAATTAGTTTCTCCTAATGTCAACATTTTGTTTATTAAAGCTAGTTACTTTTCTCATTCTTAGCTACCATCTTAGATGAGCATTAGGGATTTGGGGATTTCAGATATACTGTGTTCTATGCAGATAATGGCAGTGGGGCGGTAGGCCTGTGCCGCAGTGTGGAACACAGTGTGACTCCCTCCTTCCAGGTTTGTAAGCCATCTCCCCTCCCTAACCCCTTCCTGCAGCACCAAGAACAGGATAGGGGATGGAGTGGAACTCGGGCTCAGTGGACGGCTGCAAGCAAAGTGTGTATCAAACCTTGGCCAACTTGGGTTTTTTTTACATTTTTCAATGACTGTCAGAAATGACCAACACTGAATCCCAATGGTTAGAAACTCCTTTGGGTCTTCTGCAGTTCCCCCCAGCTCTCAGAGACTCATTTACTCATCCACAGTACGAAGGAGTTGGACTCAGTAATCTTTACGGTCCATTCCTGCTCTCCAAGTCTATGCCTTTCTGAAATACTCTGTTTACCAGAATGTATTGCTTTCCCACTTGGACTTTCTGAGTTAACACCTGCAGTACACATACTGCAACAGCATGCTGTCTGAAGTAGTTTTTCTAGAGGATGTCACCTGGAAAACTAGCCCCCTCGAGTGGCTGTCTTAGTTTGTGTGCCTGTAGAGCCACACACAGGAGTCTGAAGAAAGAATGGTTTCCAGTTGTCTAATCTGGGATACTATCAACTTCTCTATGTTACAGGAGATACGACTCGTCAGCGCATCAAATTCAGCGATGACAGAGTTTGCAAGAGTCACCTTCTCAACTGTTGTCCCCACGATGTCCTCTCGGGAACCGTACGTATTAATTCAGTGTCAAATTTGATTCCTGGCACACTGCTGAAGTGAACTACTGACTATAATCAATTCCTTATGAAATTATTACACAGCGATTTAAAAAAATTTTTAAACATGGTAGAGGTGCTTGTATCGTAATTTTTGTTTACTCAGGTTGGTGACTTTAATTTACAATAATGGGTTTCTTCACAGAATGAGTTGCTTTGTAGAGCTGTATAATCTCTTTTCAAGTTTTCACAAACATTGTATTTTCAATGTACAGTTATTGATTGCACTTTGAGTTCAGAAATTGTATAATTTATTTTTAAAGTACTTCCTTTTGTCTTGGGCAAAGTAGACTTTAATTCAAAGTAATAGACACTATTATGACTTGTGCACCTTTATACATTAGAATCATAGTGGGGACAGTATGTTAGTAAATACTTAAATTCATGCAAGCTTAGTTTCCAAGGAGTGTTAATTAGCATGCATTCATATTCTGACTCCCAATAACGCAGAGCTTTTCTCAGATTGCATGTCTAAGAGACATTGGTTGGGTCTTGAGGATCATCATTTGAATTTGTGAGAGAAACTGCGTTGTGGTGAACAGGATTCTTTCCCTGATTCAGGGCTTTGGTTGAAATGACCTCTCGCTACAAGTAGCTTCCCTTCAGCAGGCTGGTCTGGGCCCAGGCGCCGGGTTAGTCCTGCTGGTCAGAAAAGACTGAAATGCACAGGTTTCCCTTTTCAGAATTGGTGATTCGGCTTAAGCTGCCTAAATGTGTAGCAGAGGGCTTCCTTTGGTGGGAAGAAGAATGCACCCCCACCGTAGAGGAATCAGGGCAACTACAAGAGGATACCCCTTCCTTTTCCAGTAGGATTGAAACTACACTTTTTTAAAAAGAGCCCCATTTTTGTTTTTTCCCCAGCACAATATCACAAGGCAAGAAATCCAGTTCTGAGCACTTGAATGATGGCTCTGACGACTATCAGCAGAAAATAAAGTTTCTTTCTTTTTTTTTAAATCATTGGGGGCTCATACAACTCATCACAATCCATACATACATCAATTGTGTAAAGCACATTTGTACATTCGTTAACCTCATCATTCTCAAAAATTTGTTCTCCACAGAAAATAAACTTTCATAGCTGCTCTTGCAGAGTTTCCGTAATTACTTTCTGCTGTGCTGCAATGCATGTGACATCTGTGAAATCTTTACCGTCTGTAGTCTGTGTCGTGAGGCTCTGGGTTCTCAATTGTATCCATTCTAATAGTTTGTCATTTTATCTAATTTCTAATTTCAGATAATTTTAGAAACATAAATAGGATATTGATGAACGAATAAGATGGCAGGATTTAGTCCATTAAAATTTTTTTTTTCACGTTAATTTTTTTAATACTGCACCACCCAACCATTAAGAGGAGACTGATGATTTCTTATTTTGGTCAAGCGCTGATGTTACTCAGACTTGGCAGGAATAGTGGAAGCAGGCATTGCACACAGTTCTCCACACAGTTCTGTGAGACCTGTTTTCCACAGGGTACAGATGTTAAATTAGCTCTAATGATATTACATGGTTTATTCAGAACCATACAGTTTTGGTGAGTTTAAGTAAAACCGGGACCAAACTCCAATTTTCTGATCTTTCATCTTTGCCCAGTGCTTTAACTCTGCAGAGATTATTGAGTTCTTGTTAGATGGAAAGGGTAAGTGGTTGGTCTTGGACTTTTCTTTCTTGTAAAGTTCTTGCTGATGAAATGTAGAATATACTGTGCATCTTATAATTGGTTTTAGCAAAACTTCAATCACATTTGGTAGCATTTTCCTGAATGGTTCAGGAAAAAAACGGATGAAGTTTAAAATTGGTGGTGCCTTTGAGTTGGTGACAAATTGTTAGGCACTCTTGTAGGAGACTGGTGAAATGTCTCCCTTTGGTCACCTGGTGAGACAAGGCCTTGTCACAGTGAGAGGTGGGCTCCAGGTGTTCTGGCCTCTTGGTGAGGTTAAGCAGCAGTCCGAGGGCTGATTGCAGGATTGAGTGGGACCCCAAGATCGTCCTCGCCTGGTGCCCTGGAGAACTTGAAAAAACTTCTGTGATGACCCTTAAAAGTGTCAAGAACAGCTAGTAGTAAGGCCATGGCTTCTTTATTTACACAAATGCCTGCTGAAGCAGTGCTTTCCTCAGCCAGCGTCTCTTCCCCGTCCTTGCCTTTGGGTTCATGAGGCCTGCTTCCTTCTCCTTGTTACACAGAGAAAGGAAAGACTCAACTGACTGTAGCTGGTGGGTTTCCAGTGCTTTCTCTTGGTTGTTTAGAGGCCGGACTTCCTCTGTCCCCCTGACCTAGTTCCTTAGCTCTCTCACTTTCAGCAGAATAAGACTCAAACAATATTTCAGATTATTTAACAAAATATATTCCATGACTTTTATCTCCAAGGGCTGCCAGGCATTTGGAGATGGAGAATGTGTTCTAAAAATGTGCTCATAATTAGCAATTAGTATGATACTTTGTGTAGTTCAGTTTGATGAAGATGTCCCTATAACATTTTAGCCTTTCTTAGCTTGATAAAACCCAATTCTTGAACTAATAAATTAATCAGAGGCAGTAAAATGTAGTACAGAGAACCCAAATAATTGCTTGCAACCATAGCTGATGGTTTTTATAAGAAACCTGAGTATTGCTTACTAGCTTAGGAAGTGACTATTCATTAGAGGCCTGGGTTCTTTTCCAATCATCTGGAATGCTGTCTTACATAATAGCTCCACTTTAAAAAAATGTTTTATTTTATTTATTTATTTTTAATAGCTCCACTTTTGATCCACTTTGGCACACTGGTTTCTTCCGGATGGACACACCATGCAGCTGGGGGAGGTGTCTCCTTTCAGATGCATGCAAAACACAAACCTATGTCGATTTTTTTTTTTCTCCCAAGAACTATTTCTGATGCATATCTTTCCCAGGAGTGGAGAAGGTATTGAAGGGCTATGAAAAAAATCTTTCAACCTACTTCCTAATGATGTGTGGGAGAAAGAGCAGTAGCTCACAGAAGGTATTTTCCTTAGTTACTTCATGCTACTATGACAGGAACACCATGTTTTTAGCAAACACCAGTTCGTTTCTCCTACTGAGGCCTCGTATCAGCTCTGGGGGGATTCCTATCTCCTCCCAGTGTCTGCTTCCTGCTTCCCTGGAGATCTCCACATGTCTTGACATCTCTGAAGGGCTTTAAAAGATTCATTGAAAAATGGAATTTAAAAGATAATGGCCTTTTACATGACCTCCTTGAAACCTCCCATTCAGTGTATTTGTTTAATCTCTGTTAACCTGACAGACCTTCCCAGCAGGGCGATACAATGCGTTTTTTCCCCCCCGGGGGGTGGGGGGCATTCATTCCTAGCAGAATTCCATCCAAGTCAGGGATGGCCACTGCAGCCCGAAGTTCAGGTCTGCTGACATGGCAGTGCACCCTTGCTCTGCCTGTCCTTAACAGAAGGACCACTCCCAGCTTCTCCCATGCTCTGACCAGTGCCTCCCTGCTGTTGGGAGAGACAATGTAGGCTAGCAGGCGTTATTTAAATACCACACAGGAATCTCAGGGTTTTGAAAGTAAAGGCTATGTTGGGGGTGGGGGGGTGTTCATTCCTTTTTGATCAGCACAGTGCTTGCTGGTGGTGAGCTTCTGGTTGGTTCCTTAGAGGCACCTCATAGATTAGGGGTGGGGAGCTAGGTCAGTTGAAATCTCTAAGATTTCAACTACAATTGTATGTATTTCAAAGGAAGGAATTGTCCATGAAATTTAGTTTTGAAAAGTGCCCCTGCTGCTTAAGGGAATTTGGGGGGGGGAAACCCAAGTCTTGAGAACTGACATGCCTTCTGTGGTCTTTGCAAACCCCTCAGGAGTTCCTTTTCTGTGCGTGTTACATGTCTGTGTGTGACTGCTGTGTGCGCATCATCTGAAATACTAAGGTCATTAGGAACAAGGCCAGGGATTTCTCAAAGTCCTTATTAAAAGATGATCTGCTGTTTTGAAAGGATTGCTTGGGAGTATTGGCTGCTCAAACATTCTGACTGGCTTGATTTTATGGGGCCCTGAGTTGGTTCTGGGTTTTATCCAAGTGTAATTTTTTACTAATCGAAACTCTCTTTATTGCTCCTCTAACTTTCTGTTAAGGCGTGGCCTAAAATCAGTTAATTGGGTACACTCAATCCTGAATGTTTGCTAGTACATACGCAAAGAGCCCGTGAACTTACGGAGAAGCAGACTAAGTGAGGAGACAGACGTAGACCTGCAGAAAGTGCCCGTCACCAGCCGCTGCCATGTAAGTGTCGTGAAGGCTGGGACTGGGTTCTTTTCCGAGCTCTAGCCCTGCACCCTCACCGTGCCTCTCCTGTGTTGACTTGACTCACCAAGCTACCCCCAAGTAGAACCCTGCACAGATCTCGTTCCCAGCAGAGGTCTAGAGAAGAATTCCTAGTGGTAGCAGTGCTGCTGGCTTTTCACAGATGAGCCACCAGAGAGCATTCTGGTTTCATTGAGCTGCTTGACAGATAGGACAGCAGCTGGTTACTCAGACAGGCACAAAGCTAGATGGAGGTCTTTCTTGGCGTGGAAATAACCTCTTTTCCAGAAACGGACTTGGGGAGCAACTTTGGTATTTAATCAGTTGCTTCATTTCCCACAGTATTGGTGTGATTTTTTTTTTCTTTCTACTTTGTACTAAATATGACAGCAAGTTTTTAGAGCTTCCCAGTTAACAAAATACCATTCCCCCTCCCATGTGACTTTAAAGTTTATAATTGTCCTTATACAATACAGATTTACTATGTGTTTTGTTTATCTCAGTGTACTCAGAACGCAGGCATTCCTTTAGCAAATGTCTCTAGAGACTTTCAAAACTAAAAACCACAGTGTAAGCACAAGGTTACTGACAACCTTGAAAACCAAGCCTCTGCGTGTTGTTTGGAGCAAACAGGCATGAGTATGCTGAGCTGCTCAGAGTGGATGGCTCAGTGTGGTGGCAGGGAGTTAGATTTGGCCCTTGCCACGAGCTTTGCCGGAACACCAAAGGGTTGGCTCAGAGTATGCAAATGTGAGATGCTGCAGGTTGCCTTGCTAATAATGTAAATCAGGCGCTTGAGGGTGGGACCAGGCAAAACTGCCAGTATATGGAACCCAAATGAGGGGCTGGATCAGTTTTGTTGGAAACGAGCCATCTCAGAGGCAGGAACCAGTGGATCTCCAGAACACCAAGAAAGGTGAGCCAAGAGTGGAACTTGTCCTTTGGGCCTGAGATTATTCCCATGCTGAGAACCTCCTTGATCAGAACCCAGAATTGTCACCTCTTAATAAAGTGGGGGAGGGAGTGAGAAGTGGAGGCAGCAGAAGTAGGAGACTGCCAGGATATCAGGAGGAGACAGTGCCCACAGATTAAGGAAGCCAAGCCCCTGCAGCATGTGGTGGACCTGGGTGTGCCAGCCCACAGAGCTAGAGCTGAACTTTAAAAGAGGGCCTTGAGAGTGGAGTGTCTTTGGGCACTTGGACTGAGTAGGGACTGTAGCACAGGTGTCAGGCTTACGTGGGGAGCTGTATCCTGAGTTGTTTCTGACCCTGAAATGTATGTAACCTGTTACTTCCTGACAAACTGTAATGTATTGTCTACTTTCTGTGTAATCATTCCAAGGAGTTGGTCACATCCAGCAGAAAACTAGAGGGTGCCATGGTGGTGGTGGGGGGGAGGGTCAATTAGTGTCGGATTTGGTGAGGGGTCAAGGGCATGTCTAACTTTTGCCTCAAGGGAATCGACCTTGGGCTGCTAATGCTGCTGGTGGCCGCCCTTGTGAAGTTAGCTGAGGAGGGCAGACAATTTTGCTACCATGCCTTGTCTACACAGGTTTTCTGGGGACAACCCTTTTCTGTAGTTCTGGATAAGCTTAACCAACACTCATTTAAAAAAATTGTTACATTTAGTTTTAAAACTCAAGTACAAAATAAGTACATAGACATTCTTTTTTATATACTTCATATATTCCAGGCTGCTAGGTTTTTTGTTGTTGTTTTTTAATCATTTTATCAGGGGAACATACAACTTGTCACAATCCATACATACATCAATTGTGTAAAGCACATTTGTACATTCATTGCCCTCATTCTCAAAACATTAGCTCTCCACATAAGCCCCTGGCATCCGCTCCTAATTTTTTCTCTCCTTCCCCCCTGCCCCTTCCCTCATGAACCCTTGATTGGTAATTTATAAATTACCTGGGTGTGCCAGCCCACAGAGCTAGAGCTGAACGCCTTAATTCTTTTATCACCACGTCTTTATATTTAAAAGATTTTGAAGCATATCTCATACCTTGGTCCTTTGAATTGAATTCACAGCCTCTTGAAGATATGAATAGAACGGAGCAGACTGCTTACTCTAACTGGGCGGGAAGATGTGATCACCTGAAGCAACTGGTTTGCTGGTCTGCTGCCTCAGGGTTGTCAATACTTCCTGGAGCCTGGTTTTGTGTAGTGAGTCTGTCTCCATACATGCTGTTGACTAAGAGCTGGGAATTGCTCGGCTCTCAACCTGTAGGTCGCAACCCTTTCACAGGGGTTACCCGATTCATAACAGTAGCAAAATTACAGTTATGACGTAGCAACAGAAGTAATTTTATGGTTGGGGGTCACCACAACATGAGGAACCTTTATTAAAGGGTCACGGCGTCAGAAAAATGTTGAGAACCACTGTTCTAGAGAAAGGAAGGGTTCTGTTAACCTGCTAGTGTGCTGTCTGTGAGGCTGCCCTGCCTATTGTCTAACACAGCCGGGGTGGGGAGTGTACAGGGGTGGTGGTATAGACACATCATGTGGAGCATTCAACTCTTAGAATAATAAATGAAGCCCTGAAACCAGCAAGGTGATTACTATTATTTAAGTGATGAACCACAAAGCACTAGCACATACTATTCTAGGTGCATGAGTTTTCAAAGGGATGTGTTCTTTCATGATGTGGCGGGACCAAATCCTTTCTAATGGGATGGCTCTTACTAGGGGGAGTGATTATATAAAGGACTGATCTCTGTAGAGTTAACACATTGTGAGTATATGGCACTCGTAAACTTTTTTGGTCTGCATGGACTATAGGAAAATGTCAATATATTTGGATACTTTATAAAATTCCAAATTCAGGCAGGTTTTTTTTGCCTTTCCCCCCTTTATTGTATTTACTGTAATAGTGTTTCGAGTGCTGAGATTTTCAGTAGGTTGGAATTCAGTGGAAGGGAAAACTGAGGAAGGGGAAGAGAGCAGGCAGGCTACAGGGAGCAGCCCAGGAGAGCAGTGTTTGCTGTTACACCACATCGAATAAAAGACTGATTGTTTAGCTGTTTGTTTTCTTTGAAACTAATTTCAAATGTGAATCTAACTGCAAAATTCTCCTGAAAGAAGTTTATTTTTCCCACGTGTCCCAGAGGGGCGCTAGAGTAGTACAGTGATCCAAGCCACCCAAGCAGAGGCTGTCTGCTCTTGTGAATGTTGACAGAAGCCCTGTGGAGGGAGCAGTTCTATGTCCTGTAGGGGTGCTGTGGGTCTGGGTGCACAAGAGCTGGCAGTGGGTGGTGGGTATCCCAGGGTGAAGCTGGTGCAAAGATCAGCATTCATTAGTCTGTTTATTGAGGTCCCAGGGGTGCGAACATTACCCCACATGGCAGCTCCTTGAGAGATTGGAGGTTCACGTCCACCCGGGTGCCATGGAAGAAAGCTGGTCTACTTCTGAAAAGTCAGCCATTGAAAACTACACGAGTGGTCTCCACAAGTCAGAGTTGGCTCCCTAGTGACTGGCTTTGAAGTAGAGACAGGTCACTGGGTGGAATGGGGCTGGGTGGGTGGGGTGACTGTGACAGTACAGTGTATATGACCCTATTGTGGGGATTGGTCAGTTTTGCTGTCCTCCTGGGCTTAATATGAAGCATTCCCTGTGTAGAAAAGGAAGCCTCATGACTCTCCAGAAAGAAGAGCCAGGAGTGGATGTGAGAGCCCTTTGCTGAACTACCTCGATCCAGGAGAGAACTGTGTTAGTGAAGACAGTAGAACCATGAAGTCAGTACAAGGCAAACAGTGGCCTTACAGGACCACTGAGCAAGAGAACCGAATGTCTTTAGGCAAGAACTTTGCTGGCTTTGTGGGCTGCCTCCAGGCATTTGTTGGAGAACTGGGTTTGCTGACCTAGCAGCTGAGACTGAGGGCCTTTGGGCTGAATCTTCCCAGCAGAGCGGGCTCCCTCTGGACATTTAGTGTCAGAGCTGTGAAAGCGTTGTAAAATGTGTGAGTGAGGAGGATGGGGCCAAGGGCCAGACTGGCCACAACTAAGGAGGCTGTTCTAAAAGAATTGTGTGCTGGTCGTTTTAGACCCTGAATTGTAACCTGTACGATCTGTGTGATCCCTGTCGGGGACCATTGAAGCCAGAGAAGCAGTGAGTTGGTGAAGTGTGGAGGCTGGTGGTATGTCTAACTTCTACCTCGGAGGACCCATCCTGGGCAGTTGATGTGGTCATGGGGTGTGGTTCTCTCCTTGCAGTCGGGAGGTCAGACACTGCCCTTGCTCCATATTACAGGGCCCAAAACTATCTGGCCCAGGCATGGGAAACTCTTGATAAAGTGACATTTGAAGAGGTCCTCTTGATAAGAAGCCAGCCAATGCTGAGTGACAGTGCATATGCCTGGTGTTCACATGGGCTCCTGCACAAAACCTCCAGAGACCTTTAGTGTGTGGGGTCAGAAACCTGTAGTGTTTTCTGCCCCTGCCACCACCATATCTGCCTGGACAGCTTTCTTATGGCCTAAGTGTGCTACCTACAGAGTCCATAGCGGGAAGCTTGTGAACCCTAGGTAGCACCTGGTCTCTACACTTCTCTCTTATTGGTGCATCCTCTTCCAGTAAGGGGATTGTCTTGGTGGACAAGGACTCCTGTTTTAATAATACTTGTGTCCTTGGCATGTCTAGGGTCAGAAGTTGGCCAAGTATTTCTTAATACAGTCTTTCAAAAAAAAGAAAACTAAGACAAGGAAGAAGAATCTCTCCTAATTTTTCCCTCTTCAGGTCCTAGTGGACTTGGGGTTGGCAGAGAGGAAATGGGTTGGGGTGGAGATCAGAGGCAGACTGGTAGGCTTCCTTTCTGCACATGGTATGTGGCACCCTCACCAGCCAACACCCATTTTGAGGACTTGCTAATTAGAGGGCCAGGATTGAAACTGGCAAAGAAAAAACTTAATCTTGATTAAAAAAACAATGACCTACCTTGGCATGTTACACGTTGCTTCTTGAGCTGAGTGTCAAAGCCAGCATTGAACATTGAGGGGCAGAACTTGGAAAGGTCCAGAGATTAGGAGCCAAGGGCACTGTCGTGAAGGGAGAGTGCACCTGCAAAGTCCATCTCCCCTCTCCTGCTGAGGGTATTCTGCCCTGGTCGTCAGTGGTTTCAGCAATAGATTGACAGGGAGCTGCTCAAGATTCAGGCTGGATTCAGAAGAGTGGAACAAGGGATATCATTGCTGGTGTCAGGTGGATCTTGGCTCAAAGCAGAGGAGACCAGAAAGATGTTTATTTGTGTTTTATTGACTATGCCAAGGCATTTGACTGTGGATCCTAACAAACTATAGTCCTGAGAAAAATGGGAATTCCAGAACAGATCATTGTGCTTTTTCGGAACTATACAGGGATCAAGAGGCACAGAACAGCGGCATATTGTCTGTTTTGAAATCAGGAAAGGTGTGTCAGGGTTGTATCCTCTCACCGTACTTGGCCAATCTGTATGCTGAGCAAATCATCAGAGAAGCTGGGTTATATAAAGAATGTGGCATCAGGATTGGAGCAAAGCTTATTAACAACCTGTGATGGGCATATGAGATAACCTTGCTTGCTGAAAGTGAAGAGGACTTGAAGCACCTGTTGATGAGGATCAAGGATTACAGCCTTCAGGACTCTCACTCTCTCACTGCCTCACTGTCTCACTGTCTTACTCTCTCACTGCCTCACTCTCTGCCTCACTCACTGTCTCACTCATTCATTCACTGTCTCACACACTCACTGACTCAGTCTCATTCACTGACTCTCACTGTCTCATTTACGCCATGTCACACTCACTGCCGCGCACACACTCTCTCACTGCCTCACTCACTGCCTTACTCTCTCACTGTTTCACTCTCACTCTCTCACACATTCATACTCTCATTGTCTCACTGCCTCTCTGTGACTCACTCACTCACTGTCTCACTCTCACTCTCTCACTGCCTCACTCTCACTGCCTCAATCACTCACCGTCTCACACTATCACTCACTCACTACCTCACTCTCTCACTGTCTCACACTGTCACTCACTCACTCACTCATTCACTGCCTCACTCACTCACTCACTCACTCACGGCCTCATTCAGTGAGTCACTCTCACTCCCTCTCTCACTGCCTCACTCTGCCTCTCTCACTCTTTCTCACTCACTCACTCACTCACTCTCTCACTGTCTCATTCACTCACTGCCTCTCTCACTGCCTCACTCTCACTGCCTCACTCACTGTTTCACTCACTGCCTCACACTCTCTCACTGCCTCTCTCACTCACTGTATCACTGTCTCAATCACTGCCTCACTCACTCACTGCTGCACACACATTCTCTCACTGCCTCACTCAGTGCCTCACTCTCTCTCACACTCACTGCCTCACTCACTCTCTCACTCAGTCACTGACTCACTCTGCGCGCCTCTCTCTCTCTCTCTCTCTCACACTCTCTCTCTCACTCTCACTTACCCTCTCACTGTCTCACTGCCTCAGTCAGTGACTCACTCTCACTGCCTAGAAAGAAGAAGAAAAAAGGATTACAGCCTTCAGAATGGGTTGCAACTCAATGTAAAGAACAAAATCTTCCTAACTGGGCCAATGGATAACATCATAGTAAGTGAAGAAATGATTGAAGTTGTCAAGGATTTTGTCTTGGATCCAGTCAAAAAGCAGCTGTCAAGAGATCAAAACATGCATTGTATTGGGTAAATCTGGTGCATAAAAATTCTTTAGGGTGTTGCTTTGAGGACTACTGGTGCACCTGACCCCAAGCCATGGTATGTTTAATCACCTTATGCATGTGAAAGTTGGTCACTGAATAAGGAAGACTAAAGAATATTGATGCATTTAAATTGTGGTGCTAGCAAAGAGTATTGAAAGTACCATGGACAACCAAAAGAACAGATCTGTCTTGGAAGAAGTATGGCCATAGTCCTTGTAGGCAAGGCTGGAAAGACTTTGTCTTAGATACTTTGGGCATATCATCAGAAAAGATGGGTCCCTGGTGAATGACATCAACGTGTGGTAAAGTCGACAGAGAATAGGAGGAAGGCCCTTGAGATGGATTGACACAGTGGGTGCAACATTGGGCAGGATGGAGCAGGACCGGGCACTGTTTAATTCACGTGTGCATGTGTCGTAACCGACTGGATTAGCTATAAGAATACCACCTGATCTCTGTTCCCTGGTGCCTTTCTTACTTTCTCCCTTATTGTCACTTGTAGCGTTTTGGTGTTTTTTGCCCCTTTCTTTGAGATGCTTGAAGTATCACACAGCATAACAAGACGAGAATATTTTTACACAACTCAGTAATAGAGTCATTTGGATAATGAGATGGGTTGTACAACTTGAACGGTGTAATCAGTGTTACTGGATCACACATGTAGAAATGATCAAATTGCCATGTTTTGCAGTATACACGAATGAACGGAAGCTAGATTCGCATCCAAGGTACAATTGGTCTCTTCTCCTGGAGCCACAGAGGGTGGAGGGTAGTTCAGGATCAGACAAGGCTGTGGAATGTATTTGCCTTCATGAACAACTGTCTCTTGCTGTGGGATCAGAACTGCCCAACCTTGTTAATCTCTGTAGCAGAATCCCAATCCAAAAGAGGATGGGGCAATTGGAACGCATCTTAAAACTAGAATGAAATCCACAGAGGCTGGAAGATACTCCTTTGAACCCCAATTTGTTGCCCTGAGATAGTTTTTAAACTGCAACTCTTCTCTGTAGTCAGCAAAACCATAGTTTAGCTTAATTATGAAGTAAGTCTGCAGTGAGCATTGTGCTCTCTTTTAAAAGACTTCCATTCTGTCCAGATTGACAACGCAGACTTGCATGGTTAGATTAGAAGTTTAGCGGGCAGAGTGAGTTGTCTTACTAGTGGTGGGGTCATTTGAAAGAGAGGGTAGTGAAACTGCTTACACAGTTTGACTTGCCAGTGCCACTGTATTGTACATGTCAAAATCATTTGAGTGGACCTTTGTTTTGCTGTGTGTATTCAGAGGGAGGGGCCGGGGGAGTGTATGTATATAAAATTTTAGAAATGTTACATTTAAGTGCTCTGGTACAAATGTTGATTTCTGTGTTGTTAAATAAAACTGCCCATGAATGTGGCTTATTTAAAATTGTGATGAATGTTCTTAAGACAGCCTATTTCATTTCCCAGTGTTCGTCCTCCACCTTCTCCCTCATTAACTTCACTCTGAGTGGACACTGAAAAACCCTAACCCACTGTCATCAAGTATTCTAACACACTGTAACCCTAGATAGGGTTTCCAGGGCTGTAAATCTTCATGGGAGCAGACAACTTAATCTTTCTACTCTAGAGTGGCTGGTGGATTTGAACCACTGACCTTATAGGTAACACTTAGCAAGCAACACTACCAGAACTCCTGGGGGGACACTAGTCTTTAAAACCCCATTCAGTGATGGGGAAATAAAATAGATCTATGTGCATATATTTATAGGTTTAGTATTTAAGGCAGCAGATGGACATTGGATACAAAAACACTTGATTCTATTAAATTGGCATTCCATGATGCACACCTTCCTGACATAGTCACTGAACACAAATGTGGTGAAGAAAACTGATGGTGCTTGCCTATCAAAAGATACAGCGTCTGGGGTCTTAAAA
>NW_022103920.1:7017707-7027367 GCF_000313985.2 Echinops telfairi | reverse complement strand
CTGGGGGATGTACAACGGAAAAGTGGGTGAAGGGAGACGTCAGACAGTGTAAGACATGACAGTAATGTATAAATTATCAAGGGCTCCTGAGGAAGGGGGAATTGAGATGATGCCAGGGGCTCAAGTAGAAAGAAATGTTTTGAGAATGATGGCAACAAATGTGCTTGACACAACGGATGTACGTTTGGATTGTGATAGGAGTTGTACGAGCCACCAATAAAATGATTAAAAAAAACATCCCGTTCAGTTCCACCATTACCTATAAATTGATGTAGGGAAGTCCACCTCCCAGTTCTCACCGGATGTCTTAATGCCAGTAACTCCAAAGAGGTGTGTGCAAAACGGCTCTTGGATGAGAAGAGCCTGGAATGACTGGTGCCTTCTCTGCCCTTCCAGCCAGTTAACTGCTGTTCTTGTCAGGTGTAATGTGTCCAAAAGTAACCAATTGTCTGTCACAAATCAAACCCTGCCCTTTGGTTTAGTCTTTTCTTTTGGGGCAGGGTTGGCCTTGGGAGCGGGGGCTCAGAGAGGATGGCTGCCTCACCTGCATGTACTTCAGTCTGTTGGTGGAGACCTGGGTGTCTGTCCATGAGGCACCAGTGAGTGTGACTAACAGCAGGCGTTCACACCCAGTTCTGCTCCATTAGCTTAGGGTTTGGGGCAGATCCTTGAGCTCTCAGCCTTTCTGCTCATGTCTTTGGGAAGGTGATGATGGAGTCAGCAAACAAGAGGCTGCCCAGTGTGTTCTCTGCCCCGCTCCTTTTCCTTGCCTTTCTAGTTGGACCCCTAGATCCTTATTATTACTAGCTTGTGGTAAATAGCCTCACTTGCCCTTTGCCACCCAGGAGTGTCAGTAATGCTCCTAAAGCATAGGGTTTATTGTGTCATATTTCTGCCCAGGTAGCCCAGTATTATTCTTTGCCTATAGAATGCCTTCTGCATTTGTTTGATTGCTATTCAAAATCGTTGGAACCCTGCTGGCACTGTGGGTTAAGTGCTTATCGGTTGTAAGGTCAGTGGTCTAAACCTAGCAGCCACTCTGCATGAGAAAGAAGAGGCAGGCTATTTCTGTAAAAATTTAGTCTTGGAATGGCTGCTGTTTTTTGTCACTGAGTTGGAATTTTGTTTCATTCAAAATCTTAACTTCAAACTTGCAAGTCGGCAGCCTCTGTGGGCTGGATCCCTGCCTCCTGCTTTCCCAGGTCATCGTCACCCTGACTGCCATCAGAGCACCTCTGGTTCTGTTGACCTGCTTGGCTGGTTGTTTGCAGGTAGGAGAGGCTTCTCTTCTTGAGGACTTGCTCAGGCTTCTCCCTCAGCTCTCCTCTACAGCCCTTCCTCTGCCGGTGTTCTGTGCCGGAGGATTTCACCAGGCCTGTGACCTCCCCAAAACATCAATGCTGAGTAGTGCTCACTCTCTTTTCTGAAGTCCTTTGAATATGGAAAGCATTAGAAATATGTGAATTAATGAGATTGGGGGGAAATGCTTCCTTTGTTTAGTCAGTATTTAGCTATACAGTGAACCCTCGTTTATCGCGGTTAATCGGTTCTAGACCCTACCGTGATAAATGAAATTCCACGAAGTAGGATTCCTTATTTGTAAATCAAATATTTTCGTAGTTAGAGCATAGAGGATTGCAGAAGAGGATTCTGGTTGAGGTTTGTCTGCTCTAAAACGCTGATAGAGCTGCCTTGCATTCTCCCGGATGACTATCGAATCCAACGGAATGTTTTTCTTGCGCCTGTCATTGATCCAAACGGCTAGGACAGACTCCGTTTTTACTATGAACTTATTACGACTTGTCACGATGCGCTTTGCTTCCTTGTTGAAAGTGAAAGTAGCCGTAGCACGGATGTTTTTTTCCTCTTTACGGGTGGAGCGAACGGAAGACTCATTCAAGTCGAAATGGCGTGCAACCTCCACGATTTTCTTGCCATCTTTGATCATATCCAAAAGTTTTTCCTTTTCCTGGATGGTGAGCATCTTCCTCTGGCGCTTATTTTTATTGTCAGAAGGCTTAGAAGAAGCAGCTCGTTTAGGAGCCATCATAGGGCTTAGATAAAATTTCTGTAGAATCGCAAACAATAACAGTACACTGTACAAAAGCAAAAATGCATCTGATACGTAGCTCCGATACGTAGCGATGCAGACAGAAGCGTGTACAGTATTAGCCAATCAGTGGCAGTAATGACAGAGCATGCGCTGTTACGCAAAAACTGCGATAGAGTGAAGCCGCGGAAGTCGAAGCGCAAAGTGGCGAGGGTTCACTGTAACTTTATATATAGCAGTGTTGTTTCCTGTTTTCAGCAGAACTACTGCCCAGTCCTGCAACTTCCTCACAACCATTGCTAATTTTGTGTCCATTGTTGCAGAAATTGTCCATCTGTCTCCTTGAGGGATTTCCTCTTTTTCTCTGACCCTTGCTTTATTAAGCCTGATGTCTTAACACTGGTGTATCCAGCTCATGTGCCAAGTACAAGGCGAGTCCCCACCTTTGTTTCCCAAGAGTACTCTGACTGCCCTTCTTCCAAGACTGAGTTGCTGGTTCTTCTCACAGCCCATGGTGTATTGCATGTGCTTCACCCGTTAACAGCACTGCCCTCCTCCATTCTGCCTAATTCATGGGTCAGGTGCTCTGTAGACCTTCATTGTGATGTCTTTGCATTTTAACATTTCAAAATTTTCCCAATGCTGTGTGTTTGCTTTCTTCATTGTTGGTCTCATGAGCATTGGATGTAGGTGCAAGTAAAATGAAATCCTTGACAAGTTCAGTATGTTTCCTTTTGATGATAATGTAATTATAAGATTCCTGGATAAAATCTATAGTGCTACTGAGCTCCTATGGAGGACATTATTGTTATTGGAGAAGAAGAATGACCAAGGGCTGCTTTCTTCCTTGTTGAACTTTATCACTGTGATTAATACACATTGATATGCTATTGACAGGCTATCTTGAGAACGCTCTGAGCAACATCATACAGAACCCAGTCTTGAGCTAGTTGAAAAAATGAGAAGTTCAGAGAGAGTAATTTCTTAGGGCCAAATGGATCACAAAAGGTAATGGGAGGTTTCTGGCTTGTCCCAGTCTCCTGTCTTATTTTCGTGTTTAAATTATAATGATCATGAACAGAAGATAAAGCATAGAACACAAAGGTTTCCCACGATTCTATGCCCCACTTTGCAGGCTGAAACCATGTCACTCACTCTCCTTTCTGTGTATTCCTAAGTGGATACGCTTCTGTGTGTGCGTGAGTGTGCCTGCTTAAAACAGCACGATGTGTGTTCTGTATTGTGTGTTTCACTCAGTCTGTCAGTGTGTTTCCGTATCCATGATCTACTTTTTTTTTTTTTCAACTGAATACTACTTCCCAAAGTGTCTAGCTATGAATGTCTTTTGTTTCTACTGTGCTGTGTGGCAGAGACCCTGGTCCGGGCATTTTGGTATTTGCAACCATGATTACCAGCTGCCCTTCCTGGGCCTTGGAACAGAACTGGGCTCCACAGGCTTTTCACATTCCCAAAGGAGGCTCCTAAGCTTTCCTTTTGAGGTGTCGAAGGCAAGATTTACATTGTCATACTATTTCTTAATTCTCTTCCTGGTCTAATGAATAGAACCAAGCAAATGTACCTATTACAAAGCAAGTTTATTCGTAGCTGCTTGGAGGTGCCACTGTGCCTGATGTGGACTGCCCCTGGTGCCTTCCCTAGCACACTCAGCCATCAGTCAATAGTTGTCAGTGTGCTCAGCTGTACGAGGTTAAGTCACAAGTATTGCTACCAAATCAGAAAAACCACTCCAGAACAAAGATGGGAAACTGTGAAGCTCTTGTTTCTCAACCGAGCTTCCATTCTAGAGTTCTATGTTTTTGAAGGTGGTTTTTCCTTCCCCAAAGAAATCTGAGCTCTGAGATTTACACCACTTGTACCAACAGCTTTGGCCTCACAGAATGACTCCAGTTCTGTTCCTTTTCAATGTTCTTTGAGCTCAGGGAACAAAAGTACGAGGGGGCAAGGTCAGGGCTTATAAGGTAGATGGTGTGGGGTTTCTCAGTGAACTTCTCCTAACACAGCTCTTGCTATCCTTGAAGAATGAGCAGCTGCATTGTGATGGTGAAAAAATTTCCTTGCTGCAACTTTGCTGACCTTATTCTCACCAATGCAACTTTCAGTTTTAAACTTCCTCCAAAGAGCAAGCCTTCATCATTAGGGTCCTTTTGAGAAAATCTATCAAGACAACCCAGAAGTCTGGGAAATCCAGAGGGGGGTGGGGGGAAGGCTGCCTTCATAACCGTAGCTGACCTTTCTGCCTAGAATTTTAATGGCCTAGCAGCTTCCTTCCGAAACCACTAAGTTTTTATTGGACTTTGCTCCTTTGATCTTATTGGTAAATCCAAGACTCATCCTTGGTTCTAATTCATTTCATAAAATTTTCTTTATTAGTTTGGATTTTTCTCGAAAAGCTGCCAGAGATCAGGTCTCTGATCTAAGTGCTCTTGGCATCACCCTCCTGGCTCCCCTCCAGCAGCTATCGCTTCAGTGGTCCCTTTACGGTTGGTTGTCTTCCACCAGTTTCTGGGCTTTGCCCCAGTCCCTCTGTCTGTCAACATTGGTCATCTTTCCTCCCTGGTACATCAACTCTGGTCTTCCTGGCCATCCTTAAAACGCTTGATCCTTCCAAAAACGGGTTGGGGCCACAGTTGTTTCCATTCTTGCCAAGCTTCAATGATTTGGGAAGATGTCTGTTTGGGCTTTGTTTTTTAAAAGATTGACCTTAGAATGGGTTTTTTCCATCTATGGTGCAAAAACTGCCCCTTTTTTGAAGACACCCTGATGAAGCTAAAACAAGTGTGTGACTGCGAGACCTTGTCGAAAGCCATTCACGTATCGAAGAAATGTGTTGAGACTCATTTGGTATGGAATAAACCAGACCTGGTTGCGGTACTTTCTAGCTGTTCACTTTTACTTGTGTCATTCAACCTTTGATCGTCTTTTGTTAATTTTAATGTATAGCTGCCATATGCCTAGTTCCACTACTTAAATTATTTTCTGATATGAAAGTGGCTTCATTGATTTTTGTCTTATTTTAAGAATAAGGTGTTCAAGGAGCCTAGTGGTTCAGTGGTTAAGCGCTCAGCTGTTAACTAAAGGTCAGTGGTTCAAACCCACCAGCCACTTCATGACAAAGATGTGGCAGTGTGATTCCATAGAGCCATTTATAAACCATACAGGCCAGCTCTCTGTTCTGTGGAGTTGCTCTGTGTTGGAATTGACTCAGCAGAATTCAGTGGGGATTCAGCCAACACCAGAAAGGTCCAGCAGACCTACACCAGTTCACTTAGCTAGTCTCGTCAGTCGCCTTTCATCACCTGTCACCTTCCATTGTCATCTAAAGAGTATAGCCAGAGCACCATTTTTAGTGGCTGCATAATAATTCATTTTATGGCTCCTTTATAAATGAATCAGTTCCCTGATGCTAGGTTTAAAAATATATTTCTCATTGTTTGATATCAGAACTAACACTTGCTTCCCTGCCATTATTGAACAATTTGAGCACAGGTATGCCTGCCTTGAGTATTTTTCTCTCGAGTGAACTTCTGTGTGAGAGCAGGGTGGAAGGTGAGATGAGAACCTTAGGTGGCACTGTGTATTTGCTAGTGGAGGAGGAGCACGTGGGAAAACGAGGGTGACAATGGTTGCACAGTGCAGTGGCTGAACCGGTGTGCTCGCTCCGATGTATGCTCCCAGCAGCAGCAACTCCACCTGTGTGCTGCTTTCTTTGTTTCTGTTTGTTCTCAGAATTTCTTAGCAGAGTTTACATAATAGTTACAGGTTGTGTAAATTGAGGCCTTTCATAAAGTAGGGAAAATCAGAGAAACACAGCATTCGTCTTCTCATGAACCTGAGAGCAAGCACCTCATTTTGGAATTAAAATGGCCAGAACAGAACCGACTGCTTGACAGTAAAGTACCATATAAAATGCTGGGGGTAGAGTGGGTGCAGGGGCGAGGTGTGCTGATGGTTGGTCAGGGTTTCATTGGGGAAATGGATTTAAGATAGTGGAGAATTCACAGAGAACTGACTGTGTGTGTGTGTGTGTGTGTGTGTGTGTAAAATATAATTTTATTGGGGTTTTTTAGAACTATTGTAACAATCCATGCATCAATTTTATCAATCGCATTTGTACATATATTACCATCATTTTCAAAACATTTGCTTTCTAGTTGAGCCCTTGATAATACCAGCTCCTCTCTTTTCCCCTCCCCGGAACGGAATTTATCACGTTAAGAGCAAGCCTTTTTTCACCGCTAACCACACAACATTCCTGTAGTTCTTGAATGCTTCTGCCCCCCACTATCATGACTCCTGTTCTACCTTACAAATCCTGCTAGACCAGAATACGTACATTGGTACAGATGGGAGTTCTCAGCTCAACAGAATCCAGGACAGATAAACCCAGGAGCAGTCATGAGAATAGCAATACCGTGGGTGGGTAGGGGAACGACTGATCACAATGATGGATATATAATCTACCCACTCACCTACAAGGAGGACGAATAACAGAAATGTGGGTGAAAGGAGACAGTGTAAGATATAAAAATAACAGTAGTAATACACAATTGATCAAAAGTTCACAAGGGTGGGAAGGAGGGGGTAAAAAGAGGAGCTGATACCAAGGGCTCATGTAGAAAGAAAATGCTTTGAAAATTATAATAGTAACAGATATTACAAATATGCTTGATGCAATTGATTTATGGGTTGTTATAAAACCTGTAAGAGCCCTCAATAGAATGATTAAAGTAAAATAGAAAAATTAGAGTGGGGAAGCCGTTTTTCCATTTGCAATCAGTTAGGGATTGTGTTGTATCTCTGAATGTTGTATGCCGTGGAGCCAAATGAATATGACTGGTTATAATCTATCTCATTTGGGAATGGGTTGTCTTTCTTAGGCTAATTGTTAATGAGAGGGGGGTTAGCATAGGATGTGTCTTGAGTCTGTCTCTTCAGACATATAATAGTGATTAAGCAAACACTCGGAGAGGATAGAGGAAGGTAGATGCCAGGGCATGTGAAGATCAACTAGGAGAAACTCGAGAGACGGAGCGGCACCCCCAGAGCCTTGCCCTGGATTTGCACTATTCCCTTCTTTGCTGTGAGGATGCACAGCGTCTCTGCTGATTCAGGCTCCCCGCTTACAGTGTTTGTTACACCAGCATTGAGAAACTACGACACACACAGTTATGATGATTTATTAGAATACCAAGAATAGTGATAATTTGATTGTGAAGTAAATTACTTGTTAAACTAAAAACTTTTAACTCACTTTTATCACAAATAGTCATTTTAAGTTAGAATACACGATGACCAAATATTTTGTTTTTTGAATTTTAAGCTCCTGTATTTTACAGATTGGCCAACCCCAAACCAAACCCACTGCCATCAAGTCAGCTCTGACTGGTAGTGACCGTATAGGCAGAGTTGAACTGCTCCCTAGGGTTTTCCAAGGGTGTAATCTTTTTTTTTTTTTTTTATTTTATTGGTGGCTCGTACAATTCTTATCACAATCGATATATACATCCATTGTGTCAAGCACATATGTACATTTGTTGTCCTCATCATTCTCAAAACATTTGCCTTCTGCTTTAGCCCTTAATATTGGTTGCTCATTTTCCCCCTCCTACCCTCCACCCTCCCTCATGAACCCTTCATAATTCATAAATTATTATAGTTTTGTCATAAGTTATACTGTCCAATGTCTCCCTCCGCCCTTTTCTCTGCTGTCCATCCCCCAGGGAGGAGGCAAGGGTGTAATCTTAGTGGGAGGAGACTGCCTCATTTTTCACCTAACAAATAGCTGGTGGGTTTGAACTGCCAGCCTTCTAGACAGCAACCCAATACTTAACCCACAGTGCCATCAGATTTCCTTAAAAGAAAGCAACAGATCTGGGTATTTGTGCTGAAATGACAGCAGGTGACGTGAGTTGCTGAGGACTGTTCTGTGGGTAGTCATGGGGTGCTTCTGCCGGGGTTCCCTTTGTGGGCAGTGGCCTGGGTTAGCTTGTGACTCCTGTGTCACTTAGGATGGCTGGTAATTGTTGGATTTGTTGGCTTCTGTGTTGGTTGTTTTAAGGCTGTGCCACATGGCACAGAGCCAGGGATGAAGCCAGGTTTCTGCAGTAGCACCATAGTCACAGACCAAGCACTTGTTCCCAGTGACATGTTTCATTACTCCCAGAATCAGCGGGACAGGAATGAGTGGAACACATGTCATCCACCTACATTCCCTGAAGTTGGGCTCCTGGGTTCAGGGTCCGCTCCCATCTAAGCACGTCTCAGGTCACATCTTGGGAGGAAAAATGCCTGAATTCCTCTCTGGAATTAAACTGATCAACAAACCCTGTGTGTAAGCAGGGGCTACCCCGGGGGGGGGGGTTGGTTCAAGGTCAAAGGATTGCTGAGGTGGAAAGCACTACCCCTGTTGGCAGAGGACAGAATTTGCTGTCTGTTCAGATCAGGCTAGATGCACAGGTGCCAGAGAGCTCTGTGCAGTTCTGGTTCCCCTCAGAGGACAGTCATCTCCCCTGGAGTCTGTAGACCATTCACCCCAACGGGGACAGCGATAGCACACCTGTACACCCACCGATCTACCCCAGCTGTCCTAGGAGGGGTTTCCTCCGTGACATTACTTCTATGACAGTTGTGTCAATGCCATCAGGTTGGTTCCAACTCCCAGGGACCCCATGTGCAGCAGAATGGAACATTGCCTCTCCTGAAGTGTCTTCATAAGGATTATATTTGAGCTCATTATTATATCCATTGTGTCAGTGTCTCTGTCTATTTTGCTGAATGTCCTCTTTCCATACATGGTGTCCTTCAGGGACTGGTCCTGCCTGCTAGCATGTCCAAAATAACATGCGTCCTCAAAGTCTCACTGCCCTCGCTTTCGAGGACCATTCAGACTGTACTTCGGAGAGCCCTGATTGCCATGAGCTTAGTAGAGCAGGTTCAAGACAAGTCCTAACAGTAGTAAGTTTTACTGCTGCAACCAAAGATCCCTGGTGGTACAGTGGATTAAGCACTGGCTGCTAACAGCAAGGTGTCAGCAGTTCAGACTTACTAGCTGCTCTATGGGAGGGAGAGGAGACTGTCTGCTTCTATAAAGATGTATAGCCTCCGAAAAACTCTGGGGAAGTTCCCAGTACTAAGTCATTGTGAGGCCGAATCGGCTCACTGACTGTGCTTGTGTGCTATTGCTATGACAATTACGACCTGGACCATCGGACATTTGTGCCTCTTTTACAATCCCCATCTCAGATTGTCAGACAGTAGAGATGCAGTTCCAGCTACCTGCCTGTCCAGGGCATGGACGTCATCTGTTACGCTGTACTTCTTTGTCATCATGACAACGCCAAGTGCTCACTGGGGCATGGCTTCCTCCCTGCACTATCAGCAGGTAATCTAAGGCCAACCAGCAGCAGCGCAGACTGGTCGGTCAGCATTACACAGTCTTGCCTTGTTACATAGTCTCACCTTGTCCCATTCATCTGCAGGCCCTTTTCCTCCTCCACTCCCACCTGTTCAAGTTGAAAAGGCTGTCGTGTTACCAAGAGGGTTCTTTCCAGGGTAAAAGAGAGTATTCTTTAAGTCAAACACCCCACCCC
>NW_022103920.1:7014369-7017607 GCF_000313985.2 Echinops telfairi | reverse complement strand
CCCGAGGCTTATCAGGCAGAAACTTTGTCACGTATTTCTACCATGTTCCTCATTTGGAATTGGAATAGAGGAAATGTGCCCATCGGCAAAGTCACTACTGCTTGGGACACGGAGATTATCTCGTTTAATCCTCCCCTTGATTGGATCTAGTGTGTAGGTTCTCAGTGTTACTTGGCCTGCTGGGCTCTTTTCAGAAAAAAGGTACTCAGCACCCCCTGGCATCCTCCAGGATAAAGTGTGGTTATCTGCCTTGGGGACGGTATTAGCTATTTTTGGAAAAACTACCCTTTCTCACCCTGACTGTTGGGCAGAATTCATGATAGATCCTTTGTTACGCACATAATTGGATGGTTGGTGAAAAGTGAAGCAGGCCAAGCCATTCTTGGGTACTACCTGCAGATTGCCTGGTGGCTGCTGGAAAGAATCTTTCTATGATTGAATAACTGCTTAAAACTAAAAACCAAAACAAAGTCAACCTC
Organism: Echinops telfairi; assembly: GCF_000313985.2. Classification (NCBI taxonomy): domain Eukaryota; kingdom Metazoa; phylum Chordata; class Mammalia; order Afrosoricida; family Tenrecidae; genus Echinops; species Echinops telfairi. Next base: position 7,017,128 of record NW_022103920.1, on the reverse strand, counting down.
CTAAATCTTCTGGGAAGCCCAGCACATCCTTGAGCTTTTCCCAAAGTCTGTTTGCTTCTCTAGGTTCAGTTTCACTCGCTCTCCTTCAGAAGGCCTTCCCTACCCCCAGAGACCAGTCACTCGCCTGAGTAAGGGAGCAAGGACACAACCCTGGTCCATCTTCTGGCTGCTTGTATGTGACCTCCAGGGGATCTGAGATGTCTTCTCTCAGTCCCTCTAGCACACCTGGCTTATTAGTGTGCAGCACACGAGGGCACTCAGTTGAAGGAATGACTGCTCTATTTACTGAAGTGACCTTTGCGTCTAACTCATCTCCTCACATAAAAGATTGTCACATAAGCTCTTTTCGATTGTCACAGTGGTAAAGTTGAGCAGATAGTGAAGGATTGACCTCTGGCAATAACTTAACAAACGGCAGCATATCATTGGGAGTTCAAAGAGCAGGGCCCACCTGCTCATCAGAAAGGGAACTTTTATTTCCCCAGCAGGCCCCCATCGGAGGTGGGGTCCTTCCTTGTTATGGGTGGACTCAAAGCAGGTCTCTCACTGGTGCGGGTGAGGCCCCTGGTGGCCGTGTCCAGGGAACCACCTACTGCAGGTGTCCTCAAACTACGGCCTGCGGGCCACATGCGGCCCGCCAGGTGTTTTTGCCCCGTTTGGTTTTTAACTTTAAAATAAGTTATGTGCAGTGTGCATAGGAATTTGTTCATAGTTTTTTTAAAACTATAGTCCAGCCCTCCAACGGGTCTGAGGGACAGTGAACTGGTCCCCTGTTTAAAGTTTGAGGACCCCTGGTCTAGTGGGTACTCCAGCTTTATTTGGAAATCAGAATTGTCTTCAGAGAACAGGGGACCGTAACTCAGCAGTCAGAATTGCACATTTTCTTTGTGTTTTTTGGTTTGTTTTCCCCCTCAGTATGATTTAAAATGTAAACTTGCTGGGGCCATCTCTCTGTTGTGGGCGTGGTGAACCATGCCATCATGAACAAGGCTTCTGAGAGACTTGTCTCCACTCATTTGTTCTTCAGAACGATCGATACCTCCTTCCATCGGTTGGTAGAAAGAATTACTGCCATTTTTTTCTTGGCATCCAATTTTGTCCTTATAGGGTTTGAAAGAAGCATTGTGCATGACTTCATATGTATTCTGGAGAGTGGTGCGATTGTTTTTGTGCTTTTAAGAAACATTACTTTCTGTTTAATAGTCTCTTTCTCCTTTCCCCAGAGAATGGATCTTGGAGAATGTCTGAAAGTTCATGACCTGGCTTTACGAGCGGATTACGAGATTGCGTCCAAGGAACAGGACTTCTTCTTTGAGCTTGACGTAGGTGCTTTTTCTGTGATGGGTTAGATTTTTATCTCTCACAGGAACTTCCTTGCTTAGTGGCAGAGTTCTCTCCCATGAGTTCTTCTCGTGGGCTTTTTGGTTTGTTTGGGGTTTTTTGCCCACACACTTAAGTTCTTTTTCTTTTTCATACACTTAAATTCTTGATACACTTTGAATGTTTCATGTCGTAAGGAATTGAGGTATGAATCTAACATTTTTCTAAATAGCTTCCTAGTTGACTCAACATAATTTATTGATTACTACTAGTAATCCTTCACCTTTATATAGATAGTCTCAGATTTTTGTTGTAGTGTGCCCCTTGAGTATGTCCAACTCTTAATGAGGCAGATGAGAACCCACCAACCTTTCCATTAGCAATCAAGGATTTCACTATTGGGTGACCAGCTAAAGGTGTCATTTGGCTCTTTTTCATTACACAAGAAAAAATTAGTCTTAATTGTTTTCCACTACTAAGAAATTCTTTAACTGTTTTTAGTATATGATGTTTGCTGAATAAATTTATATTTTTAATTAATTGCTTGTATTTTGGATAAGCTATAGTTCCTTAGAATAATATTTCAAAGCCCATATTGCTTAGCTTGAGAACAAAATTTTAAAAATAGGCTATTATTTAACCGTAGATGGTTAGCATATAACTGTTAAATTTTATTTAATATAAAAATTAGATTGTATCTTTATAGAGTACACAATGCTAAAATTGCCCATGCTTTATTCTTTGGAAAAGAAAACCAGTCTTCCTGGTTGTAACATATCATTGGAAACCAGTATTTTGGATTCGTGATGTATGGACATGCTGTTTTGGTTATTTTTTTACTTCCGCAGTAGCACTTTAAAAAAAATGTCATTTCAGGGTCAAAGGTATTTCCAATTAAGTCCCTTTCTAACTATCTTTCTGTCATAACAGGCCATGGATCATCTGCAGTCTTTTATTGCGGATTGTGACCGAAGGACAGAAGTGGCTAAGAAAAGGTTAGCAGAAACCCAGGAGGAGATCAGTGCTGAAGTCGCTGCAAAGGTAAGAGGTCCAGGCATTTTGCTAGAACATCCAGCTAGTTCTGACCCTCAGCTCTTTTTGGCTTATGTTCACGTCTTAGTTTGAAATTGTAGATTCACAGGCTCCTTTTTAATGTTGAGTTTCCACTGTTGTGTATGTGTTCTCCTCAGTTCACTACTTTTAATGAATGTTTTTATTACAAAATTTCACCCTACACATAATACAGAAAAAGTACAGCAACAGACGGTCTCAGTGGACTCACCAAAAGCTCTTGTTCCTGTGTATGGTTCATTACACCAAAAACATAATCTAGATGACATTTCACCTGCGAAACAGAGCCACAATATCACACCCAGAAAGTGAATGTTCTTTGCATGGTTTCATGTCTTGAATATGCTGGTTTCCTTTTTTTTTTTTAA
>NW_022103920.1:6985763-7014269 GCF_000313985.2 Echinops telfairi | reverse complement strand
ATGGTGTCCCGCTTTACTAATGTTAAAATCTGGTCACCTTAGTCTAGTGCAACTTCCAGTGACCCACATGCTGGAGTAGAATGGCCGCTTAGGCTGACTTTGGCCGTAATCTGTATGGAGGCAGACTGCCAGGTCTTGTTGGGGTTTTGGTTTTTTTGCATGGAGCTACTAGGTGGGTTTGAACTGCCAACCTGTTAGTTAGCAGTTGAGAGTTTAACCATTGTGCCACCATAGTTCCGTATCATTAACTATAAACCCCCCTGCCATCGAGTCAATTCCTACTCAAAGTGACCCTAGAGCAGTGGTTCTCAACCTTCCTAATGCCACGACCCTTTCATATAGTTCCTCATGTGGTGGTGACCCCAAACCAAAAACTTATTTTCGTTGCTACTTTATCACTGAAATTTTGCTACTGTTATGAATCAGGCGACCCTGTGAAACGGTCATTTGACCCCAAAGGGGTCTCGACCCACAGGTTGGGATCCGCTGCCCTAGAGGGTTTCCGAGAGTCTAAATTTGTAAAAGGGCAGACAATCTCATCTTTCCCTCACAGAGTGGCTAGTGAGTTTGAACCACCAATATTGCAGTTAGCAGACCAATGCTTTAACACCATTATCTACAGTCACAAAAAATTCATACATAACATGTTATGAATTGAATTGTACCCCCACCCCCACTCCCAATGGGTGCTAGTTTGGCTAGTGTTATGTAAATATTCTCCATTTTGTAATACGATTATCCTGTATGTTCTAAATCCTAGTCCCTATAACATTAATGGAGCAGGATTAGAGGTAGTTATGTTAATTGGTCAGATACAATCTACGGGATTAAAGCTGCACTTTGAATTGATTTCATTTGAGATTAAAGTGATTGGACTACAACCAAGAAAAACGGCTGACCTAGACTCAGTGGAGACTGATGCCATGACAAAGTTATGTCTCCAAGAACACTGGACCCACACATGTTGAAAGGGAGCAAGCCCTTAACCAGAGCTCACAGGAAGGAGGCCTTCTCCTGTGCTGGTTTCCTTACATGGCATTTAGTTGATTTGATGATTGACATCTTCATAGCTACATTTTATGAAAATCTAGACTGAGACAGACTTAGCCACGTAGAGTGCCAATGGCATCATTGAAGTGTGCTGCTCAGGTCTTTATGTGCAGACATGGATTTCCTGGTTTGAGAAACATTGTCTTTTTAGCTAACTAGCCTTTTCTGGAAAGAGCGAAGCCTCAGAGGTGTAGTGTGCTGAGTATTGGGCTGCTAACCAAAAGGTCAGCAGTTCAAACTCAGTAGCCGCTTTTAGGGAGAGAGATGCGAGTCTGCTTATGTGAAGATTACCACCTCAAGAACCTCAGAACAGTTCTCTGTTCTGTGTGGTTGCTATGATTCAGAATAAACTTTTTTTCTGAAAATGGCAGTGTAGATGGGGACTCTGAAGGTGAATATCTGATGTTACATGGTTGAAAGAGATCCACAGGTCCTTTGTGGAGAAAAGGGCTGTCGTATTGATTATTTATGACTGCAAAAGTGCTGTATAGCTAGATGCTGTTTAAGCATCCTCAAACTCGGTGGCTAAGCACAGTAACTATTCATTTAGCCCGTGGTCATTGTGAAGTGGAATCAACTTGATGGTATCTGACTGAATTTGACTGGGTGGTTAGTCTGTCTGGAGCGGGCTGTCCTTTGTTCAACTGGAGCTACTAAACCAGGGGTCCTCAAACTTTTTAAACGGGGCCAGTTCTGTCCCTCAGACCCATTGGAGGGCTGGACTATAGAGTAAAAAAAAACTATGAACAAATTCCTATGCACAACTCACCAGTGCACTTGGGATATGCTCAGGGAGCCTAGTGTGTGCTCCCACTGCTACGGTAACAGCCCTGAGCATTTCTGAAACAGTTTGAAATTCTCTGCTCCTTGTTTTTATTCATGATCTTGTCTATTTCTTCTAGGCAGAGCGTGTTCATGAGTTAAATGAAGAAATTGGTAAATTGTTGGCTAAGGTGGAACAACTTGGAGCCGAAGGGAATGTGGAAGAATCCCAGAAAGTGATGGATGAAGTAGAGAAAGCACGGGCGAAGAAGAGAGAAGCCGAGGTGACTAAACTATCACACTACCTGCATTTCTCGGACGACATAGATTTGGTATCTGTCAGGAGATCTGGAACCATGGGTCTGCTGAAATCTAACTGACAGAGGAAGTGAACTAAAATAGTGGACATGCCCTCCGTGTACATCCTCACTTCTGTCCACCCTCCTGCACCCCCATGTGGCCATGGCCTTCTCCCTTCTTGTCCCTCCTCAGGACAGTCCAGTCTGCCAGCACCATAGGAACAAGTACTTCAGTGGCACAGGCTCTCAGTGAATGTCTTGCGGGCAGCCGCCTGGCTTATTTGTGTGGCCCACCTGGTAGCCTTTAGACTTTGAATGCCTCCACTGCTTTCAGCCAACATGCTGTTGTAGACCAGTGAGTGACCCACACGGCTTTGCAGTTACCGTAGCCTGTGTCCCTCCCCTTAACACTTTCCTTTTCTCTAACTTCACACCAATGTATTTTGACTCCCATCGCTGTGTTCCATTTTTTTTCTACCTCAGTAGATTTTTAAATCAGGAAATCGTGAGGTCTCTTACTTGGTTCACGATTTTTGTTTGTTGTTTAAGTTTTATTGGCATTTACCTCACATACCATACAATTTAATCGTTCAGTCATATTGAGGAAGATTTGTGCAATCAGTACCACAGTCCATTACAGAATATTTCCTTCTTGTACTTGTTGTTAGCTCCCCATTTCTCCCATTCTCCCCTACCTTGTCCCTAGGCAATTATCAATTTAATGACCCATTGTATCTACCTAACCTGGATTTCATATACAGAAAGTCATATAAAGTACAAACAGGAAGCAAACAAAAGACAATGACAAAACATAGAAAAACTTGAATCAAAAAGAAATTATCCAGCAATTTTCACTTATCTTTGTTTACAAATTCAAGTGTAAACTTAGCAAGGTCATAATTTTACTGGGACATCTTTCTGTCAGGCTGCTCCTGAGGACAGGGTGGCTCACTGGGGGACCCAAACCTGTGTGGGGTGGGGAAGGTATGCTATGGGGGTAGGAAATATGTTGGGTCCTATTGTCTGAGCCTATTGCACTGCACTGCATTGGCTTCTGCTCTCCAGATCTTTCACTGATGCAGAGTAGTGGGGCCCATCCAGCTCATTTTACGAAAAACTGCAGGAAATGGAGCACTGTGGAGCTCTGAGAAATCCTTTCAGAAAGCCCTATTCTGCACCATAGTCACCAAAAAGAGCCCCCTATCTTCTCCCGGGAGCTGCTGCAGCTATCATCTCTCTCCTGCTCTGCACAGGCCCGAGGACTGGCAAGGTCAAGGGGGACTGAATTTGCATGCCCAAGTGACTGCAATTTTGCCTGTCTTTCTAGAAGGGTCTCAGGCACCATTCTGTGGCATGTTTCATTGTGTGAGGCTGATCTCATGACTCTGTCTGGCTTTTTCTCTATCCAGGAAGTGTATCGGAACTCCATGCCAGCTTCCAGTTTCCAACAGCAGAAACTTAGAGTCTGTGAAGTCTGCTCTGCCTACTTAGGTCTTCATGACAACGACAGACGGCTGGCAGATCACTTTGGGGGGAAACTGCACCTGGGCTTCATTGAGATCAGAGAGAAGCTCGAGGAACTAAAGGTACGGTCCAGCTTGGCTTCCCTTGGCTGGTGTAATTGCCTGTCCTTGATCATGATTCAGTGATGTTTCGTGTCTGCTCTGGAATTCCCGCTGAATAGTGGAGGATTAGCCATGGGGATTCCTGCTGCTTTCATGGATGATACCTGAGACGCCAGTGCTTAATGGGTTCCCATTTTTCTGGGTGGTGGCATGTTGGGCTGTCTGGAACACTGAATTAGAACTCTAATCTCACCATGCAAAATCTTTCCCATTTAATTTTTAATTAAGAGATTTGCGATTGAACCAGTTATTTCTTTCTTTTTTTTTTTCTAATCTTTTTTTTTTAAACATTTTATTAGGGGCTCATACAACTGTTATCCCAATCCATACACACATCAATTGTGTAAAGCGCATTTGTACATCGTTTCTCAAAACATTTTCTCTCCATTTAAACCCCCGACATTAGGTCCTCATTTTTCCCCTCCCTCCCCGCTCCCCCCGAACCAGTTATTTCTTTTATATATTTTGCACATTCCTAGAAGATAAAGCAGTTAAATATAGTCCTGGAATATGAGCCACAGCCACGCTGCATGTGGTGTGTGCTAAGACTGAGTGGTGGATGTGTGTTCATTTACCTTTCATGAGTCAGTGAGGCCCTTACAGGTGAGAAGGACGAGTTCTGTCCCGAGTAAGGACTGGCTCAATGCTGAAAAACTTGGAATACATGGTCATTTTGTGTACACGTCTCCACTGGAATAATCATAACGTGACATTTAAAATAACACGAACCAGATAGACCAGAGAAGTCTCCATCTAAAGAGTTAGCCCTCCACAGTCCAGAATTCCTGTCTCTGACCAGCAAGGGAGGGGGAGGCTCAAAAGTAGGTGTTTGAAAAATGGCAAAATAATTCTCACTGTAGCAAAAGTGGTTCTTGGGCCCAAAACTAAGGTTCTAAGATGACTGCTACTTGTGTGTGCAGATGAAGACCTGCAGCAGGTCTGGCCAGCCTGTCTGGAGAAGTAGTGACCGAAGACGTTTCCAAGTTGAAAAGCAGTTGTTTTTCAAAAAAGAGTCATGTTGTCAGATATTCAGAGAACAATTTTGTGGAAATAATTTGAAATGTCACTAAGAAAGTGTGAGCATATGAACATGTACACCTTTTGGAAAGATTTTGGAAATCAGACTTGTAAGCCTAGCAATTACACAAGGGCACTTAAAAAGGTTAGGAAAAACTAGAATTAAATGCTAATATAATTTTCCCATGAACTTTTGAAGTCCCATTTGTACCTAGAAAGCGTTCAAATTGCATTTGAATTAAATAGCTTTCAATGACCAGTGAGCATTATTTGAACACTTGTGTGGTAAGTTATTGAGTGTAGTGCCAATTAGGGCCACAGCCAATAAGCAACTCTCTCTCACTATTTGAACTGCCCTTTTATTTTTCAGAGAGTTGTGGCTGAGAAGCAGGAGAAGAGAAACCAGGAGCGTCTGAAACGCAGAGAAGAGAGAGAGAGGGAGGAGAGAGAGAAGCTGAGGAGGTACAGGGTCCCTGAGGGCCAACTGGACTAGGGATGGCTTTGTTTCCAGTCAAGTCCACAGCATCCCTTGGTTCCAGATTTTATCTGCTAGTAAACCTGCTGTGCAAGGCTAACGAAGGGGCTGGAGCCACAACCCTCCATGGGAGAAAAGATCTGGCGGTGACAACCTCAGATACCTGGGTGATGCCTGCACACTCAAGAGTTAGTGTGCAGAGTGATGGTTATGTAAATCTGTGTGTCATACAAAATTGAGGTCAACTTCTCATCTCGGTCCTTGGATTTTCTAGTGCCAAGGTTTGCACAGGTGGGCAGTCAGAGCTGTTGATCCTGTGGACTGGGTTTCATACTTCTGTTTGTTTGGCTTGTCGGTCATTTTGCATGGTCTTTGGTTCTATGTTTTCTCAATCTAAGGGCCATCACTGTCATAGTTGGCACATCCATGGGCTCTTCTGAGTCACATTGACTCCTTGACAAATCACCTCACAATAGCCTCTTTCTCCTAACTCCCACCAGCATCTTGAGAAAGGCCGGGCCCCATGCCCCAAGATTGCTTGTTTCCTGTTTCCATGTCCCTAATGCTATTTCCTGTCTGAAGAGTACAGTTTAGCTTCTCTCCAGAGTTTGGCAGTCCTGCGCCTGACATGATGGGGGCTGTGCACTTGAGGTGACTGTCCACACCTGATGGGGATGTCCTGGTGTGTTTCAGTACATTTATTGGACTCCATCTGTGAGGCATGGCTTGTGACAGGTGATCTAATTTTGCCTTGCCACTGACAATAGTGAAGCAGGACTCGGGGAGATGCTGTCCTTCCTCCTCTGATTGTACATGTGTATCTCAGCTTGCTCTCTGCTCTTGGGAGCATGATATCTTTGTAGGTTGCTAGTGCTGTCCGATTAAAAATCCTGGAAATGTCCTTTTAGTGACTGCGGATCTTGCGTTACATGACAGTCCTAGTGCCTATGTGCCCGAGGCACAAAGGACCTGAGCTGAGTGGTCTAAGGAGATCAGCACTGCTCTGCAGGGCAGTTCCTCTCAGCTAGTCAAGGGTCATTATAACGATTACCATTTTCCAGAAGTGTTAAACAATGATTTTGTTTGTTTTTAAATCTGTTTTATATACCTTTGGCCTGGAGGTAATGTAGCTAGGCATATTGGGGCAGGGATTGGGGCGAATCGCAAACGACACACAGTTACAGAGGACAGACAGTGTGGAAAGGGTACTCACTCCTGGGTGTCCCTCAATTAGTGCCTCGTGTGCTAGACACTGTCTCATGCTGAAATGCACATTTCTGCCTCTCTTGCCAGTTACAAACTCTACTGACAGGGTCATGTAACCGCCAGGTCTGGAGCAGGATGGGTGGCAGAGCCAGAAGTAAACAGACCTGGCTGAATCCAGGGCCTTGCTGTCCATGGAAGAAATCCCAGTGGCTGCTGTATTGAGTGCTGGCTAGTCACCAGTGTGCTTGAGGGGGCATGGCCTTGTGGGTTAGGCAGAGAGGCTGTAAGATTGGTTCTACATCAGTAATTAGAGCAAGAAGTTAAGTTTCTAATGTTAAAAGCAACTTGGAACTTTTCCTGAAGGGAGTGGGGTGAGAACAGCGAGAGCAGAAAGGAGTGTTGAGGTTGAGAAGTGGCTTCTGGGTGTGAGTGAGTGGTTGATGGCTGGGTTTTCTGTGGCCTCCGGGGAGCATGAGCTCTCAGGTGGGGCCCACCGCTTCATCACAGGAGTGCCCGTGCTGCTTGGGGCCTGCTATGGGGAGGCTAGGCCCTCTAGCGCTCTTGAGAAACCTTGTGTAAGTACATGCCTGGTGTGTAAGATTAATGGAAGAATTAGAAAGAAAGAAAAAAAAATAGAAAATAAGACAAACTATTTGATACTTGGTCTTTTCTCACCTTATTTTTAAGACACTTAAATTTTTATTTTAATAAATCATTTTATGTTAGGGGCTTTTACAGCTCTTAAAATAATCCATACATCAATTGTATGAAGAACATTTGTACATATACTGTCATCATCATTTCCCAAACATTGTCTTTCTACTTGAGCCTTTGGTATCAGCTCCTCTTCCCCCCCCCCTCTTCTCTACCCTTCCATCCTTGTGAACCCTTGATAATTTATCAATTGTTTTTTATTTTCATATTTTACACCGTCCACTGTCTCCCTTCACCCATGTGTCTGTTGTTCATTCCCCTGGAGGTGGAGGGGAGGTTGTACATTGATCATTGAGATCGGTACCGTATCCCCTTTGTCCTCTTCCTCCCCTTCCTTCCTCCTGCCTTCATGGCATCACTACTCTCATTATGTTCCCGAGGGGTTTATCTGTACTGGCTTCTGGATATTAAGAGCTCTTATCTGTACCAGTGTACATGCTGTGGTCTAGTTGGGTTTGTAAGGTAGGACTGGGGTCATGATAGTTGGGGTGGGGGCGGGGGAGAAGCATTAAAGAACTAGACGAATGTTGTATTTCATTGGTGCTATATTGCACCCTGACTGACTTGTTCCTTCCTTGTGACCTTTCTGTGAGGGGATGTACAACTGTGAATCTCCACTCTGACCCTCCTTGTTTGCAACAAAATGGTTGTTTGGGGTTTTCTTCTGCCTAATACCTGATCCCATCAACACCTTATGATCACATGAGTTGGTGTGTTTCTACCATGCTAGATGGCCACTTGTTTTAACTTCCAGTTTTTAAGACCCCAGACACGGTATGTTGTAATAGCTGGGCACAAAGTGTTCTTGAGTTGAGGACTTGAGTAGAGGCCCAATGTCTGTCTGCTACATTAATACTTAACCTATAAATATATGTACAAAGACCTATATCCCTGCTGTTATATATTAAGTATATTTACATATGTACATGTATAAATGTCTTTTGCCTCCTCGTTGGTTCCTATGTTTCCTTTTACCGTATATACTCGAGTATAAGCCGAGCGTCCTAGCACATTTTTAGTGCATTTTTGGTGGTAAAATTAGGTGCCTTGGCTGATATTCAGATCAGCTTATACTCGAGTATATAAGGTACTTTGCTCCTATCCTGCTATCATATTTGACCTTCATTCGGCTCTCTACTTCCTCTTGGGTACATTGCTTTTGATTGCATCCCACCAGGCATTCTATGCCCTCATCATCATCAATTTTCGATCTCTTGTTCGTCGGTTTGATGGATTTGTTAGCTCTCCTCTCCTTTACTCCTACCTCCTCCTCTCCTCTGTCCCCTGAAACCATTGGTCCCATTGATTATCCTGCCTAATGTGCAGATAGACATGGAAAATAAAGAAAAACAAAAAACAGCCTATGAATAGTTGCAGGTCTGTCTGTCTGCTGACCCTTGTGAATGTTTTCCGATCGGGTCTGATGCAATACCACGCCCTGCCCTCCAAGTCCAAAGTGTGTTTTCAGAATTCCTCAGGAACTTTGTTGCTTTGCTTTGTGCCCCCTTCATGTTACACCCTGGTGTGGTGGGGAGGGGCGAGCGGGGGTGTCTACAGTGCTGCTCCCCCATAGCGCTTTGGGTCAATAGGGGACTTTGTGCCCTAGGGAGAGGCTGACCCTATGGTTCTCAGTGTGCATTGCCTACTCTGGCCAGGACTGTCATCGTTCAAGCATGTGGGCTAGGGTGCTGTTCTCTCTCTCTTCCTCGCTCTCTGTCTCCCTCTCCCTCCCTCTTTCCCCAGGCTGTATCTTCAGTGCTGTCCTCTCTAGGCCATCCTTCTGGGAAGTGGGGGTCATGCAGCTGGGATAGGGGCTGGCCCAGCAGACCTCTCTTAGTTTACTGCTTCATGCAGGTATGTTGTCCTCAGGTTGAGGTCTGGTTCCTCCCTCCCTTTCAAGCTGTGGAGACAGAAACAGTACCCTCCCTGTGGAGGATTAGTGCCCTGTTCCCTCAGTGCTTTCGTCCTCCCCCCTTTGTTTTCCTTCTCCCCCGCCCAACAGTCACTTTTCTAAAGGTAGCTGTTATTCCTTTTAGGTCCCGATCACATAGCAAGAATCCCAAAAGGTAGGTATTATATCAGATGGGGTGTGAGTGTGTGAAACTATTTTTCAAAGGTTTTATGATGAAATCTTTTAAAATAATTTTATGATGGATATATTTTAACTAACGAGTAACTAGATTATTAATGCTATATGTATTTTATAGTCCAAATTTGAGACGTCATTTAAGGAGAGACTGACTGGTCAGAAGATACATTAAGCTTTCTCAGTAAAATGATATGCATTGCCTTGGAATGCAGGGGTTAGCAAAGAGAAAGGTGCTTGCCAAAGCTTACGAAGGATTCGATGCCAGGACTTGGGACCTCATCTTTTGACCTTGGTCCCACAATTTGTTTTCTTTTCTATAATTTCATTTTGGTGGTGAAATGTATACATGACATAAAACAGCATTTTAATCATTTGTAAATCTACAATTTGGGCTCATTAAATGTCAATAGTGTTATATGTAAATATCACTGCTACCTTGTTCTAGAACAACCTGGGGCTCAAACAACCTTTTCACAGCAGTCACCTAATACATCCTGCATATCAGGTATATAGATTACAATTCATAACAGTGGCAAGATTACAGTTATGAAGTAGCAACAAAAATAATTTTATGGTTGGGGATCACCACAACACGAGGAACTGTATTAAGGGGTCACGGCATCAGGAAGGTTGAGAACCACTGTTCTAGACCATTCTCATTCCCCCAAGCAGAAATGATTCGTTTGTACATTGGTTTTGCTTGTGCCAGAGCCCTTGTGAGTAGAATCAGACTGCACTTGCCCCGTTGCGTCCGCGTCACTTGGCCCCTTGTTTCAGGCGCACTTCTCCTTTCTCAGCTCTGTGCCGTCAGAGTGCGCTGTGCCGGTGGCCTGACGAGCAAAGTGCTGTGAACTCCAGGCACACACATCTAAGCTGAGGGGGGCATTGGGGCGTGTCCCACAGGGATTCCCATAGACCAGCCTGAGGCACAGTGTGAACCCTGTTGGTGCAGTTGATGTCTGCAGGAAAGCAGGACTTAACGGGACGTGGCAAGAACACCTATTGGTGACAGTGTTTTTCCCGTTTGACTCTAAAGTTTTGTGAAAGTTATGTGTCAGTGAAGGAAAACCAAAAACAACCATAGGCTTCTGTTGAGAGCCCCTTAGTCATCGTCAGATCAAGTCCCTGGCATTTCTGGGCCCAGTGCTGGAAAGTAAAGACATTAGTAAATGAATAATACCCCGTGCCCATTCGCTTTCGTTGTCTGAGATGAGACGTTAGAAACACAAGCTGTTGAGAGTGCTCTGGGTCCCTGGTTGGTTAACTGACACAGGCTCCTTTTTTGGTTCATTTCCCATATATTAGATACTTGGGCCGTGGTTTCATTTCTACACTCTAGTCCTATGTACCCCTCCCTCGCTCTTTAGCCACCTCTTAACCAGACTCCAGTGTCTGAACTTGATCAGCCCCCTCTGTACCTCAGTCAGAGGTGTATTTCATTTCAAGTTCTAGTATGTCATTGTATAATAATCCTGAAACCGTTTCATGTTGATAATAGCTAACTTGGAATAGCACTGACAGGAAGTCAGACCTCTCGGGAATTTCTCTTTCTAGAAAAGTCTTTAGTGAGAGTTGAAGGTGAAGGGACTCCCGGCACCCCACTAAAGCTAGCCCTAAACCCAGAACTTCTCCCAGTCACATCTTGTCTCTGCTAGGTCCCGGTCCCGGGAGCACCGCCGACATCGGTCTCGTTCCATGTCTCGGGAACGGAAGAGAAGAACTCGGTCCAAGTCTCGGGAGAAGCGCCATCGCCACCGGTCTCGCTCAAGCAGCCGCAGCCGTAGCCGCAGTCACCAGAGAAGCCGGCACAGCTCCCGGGAGAGGAGCAGGGAGCGCTCCAAGAGGAGGTATTGATGCCTCCCTGCCACGCCGAGAGCCGCCTGTACAGTTAGGGCTGGAGCGTGAACCTATTTGAAACGCGCCTGGTAATCTGTACCCTTTGGTGTGTGGGTGTGGGGCCTTTTTTCCCTGGTGACGTGGGTAGTTAAGAAGACACTTATGAACCCGAGTAAGAAATCAGGACTGAGATATGCAAAGTGTGCAGCTTCCTTTTGCCTAGTGCTCGATCGTAAATACTTTTAGATACCTATACTCTTAGCGTTTTTACAGTCTGTATTAACAAATTAAAGCTCTGAGAAGTCCTTTTGTTTAAAATCTTGTTTAGCTTTGACACCCCCCCACCCCCCACCCCCGAACTTTGGTGCACTTTTTCCCAAGCAGACCCATTCTAGTTTATTCTTGTTTAACCTGGACTACCTTTACACGTTGTTATAGACCTTGGCTTGGCAGGGCATATTCAGAATCTTTAGGAAGCTACCAGACCTCCCTGAGCTGAGCAGAGAATGGAAGAGGTGTGTGGACGGGTGTGTCAGGGGTCTAATGTGGAGGCGTCTCAGAGCCACCACCACCATGCATGCAGACCAAGCCTTCACAGCCCTCGGCACAGCTGGTGGCTCTTCAGCTGGGGCATTTCTGTGGGATGTACATAAACTGTGCTTAATGGCTCTTCTCTGCCAACTGCTCCTTAGTGTAATATATATGATAAGGAGGGCTGAGTGCCTCCCCCTCCTGGTCTTGTGTTTTCTGTGTTACTCCACAGAAAACTTTTTAAAGCTTTTCAGTTACTTTTCTCCTTGAACTGGCCATTACCAGGAAAAAAAAAATACACATAAGCTGAGTTGGTTAGTATTTAGTCAATATATTCTTATATTCTTGTCCTGAGCAGTCTGTAAGATGCCCTTAATTTTAAGAACGGTCTGTGTCCGATTGCAGCGCCTCTGGTCCTGGAGCGCCGCTGTAATGTAGTCGAGCAGCTGTGCTCAGTGGCTCCGAGGCACTCGGCTACGTGCCGTGAATGAGGACACTGAACTCGCCTCACGGCCAGGGAACGGTCGTTGGAAGACCACTTCTGTTAGAGAGTAAATATACAGGGGCTGCAGTGAAAATGCCAGAAGATAAGATGTGGCTTTGAGTAGTTGGTAAAACTTGCCTAAAGCTCACTTGATTAGGTCTAAATCAGTAGGGAAAAGCCCAGTGAGAATGGATATATGAAAAGCAACAGTGGAGAAGAATTAGCCAGGAGGTTGTGGGCAACAACAGTTCTTCACAGTGTGATTTTTAACCACTTGTCTCACACTCTAAAAACACCACAGTTTGCAGTGTGCCGACCAAATGCGTTTCTAAAGGTTCTGTGGAGTCCTGCATGCCCCATGCGTGCAGACTCAGGCCAGTCATCGAGACTGGACGGTTTCTCCTGCAGGCCAGCCCAGCTGCCATGGCCCTGGTCTCTGAGCTCCCCGAGGCCTTGCTGGGTGGTGGCAGTGGCAGTGGTGGGGGCTCATCTTCTGTGGTTGTGTTGATCTCACTTGATGCCTGAATATGTGACATTGTGACAATGCACAGGAGCAATTTCTACCCCGACACTCCGCACCCCACTGTCTTCTGCATGCTCAGAAAGGATTATTTTTGTAAAACTATTAAAATTTTGTTTTATTCAAGAGCACTTCTGTTTTTGATATTCAGATTATTCTTTTACAGGACCGATTGTTTTACCAAAAATTAGAAGATAAAATTGTAAGCAATATGTTATTACATATGAGATAAAATCATGTTGACGTATTTGGGGCCACACTTTGGAGGTGCCAGTCCCTGGAAAGCCCTACGTGCTTGGTGGTTCTCCTGCTGCAAGGCCCATCTGGATGTTTCTGCCTCCTCCTCTCTCCAGACAGACACACCCTGTGCAGGGTTCAGAGCCAGAGTCCCCTAAGCCATCTAATCATCACCCAACATAGAACCACGAGGAGTCCCTGTCTGGCCAGTAGTAGGGCAGGGCGTTGGAATGAAATGATAACCTGCAATCTGCCCAGCCTCTGTGAAGGTGGTCTCTCAGCCACTGGTTTTCTGAGACCCCCACTCGCTCCAGTGTCGGCTTCCAGTGCTGTCTCTCGACTTGAATCCTACCACTGATTGATACATACACAAATGTAGAACTAGGTTTATTAGAACTTGGCATTGAATGCTCAGTGTGTAGCATTAAGTACTCTTCCAGCTTTGGTTTTACCTGTTCTGAGCTGTATTTCTGAAGCAAGAACTAGTGGTGGTGTTCCTGGCTTGAGACACCAGTAGTGTTCTTGGTTCAGGGTCACAGCCGTGCCTCTGATCCCAGGTCTGAGTATAGTACCTGGTGACCTCATTATGCCCGAGTACCATGGCACCGGTACTCTGTGCAGTAAATTGTAACAGAATCTTGCTGATTCATTCTGGATGTTCAAAGTATAGGAGATTCCATATTGATCTTGTCCCATAATGCCCTTGGTGTGCATGCTCACGGAGTTTCTGGTATGAGCCTATTGTGCTACTTTTCTCACGAACCTGCGTGGACATGGAGTAGGTGTTCCAGGACGGATTTATTTTTGGGGGTGGGGTGGGGTGTCTCTGTTTTCTGTTGGCTGAGGGAGTTCACTGAAGAGGAATAAAGCCAATTAAAAAAAAAAAGTTTCAAATGGTCATTGATGGCTGTGTCCCCTAGCCAGTCGTCTTTTCAGCATTGCGTTGCCTACAGATCTAACAAGGCTGGGGGCCTCTGGTTGTACTGCCAGCAGACTGGGTCGTGTGCATTGTCGTGGTGGTAAAAAGAAAGTGAAGAGGCAGCGGCTACCGAAGCCCGAGTGGGACCAGGAAGGCCTGCAGCCAGACTGTGGCCCATGCGGGTGCCAGTGGCGCTATGGCTGATGGTTCCAACCCACTCGCCGTCTGGTCTCACACCCTGGTCTACATATATCGTTACTTAAATGGGAACTTAGCTTTCACTTTTTAAGGTCTTGTCTTTATAACATTTTAGTGTAAAATAAGCTTCAATAAGCCTGATAAGTGTCTGATGGCATATAAGGGTCATTAGAGTGTTCTTTTTCAATAGTGATGTTAGCTAATGTCTTTGTCCTTTGCTGTGTTGACACACACACACACACACACACTGTTCTTTGTCAATAGTGATGTTAGCTTATGCCTTTGTCCTTTGCTGTCTTGACACACACGTACGTACGTCTCCGCACACCCTGTTTTGACCAGATCTAGGGGCACCCTCGCTTGGTTTGGGTTCTGGGTTACCCAACATCTTTTGCTCCTCAAATTACTATTTTTCAGATCCTCAAAGGAAAGATTTCGAGACCAAGACCTAGCGTCACGTGACAAAGACAGGAGTTCCAGAGATAGATCCCCTCGGGACCGAGACCGCAAAGATAAGAAGCGGTCCTACGAGAGCGCCAACGGCCGGTCTGAAGACAGGAGGAGCTCGGAGGAGCGTGAGGCGGGGGAGATCTAGTGGTGCCTCGCCCTGCGCCTGCCGCCTACCTGCTTCCTTGGAGTCCCCCATTGTTGAGTTTACAGCTGTGGAGGCGCAGCGAGCAACCCAGACACGGATCCAGTGAGGCGATGTGTGGGGTCTGACTCGGCAGTGAAGCCGAAGCCGGCCTTCAGCGTTTCTGGTGACCCTGCAATACAGTTCTCTAAAAAGATTCTCTGTTGAGTTTTATGTAATCAGACGCCCATCTCTGGTTTCTTCTTTGTAGTAGGAGTGATAGTGGGTGAATTGTGTTACCTTGGGTTTTTTCCTTTTTCTCTTTTGAACAATTGCTGTCTTCCTTTCTAGTTGCAGCAGCAGCTATGGGTGTTTCCTTTTCAGTTCTTACTATCCCCTAATAGCCTCCGATTGAAGGGGGCAGGGCAGGGCAGGCTGAAGCTAACTAACCTCTGTCCCAAGGTTCTCTTCCCTCTTTAATTACTAGCTGATCATACCTTGAGCATATATACTGGATGTGTGCTGGAGAAATGAACAACATTGGTTTTAGGGTTTTTTTTCTACACACACACACACACATACACACACACACCACACACACACCTTTAAAGGTGCCTATTTAGAGTTGGAAGTTGAACAGCTGTTGCATTACAACCTTCTGCTTTTTTTTAATTGAAATTTTGAAATCAAACCTATCTTGATTTTTCTGTTGTATTGAATTGCTATGTTTAGGATGTTTGGAGGGGGAGGGGGAGAGGGACTCTCATAAGCACTTGTTTTATTTTGTGTGGAGTATAAAGGCTACATCCTTATTGTAAAATAATAAGAATAAATTGAAAGAAACAATCACCACCATCATTAAACTGACTTGTCTAGTAAATCGTCACTAGGACTGTTTGCTCTGACTTTTCCTCTGTCCGGTCACATTATTGATTGTGCCTTACTGTGCAAGGCATCCAGTGGACTTGCAAAGGGTCCCAGGGCTGGCCAGACCCCGGCTGCCTGGGGGTTATTCTGTAACCCCTACAGCAGAGGAGGAATGGGCCTGCCGAAGAAAAAGGTCCGTTTTTGTTTTGTTTTCTCCTCTTCAGTAAATGGAAATAAAAATGCAGTGTAACCAACCACCTTAAGGAGAACGAGTGCTTTCTACATTGAAGGGTGCTTCGCCCTTCGGTGGGCAAGCCTCCTTGTGAATCAAGGATATGACATCAGATACTACTGAAAGGGACACTCATCAGCCTTCCCCAAGAGACCAAGCTCTGCCTTCTTAACCGAGGGTTTCTGCCCTAGTTGATTCCCTGTTAGAGTTTGATCTAGTGGGCATCAACGGTGGCTCATTGCTTGGCCCGTTTTAGTCAGTTTTAGAGGAGGTTTCTCATCCCTCTGTTCTAGTGGTCCTCTGTGCTAGAAGGGAAGGCATCGAGGGTTCAGCCTGAGCCCCTGGTGGTGGTGATGTGGCCTTGGGCACCACAGAAACGGGTTCTCCTAGTCATTGCTATCCCTAGGCCCCTTGAACTTCTCTGTTCGTCCATCTCACTGAGGAATAGCTCCCGCTTTACTGACTACCAAGCACACAGTGCCCTTCTTCAGGGAGCAGTCTACCCAGGTTAAGGGAGACAAGGGCTTCCCATCCTCCTTTTTAAAAAACGGTCTGTCTATACTCCCAACAGATTCATACATTCTGGCAATCGGTGGTATATTTAATGTTTGCCAACCTCAATTCAAAGATAAGCCTCCCTTCCTTACTGCTCAGCTTTCACTTGTGATGTGATTGAAAATACCATGGCTTGGGTCAAATATTTAAACTTTTTTTTTTCCAACGATAGGAAGTATCCAATTGTAATTGTACAGCCTGATGGGTTTTTACGCACTTTGACTGTTCCTGTAGTTATCTTCATATTCTCAAATAGGGTTATTCTGTTTCTTGGTTTGCTAATTTTGGACAGCTTATTAGCCTTTATACCTCCTCTTCGATCCTCTCCACATGAAACTTGTAAGTTAAGAGAGATTCTACACCTGTCACTCATCAATCACCCTTCTCAGGGTTCTGATTCTTGCATCTCCTTAGAACAAAGGGAAGAGCCAGGCATTCATGCTTATCAGCACATTCTGCCCTTAGAAGAATTAACAAGCTTACTACGTGCTGTATTTCCACTCAGCATTTAAGACCTCAGTAAGCTCTGTAAACTAGAGATGGTGACAGCAGTGAGACCCAGAATGGCTGTGAAGATTGGAAAGTTAGGATTTTGCCCACACAGTCTCCTCACTGAAAGGTGCCATGGACCTGGTGTAAGAATTTCTTCACATCAGATGACACATTGACTGCATTTCTTAACTGCCAAATTAGAAAACCATGGCCATCCAGCTTCATGTGATTTGAACCATCACAGCCAGCATTGTACCTTGGGGTTCCTGTCAGATACGGCACCAAAGTGCAAAACAGATAAGATAGCAAATGAGAAATAGAAGGGTACCAAAAGAAAACTCGGAATCCCCCCGCCCCCCAAAACAAAACAAAACAAAAACCACAAAGTATTTCTATAAAGCAATCTTACCACCTTAAAGCAGCAGTTCTCAACCTGGGGGTCAACAACCCTTTCACAGGGGCCACCCAATTCATAACTAGCAAAAGTAGCAATGAAAATAATGTTATGGTTGGGGAGTCAGCACCACATGAACCATATGAAAGGGTTGTGGCATTAGGAAGGCTGAGAACCACTGCCTTAAAAGGTACTCCTCAGTACACTACATTGACTTGTCAAAACTGATTTCCATCGCTGGAAGCATTTTGCATACTACTGTATTTGAAAGGTTGACAGCAGCACCTCGTTTTCTCTCATTTTTTTCACATCACATCGCTGCCCTTTCATGTTCCTCTTCGTTTGCGGAAGCAGTCACACAGGTGTGTAGGGCAAGAGAGGCATGCTAGTTTTGGCCAAAAACTGGTGCACTGAGAAGGCGCTGTGAGCTGTCATGGTGGCAAAACCAGTTCCCTGTCGCCAAAAATCGGGTCTCGTTGCACAGTTACGCAGTATTTTCAGAACCCCTAAATAGCTTGATAAACAGTCTGACTGGTGAAATGAACTCCAAAAGCACTGTGCCCCTCAAAAACAAATGAGCATTGGGTGTTTGGGGGTACCCCCCTCGTATACTGTAAAAGAGTCAGAAATACATAGGAGCAGTTCTGCCCTGCCCTATAAGGTCATCAGAATATTAGTGAGTTTTTTTGAGGTGCACTTTTGGTGAAAGGGTGATGTTCTAAGCCTTTCACTATCTGTGAACTTAGGGACTTAGTGCCCTAAGAAGTCCTGGTAGCACTCTGGACTAAGTGCAAGGCCCATGATTCAAACCTACTGGTCCCTCCAAGGGAGAAGAGATGAGGCTGTATGCTCCCAAAGATGGCCTCGGGAGCTGTATTTAGGGTCACTGAGTTTAAATCAACTTGATGGCAGTGGGTTATGTAGTTGTCCTGAGGTACATATTGTGGGAAGTGCAGGATAAATGATTCCTACAATTTACAATTTCCATATTCTCCAAACTTTTTTTAGTATCATGAACTGGACTGAAGCATACTTAATCCATTTCTATCCATGGCTGTAGTTTCCCAGTCCTGAGCCTGCAAGAACCTTGTCAGATTGGCCCTTAGTTCTTTCGACGTGATTCTGATCCCCTACCAAACGGAAAGGCTGTCTTAGTGACTTCAGCACTTAAAAGCTCCCCCAATCCTTTTCGACCTAACATTAAAATCCAATCAAATATAAGATCCCAAAGAAAACCATCGGAAGCCACCGTCAATCTGGTTAGAAGTCACGCCCTACCCTCACTTGCCCAGTTGCTGCCAAGCCACTTCCAACCACGTGTTGCACAGCAGAACTGCCCTGTAGGGTTTTCATGGCTGTTCACTTTGGGGAAAATGTCAAGCCTTTCTGGAAGTGGGAGAGGAAGTTAAGTACACCACAAAGGCTTACAGTGTTGGCAACACACGGGCTGTTTAGAATCAATTTCGATGGCAGTGAGGTTTTTATTTTTTTGTGAGATTTTCCTGTAAGCAGCTCAGAACTTACTTGGGACTCCGGAGTGGTGATCACATGAGTAATAGGCACAGTTGTTAACATGTACCCAGCTACACATTTGCGAGTATTATAATCAAAGTGTGGGTTTTCTAAAGTAACTTTATGCTTTTAGAAAACAGCTTTGTGGAGAGATCCCTGGCCCAGGGAAAAGTTAATAATCCCTGCTAAATTTATATTAGGAACCCTGATGGCCTAGCAGGGTCCACTCTTTAATACTTTATTGTGCAAACGATCAAAAATGCTGGCTTATATGAAGGCGGCATCGGGATGGGAGGAAGGCCTACTAACCTGTGATGTGTAGATGACAGCCTTGCTTGTATAACTGAGGACTTGAGGAAGTCAAGGATTACAGTTTTTAGCGTGAATTATATATAGCTCAATGTAATGACCCAAATCCTCACAACTGGAGCAATTGGTAACATCGTGACAAATGAAGAAAAGATTGAAGTTGTCAAGGATTTTGTTTTGCTCAGATCCATAATCAGTGCTCTAGGCAGCAGCAATCGAGATCGAGACTCATTGCATTGATTAAATCTATATGCGGAAGACATCTTTAAAGTTTCTAAAAGAAATGTCACTTTGAGGACTAAGGTACACACACCATGGTATTTTCATTTGCCTCATAAATACATGTGGAAGTTGGACAATGTATAAGAAAGGCCAAAGAAGAATTGATGCCTTTGAATGACAGTGCTGGTGAAGGATATTGGAAGTGCTGTGGACTGCCAACGGGACAAACAGACCAGTGAGAGGGATGGCCAGCGTACTCCGTAGAGGTAAGCACGGCAAGACTTCATCTCACATACTTTGAACATGTTATCCAGAGAACCAGTCCCTGGAAAAGGACATCGCACTTGGGAAATTAGAGTGGAGTGAAAAAGAGGAAGACCCTCAACAGGATGGATGGACACAGTGGTTGCAACAGTGGGCTCAGACTTGGGGACAGTTGTGAGGATAGAGGAGGACCTGGGCCATGATCCTCTCGGGTGGATGGTCGCTATGGGTTGGAACCAACTCGATGGCACATAACATCCTCTTTTTCAGAGTGCTTCCCTCAGGTCATCGTCTCTTCAATGATTTATGATTGGCTCCTTAAGCTCTCCACTTGCTTTTCATACCAACAGCCATTTTCTTCATTTCTGTAAGTTCTATTTGGTTCTTGAAAAAAACTCGGTTTTCCTCAGGCTGTGCCCGTAACCCTTTACGATGAGCCCACCCCACAGAGTAGTTTTGGTTGGCTGCCACTGGACTCCACCTCGACGGACACTTCAGGATGGTGCTGGTGGCCTAAACTCAAATCCTACACCAATGGAGACCCACACCTGTGGCTTCTTGCTGTCAGGAGAAGCATTTCGCATCCAAGGAGGGCAGAGGCGTTCCCTGCTCATCCTGGCAGCACTGGTGGGTGGCCTTTTCCAGTCCAGTCTGCCACTGAGGAAGCCTTCAGTCCGGCTGAAGCAGAGCTGACTTTCCACTAATGAGAGGTTTCTCTCTCCCAGGAGCATATCTGGACATGAACAATTACGAGTGAGATGCCTCATGAGGTTGAAAACCCACTTTTATTGTGAAATATTTCCAACAGTTTTAAAAGTTAACTGGGTTGGAATGTGCTGATTTGAGCTCAGTATTGCCATTCAGCCAGTTACCTTGAGCACTAGGAGGGGAAGGACAAGGGCCCACACTGGGCCAGAGATGGGTGTGGTGGGAAAGCACGCGAGGAACAGAGACGGGTCTTTCTCATAAAAAGCAAATGAAGTCATCGCTCCTCTTTACCAAAGGATGGCGCACGTGACCCAGAACTAGAACTCTGCGGCCCCTCCCCAGAGAGGGGCTGTACATCCCCTGTCCCCTTGACGGTGAGCTGGCCCGGTGGTTCATTTAGACCAATACAATGTGGCACAAGAGGGGCCAGCCCTTAGGTAATGCCTCCCTAAGATTCAACCGCCATGCTGCCTGGAAGCTCAAGCAGCCATGTGGCACAGCGCTGGGGTCCCCAGAAGGCAGCCAGCACGTTGCCAGCCAGGTGAGGGGGGCCGTGCGGACCCTCTTCAGATACTCCATTTGGCAGCGAGAGAACTACCTGTCCCCCTGCCCTCCTGAGGAGGCTGGCAAGCAGATTCTGCACGTGTTTGTCCTGGGCGCGGATGCTATGACTTTGGGGAGCCTCTTAGGAGAGAGGGCAAGCCGTGACTCCTCCTCTCAGGCCTCTAGCCTTCTCTCCCAGACAGCCCTGTGGCTTTGCACAAGCTGCTGTGCGCGGGTCGGCATTTCAGGGAGGACCCTGACGCAAGGCGCCTGGGTGCCAGAAGAAGCCAGCTCCTAGCACAATCACTACGGGTTCGGTAGGCGCAATTGTACTGCGATAATAAGTAAATATTATAGTAAAGTTATCGAGAGCATGAGAGATAAAGGAGATATATAGAAATAAATGGAGTCAGACACATTTCATGGTAGCATTGCTCACCTCAGCCCCACTTGGTAATTCACGTGGAGAGAGAATTTTAATGCTCCCCAAGCTTTTATCCTCTCTGGGAACGTTCGAGCCCCCACATTACAGGTGAAGACATACGTCACAGGAAAGGTTGTGCTACAGGTATTACAGTGATGGGAGGCGGTGATCTAGGGACATACACGCTATAGGAAGAGGAGGGACAGCCGGTTTGGCCTGTCCCTGGCCCAACTGATAGAGACCATTATCAGTAGGATGCGAACTCTGCCCACAGGAGCCTGTCCATTGTCCCCAGCAGCAGGGAGCAGGCCCACCCCTGTGGTAGGATGAGACAGCAGTCTGGCAGCAAGGATCTGACTTCCCCCCACACCTGGGAACACAGGCAGGCGCACAGGAGGCGGACACCACACCTGCCACACCTCCCCTCAAGTGTGAAGGCCCTTCTGAGTCCCCACCCAGGCCCCTCAGAGTTCTTAGCCCCTTGCCTCTCTACGCCCTGGGCCAGCTCTTGGGCAGGAGGGGCTACTGGAAAGGGTCATAGCAACGTGTCCTGCCACACAGACCAGATGTCACCTCAAGACAGGGCGTGGGGCGAGAGCCGTCTCCACAAGCCCTGTGGTCCAGCTCCTGTGCTCACAGCAGGCTGCCCTCATGGTCACTTGGGTGCCCGGACACACACCCAGGGCCGGGGGGTGGTACAGTTCAAGGCCACCAGTTTGCCTTCCTCCAGGGCCCCACAGCGCAGCTCCTTGTCCTCCCAGGGCCTGGGGAGAGGGGGAGAGGAGCTGAGGGACACACTGCCAGCCCCACTGAGGATCCCAATGAGGGTGGGCGTCTGGACTCATGGAGGACAGGACAGATGCCTGGACCCCCCAAGCCTGCTGTCACACTTGGGGTCCACAGTGGGCAAAGCCCCCTCAGGTCCCAGGTCACTCACATCTGCGGCAGCATGGGCACCCTGTTGATCCAGTGCCAGCCCCGGTGACTGTGCCAGGCACCCACCCAGGAGTGCAGGGCCATGTAGTGTCTGGTCAGGATGCTCTGGGAAGAGGTGAGAAGGGGGGGGTGTCAGTGCCCTCGGGCAGGCGGACTCCACTGGGCAAGGGCCGAGGGCCAGGGACTCAGAACTGCCAGGCTATGCATCCGAGTGGCATTGGCCATCAGGGCACCAGGTGATGCGGGGGCACAGCCTGCTCAGCATGGCCAGCTGCAGAGGCCACCACAACGGGACTAGGCCACCCAGCCAGCCACCTTGTCTGTGGCTGCCCCCATTTGCCCCTGATGAGAGTAGCCTCGTCTTTCTCCTGCAGATCGTCCGGTGCTTTCCAACTGCTGGGTTGACGTTCACCGCCTGCCGTGTACCCAGTACGCCACCAGAACTCCTTGTAGGAACCTCGTGCCACACATGAACATGCATGCATGTGGCGAGACAAGGAGCGAAAAACCAAACCCAACTCCCCTCCCACTGCTTCTGGGGGGGAGGGGGACCTATCTTGGGGACGAACTCCAACGCCATACAGAGAAGATGCACGTGCCCTAGGGTGCACAGGTGCACGTGGCCAAAACGGACTGCCCAGCACATAGGAGACGAGTGGGCAGGACGAATGAGAAGGGCCATGTGAAGACCGCCAGCCCTGCTCACTGAGTGATTTGTGTAGACACCGTTAACCGGAGTTTCCTTGACTGGGTCAGCTCCCACCGTCAGCACACCAGTGTGTGTTTTAATACAAAGTCTCCCAGCTTTATGGAAACAGAGCTGTGAAGAGAGGAGGAGACCCCGCCCCCGGGTACTGCTCACTGGGACACTCGTTCCCCCTTCTGAGTCCACGCCCACTCATCTCTCAGCTCTGAACTTAAACGTCACTCAAGGGAAGCCTTCGCTGACCTCACGCCACGTGTCAGAAGCTCACGGCACCGTGCACCTACTTGCACAGCGCCCAATAGCACAGCGGATCAACACCTGCTGCTCTCATGTCTGTCAGCATCTAGCTCCCTCCGCTCCCCAGAGTCCAGTGGAGCAGACACTCAGTGAACTTTTAAGGGACTGACTGAAGGATGCTCCATTCTCATCTTTATCAGAGCAGCTCGTGCAAGTTCTTGGCACTTGTTACCCAAAACTCAGACAAAGCCACTGCTGGGAATGGATTCCGACTCATGGCGACCCTATCACAGGGCTTCTGAAACTTTCCCCACTCCTGAGTGGCCCAGGACATGGGCAAGAGCTGCCAGGAACACCTCGGGTCCATGATGTGTTGGATTAATTTTTGGTCGTGGTGTGTGCAGAAACCTTTTACTCTTGCCATTTTTTTTTTTTTTTTTTGCCGATCCCGCTCCCCGCACCTGCGCCACCTTGGGTCGCAACCCACAGTTTCAGACTCGTTGCCCTACAAAACAGTGGAGCTGCCCCACCGGGATTCCCAGGCTGCATGTCTTTACGGAAGCGGACAGCCACATCCTCTTCCTGTGGTGCAGCTGGTGGGCCCCACCCGCTGGCTTTCCAGTTAGCAGCCTGGCATTTAACAACTGTGCCACCAGGGCTTGCTTGGCATGGGATCAGGCTCATAGGTTCTTCCTCGCCATGGATGGGGTTACTCACAGCACCCCCTGCTTCTCTGTGCTGTGGACAGAGGCGCACCCTCCCAGCCCTCCATCATGCCGTCTGCTCCAGTCCATGGGACACAGCCAGCAGATGCATCCAAGGAGCAGAGGCCTTGACGGGCTGCCTGTTAGGCTGGGCTTGGACTTTGGTTGCTTTCCCTGGGAAGCGCTTCTTAGAAGGACTGAGGGCTAACAGGGGCCCTACCCCACCTCCCTGCCCCGGCCCAGCCCTAGAGTACCCTGAGCGGTCCAGCCAGCCCAGCCTGGTCACAGGTGACCCACCTACAAATGATGGAGACGTTCGTGTTTGCTGCCTTAGCCCTGGGCCGTGGGGCACTTGTTACCCAGCATCTGTGGCTGCAGGGATAACTGGCAAATGTCCCCACCACCGTGCAAGCTGGTTCCACAGGACAATGCCCAGGGAGCACACACACACTTGTGCCTCTCCACCCTGGGCCGGCCTGGCCAGGCCCACCACTGACTGCTCCAGCCTCCCCCGCTCCCAATTCCCAGAATGAAAAGTCACACCCTTCCATGGCCCTGCACGGAGCTCCCGTGCCCCCTGCCAGCACACCTCGCCCCATGCATGCAGTGGGGACAGCCTGTGATATCAAGTGACCCCCACCCTCCCCAAGGCCTTCTCACCTGCGTGTGGTTTAGCAAGGGAAGGGTGGCGTGCTGGGCTGAGCAGAAAGCCTGGCCGGCCTCCCAGGCCCGGGTCTCCATGGAGAGGTAGAGGCACTGGTCCTCAGCCCACATCCAGCCCTCGGGGCACAGCCGGCACCTGGTCCCTGCAAGCAAGAGACAGGTGAGCCACCTCTGCGAGAAAGGAGGCAGGTCAGGGGGGTGGCACTGGACAGGAGTAGGCTGGGCCACCTTCTTGGCCTAGCCCATGCACAAAGTCCCTACCTATGGTGAGGGGGCCCACGCCATGCCCAAAGTCCTTATGGTGAGGGGGGCTTAGCCCATGCCCTAAGTCTCTCTGGTGAGGGGTGCTGAGACCCTTGTCAGGAAAGAGCTGGCTCAGTGTTGGGAAAATAACTCTTTTTTTCTAGGCAGAACAGCACAATGGTCGCAGGAAACATTTCTTAGTCGGGGTTCCCTAGGGGAATGGGAAGGGAGATCCTGGCTTCCAATTCTCCAAGGTGCTGGGAGAACCAGAGACAGTACCGAGGGAGGCCAGAAGGGGGTGCCATACCTGCTCCAGCGATCAGGACTATGATGGTGACCACAGACACAGCTAGTAGGATGGCCATAATGGCCAGGGCCCAGCGCAGGGACTTCATGTACATGGGCAGTCCTAGTGGGGCACAGAGAGTGGTAGGTTGGGAGACCACCCAATGCAGCCTCCTTGACCACACTGGGTGTCCCCCCACCCCCGCAGGTACCATGCCCACCTCAGCACCTGACCACCCATCCCAGACACCAGCACCCACCCCTCGGTGTAGGCAAAGATCTCACATTTGGGAGAAAGATGGAGAAGTTCCACTTTGTGAACAATTAGAGGACATGCGTTTCTAAGGAGCTCTGTCTCACGGGAAGAGCAGTAATGACAACAATAACACCGCCCCCCCAGCATCTGCTCAATTTCCTTCTCAACCCAGATGATCTGTGGCACACCCTGATGTCCACACCCTAGTCCCCCCCTCACTGCTGCCCTGCCTCCTGTTAGACGCCCTGACTACTCCTTGGTACCAGATTGAATGGTGCCTCGCCCCCACCCCCCACCCCCACCAGTTCAGGTCCTTGCCGCTCAGAATGTGATTTGATTCTGAACTGTACATTTGTAGATATAATTTGTTAGACCAGAGGCAGGTGTGCCTTAATCCAACACAGCGGGTGTCCTTGTTCAAAAAGAGGCGCTTAAGGGGAGGCCAAGCTGACTGGGGTGATCGCACAGGCCTGAGGCCCCAGACAAACCAAGGAGTTCCCAGCGGCTTCGGCGGGAGTGAGGCTTCTAGCTTCCAGGCTGAGAGAGCATGGATGTATGCTGTTTGAAATGATCAAGTATGTGGTACTTTGTCACAGCAGCTACAGAAAGCTAGTGCGACACCCTGTCCGCACGGGGAGCCCCACGTGCCTCAGCTGCAGCTGCACAGCACATTGGGCTACTGCCCCACACCAGGGAGGGAAGAGAGAAAAGTACCTCCAGCCTTCTCCACAGTGGCTTCCCGTCAGGTTCCTGAGGAGCGAGCCTGAAGGAGCCAGTCGGAGGCGCCTAGCAGGAAGCCTGTGCCTGACCAGCACCTTGAGCCTTGAGGTGACCAGTACCGGGCTTCGCCTGACCCCCTTGTTAGAGTCACCACAGGAGTGACCTTGTTGGCGCAGCATCCCACGGACTGAGCCTCAGGTCCGCTCTGGGAAACCCACACGTCCCACAGAGCAAAGCTGAAGCACTTGCCATCCTGTCTGGTTCTGCCATCTTCCTCCTCCTCCTCTCCCTCCCATAGTGACCTGCCCCCATTCCAGAAGTTTCAACATGCAACCTGCCGATGACTCAACCCACTCTTTGCAGTCAGCTGCTTTTAAAACTGATCAGAAGTCACCCGTCGGAAAGGTCCCTGCTCGCCCAGCCCTGGGGTCTGTGACCAAGCAGGCAAAGGGGCATTCAGGTTGCTCACCAACTGGCCTAGCGCTGGGAAAGTATTCCTGGGTGGAGACACGAGGGAGAATGGCAAGGCACAGGCAGACTTAGGGATTTAGCCCCACCTCGCTGGCTTTGAGGATGGAGGCAGAGGGCTGGCCAGAAGCCCAGGAATTCAACAGCGCCTGGAAGTTAGACAAGGCAAGGAAATGGAATCTCCCCACAAACCTCTAAAAAGAAACAGTCCTTTCCTAGCCCCCTTCGAAACGCCTGACCTATGCAGACCCGTAAACATAACTATCGGTCGTTGAAAGCTACAGCGCGTGTGAAAATGTGTGATGGCAAATAGATACACGGGGCGTGCAGACCACGAAGGCTACACTCCGCTCATGCTCCAAAAGACAGAGCCGCCCGCTTTGTCTAAGCACCCCTCGCAGAGAGGGCCCCGCTGGCTTGCTGAGGCCCAGCTGGCCCGGCCTGCCCCTCCAAGGGTGGGGCTGTTGGCAGGCTGTTCGCTGGGCAGGGCTCCCTTCCTGCCTGTGCCTGCTGCTCCCCACCCAGCCCCAAACTCCTACTCACCTTTCCCAGGACTCCAGGAAGCCTTCCATGCCCCAAGTTCACTGACCCTCTCCCTCCTGGTTCCTTGTCCTGGACTATTTACTTGTCTTTTTCTGGCTCTTTCTTCCTTCAGCCCAACTCCCTCTACTCCCCGGCCCCCCTCCTGAAGAACACCTCCCCTGGAAGCACTGTACTTACTAATGGCTAAAGGATGGGCGTTTGGGGTAAAACACTCCTTAAGAAGGCAGGACAGAAAAGGGAGCCCGAGTTAAGAGACCAGCCGCTAGCGGGAAGGCTGGCTAGTTTGACCAGTGCCCAGGAGAAAGACCTGCCTATCTGCTTCAGGAAGGCCACCATGGCGAAAGCCCTAAGGAGCAATCCCACTGGGTACGTGTAGGGCCACCATGAGAGAGAAGGGCCTATGGCTGGGAGCAGCAGAAGACATCTCATTTCTGCCCTCGGTCTCTTCTCAAACATGCGGCGGTTGCTAAGTGGGGCCATGTTCATGCCTGTGTGTGTGTGTGTGTGTGTGTGTGTGTGTGTGTGTGTGTCTGTGTGTTTATGGTTGCTGGGTGCCTTTGGGTCAGTTCAGATTCACAGCAACCTGCTGTACAGCAGAAGGAAACACCGCCTGGTCCTACAGTGTCCTCACACTGGTTGTAAGGTCTGCGCCATCGTGGCAGCCCTGGTGTCCATGCATCTCCATGAGGGCCTTCCTCTTGTGGCTGCCCCTCTCGCTACTTTACCAATTGGAATTGGCATTAGCCCTGAAAACCTCATGGAGTGGGAGGGAGAGTTGCCCTACGCTTCTCTGGAAACATTTGGCATTTACTTAGAAATGTTCCCCTTGATTTGGAAATGTACTAACCAATCAACCAATCAGTGGGCAAGGACGGTCATGGGGGCCCAGGAGGGGAAGGTAAGAACCAACCTAGGCTCAGGGCTGGTGTTGATAGGTGCATGGGTCCTGATCGTGGGACCCATTTTTGGGTTGTGTAAGTGCCCGTGGAGGAACAGTTATCTTTAGTGGGGTCCAGGTCATATGTGGGACGGCTGGGGGCAGTCGATCCTGTGGGGTGCAAGGGGCTGGTTATCAGGTTCAGGCCCTATGGGTGGATGGAGAGGAAGGGGCTGGTCTTGTGGGTTCCCATGTAGAGTGGGCCAGGATGGTCTGGTTAGTCTTTGTGCAGGATGGGGCAGTTGTAGGGTCCTTGGGCGGGGTGAGGCAGCAGTCCTTGGGTGGGGCAGGGCCAGGTGGGTGAGGGTGGTCTTATGGGTCCTTGGGCGCAGGGCGTTGGTGGGTTGGTGGTGTGTGTGTGTGTGGTGGGGGGGTTGTCTCGTGGGTTCCGTGCCGGGTGCGGGGCTCCTCTTACCCAGGAGCGCGATGGCGCGCGGCAGCTCGGTGCCATCGGCGCGGGGCAGCAGCGCGGCCTCCTCCTTCTTGTCGGGGTACTGGTCGCGGCAGCAGCGGCAGCGGCCGAGGGGCGACGCTGGAGGCCGGTCGGCGGGGCCGGCCAGCGGGCTGGGGGGCGCGGCGAGGGCCGGGAACGGGGGCACGGCGCGGCGCACGCTGGCGGGAGACTCGGGCACCGGCACCGTCAGGAAGCGCGTGGAAGGCGAGGGAGAGGGCGAGGGGGACCGGCCGCCCTGAACGCCCACTGGCGTCACGCGCACGTCCACTTGCAGCTCCACCGGCGCCCAGGTCCCCGGC
>NW_022103920.1:6982789-6985381 GCF_000313985.2 Echinops telfairi | reverse complement strand
CACGCCCTCCCCGCCGGCGCACTGCGATAGGCTGCGGCCAGGCCCTGATGGCCACGCCCCTCCCCAGGTCGCGGGAGCCGGAGGGGCGGCGGACCAGGCAGGGCCGGCGTTGCAGTGGTGTGTGTACGAACCCACGGCGACCCTGTGTACAGCAGACCTGCGCCACCCTCACTACTGTTCCGATGTTTGAGCCCATTGTTGCAGCCACTGTGTCGATCCATCTCGTCCAAGGTCTTCTTTTTCTCTACCCCTCCACCGAGCACATGTCCTCCCCCGGGGACCTGTCTCTCCAGACATGTCCAAAGCCCGTGAGACAAGTCTCGCCATCCTTGCCTGCAAGGAGCATCCTCGTTGTAGTTCCGAGACAGTTTGGTTGGTTTTTATGGTTTCTTCGTCAAACGATTGGAGTGCGTTGTTCTTTCCGTTGATCTTCCCTATTCAACGTCCAACTTGGTGTCGTGCACACACACTTTAGTCTTCAAAGTACGGAGCATCCTTGCTTTCTAACACTTTAAAGAGGCCGTGGGCAGCAGGCTGACCCCATGCAGGGCTCTATTCCATGAGCACTGAGCGTGGATCTCACCAAGTTGAAATCCTTGACAACTTTAATATTTTCTCCATTTTCCACGTTGTTATCTGTTGGTTCAGTTGGAAGGATTTGTTTTTCTTTACATTGAGTTATAATCAAATTTAGTATTAACACACACACATACACGCGCATGCACACTCATACACACACACACACACAACGACACAAACTCACTGCCATCAAGTGGCTTCCGACTCACAGTGGCCCCATAGGACAGGAGAGGTCATTTTGGGGGTTTCCACGACTGTTTATGGAAGCAGGAAGCTTCGTCTTTCTTCTGAGGTGGTTTTGAACTGCTGACCTTGCCGTTAGCAGCCCAGCCTGTAACTAACCACTACACCATCAGGGCTCATGGATCTCACACAAGTTAAATTATCTTCAGGTGTTTGATGGCACCATCGTTGTAAGAGAAAAGAAACATGGCCTATAGTCCAGTAGACAAGACTCTGATGACTACGCGGAGGCCAAGGGCGGGAAGGGAGGGTTACGGAGCGGTTTTGTAATCCAAGTGAATTTTTATGAAGGAAAGGACAAGTTTCAACTTTTACAGTCTCAAAGGGTATATGCTATTCTGGACAGCGTGCCCAAGCTGCTAGGAAACCATGCTGGGGCTCACAACTGGGCAGGAAAGACCAAGTAGAAAAGAGCACCCACACGTGTAGATCCTGGGTACCAAGAGGTCAAGAGACTAAAAGCACGTGAGCAAGAATCTAAGAGCCACAGCATATGTGGGCCCCAAGTAATCCCTGAGCAGGCCCTGAGTGGGCACCCCCACCCTCCAACCTGCTGCAGGACCAGAACAAGAGAGAGCTGGCCTTCGCACAGCAGGGGGGGGGTATTGAACACCCCTGGCAGGGGAGTTGTGGGGGCGCCCCATTGAATGAGTTCAGGCCCACCCATGTGATGTACCCAACGTGGGTGTGCTCAAGGTATTGGTTTTACCTGGACCTAGGGGTCCTAGTCTGCGCATGCTCAGTTTGGTTTTCCCACAGGTGTCCAAAGCCTGGCTGATTTCTTTCCAATCCCTCTATGCAGGCCTTTGCAGGCATGGGAGGGATAACCCCTTCGTCCCTAAGCTAGCTACCGGACATAAACATTATATCGTGTTCTGCTCCCGTGAAGACTTACAGCTTCACCCACAGGAGCAGTTTTGCTCTGTCCTATACTGTCCCTGAGAGTCGAAGTGGACTCAAAGACAAGGAAGTGTTTTGTTTATGTGTTTGTTGTTTTTGGACCCCCACAAGAGAGAGCTTGGTTTTTGGAAGAGATTAAACTTAAAATGTTTTCATAGAGTGAGTCTTTCTGCTGGACATTGTCAATTGCTTGTCTTTACAATTGCTGACAGCCCCTTTACTCCATCTCTAGCAGCTTCCCCCTCCACGCCCTCCTTCCCCCTCCCACCGCCATGGGCCTATGGGTGGAGGCAAGGCTATGGTGTTTCTAGTTCAACCTTAAACCACTCCACAGCCCCTTGATATTTTAACAACAGCCTCTTGGCCGACGTGCAGGACCTACTTGTTCTAGAATTCCCCTTCTTTGCCACATTACCCAGGGTTTGCTATGATTCACACCGATAAGCAACTTTCAGCTAGCCTCTGCTTTCAGCCAAGATTGATCTGACTTCTGAATGTGGTCCGTTGTTCTACACCCTTTCTGAACCCAGCTCAAGTTTCTCGTCATTCCCTGAGGATGTTCTGCTGTCAGTGTTTTTTGAATTATCTTCAGACCAATGTTTAGGTTTGAGAAATAAGGGCATCTGGAGGGGTTTTTAAACCTTGTTGATACAGAAACATACTCTAGACATATATATGTACACAGCCATCTCACGAAATGAAATCGCCAACAGTATCCTGTTCCACTCTCCATAGATGTGGTTCTTGTCCCACCCCGCTCCGTAACCCTCCCTTCCCGCCCTTGGCCTCCGCGTAGTCATCAGAGTCTTGTCTACTGGACTATAGGCCATGTTTCTTTTCTCTTACAACGATGGTGCCATCAAACACCTG
>NW_022103920.1:6974111-6982336 GCF_000313985.2 Echinops telfairi | reverse complement strand
GCCAATGAGGTCAACCAATACCATCAACCACGCCTACCCGGCCAGAGGTGTGGGAAGGCCTAGCTCCCTCTTACCCTGCTCCTGGCCAGCGGCAGGTAGAGGGTGAGGGTGGCCCCCACTCCGGGCCTACTCAGGGTCCACATACTCTTAGCCTCTAGGGTTCTTGGGTTTCTGGGCTCCTGCTCCTCACCCACCAGTTCCACACCTGTGGGTGCTCTTTTCCACGTGGTTTTTCGTGGCCAGTTGTGAACCCCAGCGTGACTTCCACGCATTTGGCATGCTTTCCAGAAATAGCATGTGCCCTTTGGAGACTGTAAACCCTGGAATCTTTCCTCTCCTCCATTCAAAACTCACTTGGATAACAAAGTGTGCTTCCGCGTGAATTCTTTCAACGTGCAAAGCCAAGAACCTAGGTATGTATATCCCACTCCAGGAAGCTAACACATCTTGTAAATGAGCACTAACAATCTTCACTGCCATTGAATCAATCCTGGCTTAAAACGACCCCACACGGCCGGGTAGAGCGGTCCCTATGGGTTTCTGAGACTGGGCCTCTATGGGAGTAGAAAGCCTCATCTCTCTCCTGTGGAGCAGCTGGTGTTTTCGAACTATTGATCTTCAGTAAGCAGCCCAACGTGTAACTGTGAGAAACCTGGATGAAAGTGTAAGCGGCATAATTACAGGGCTTGCAAGACCAGCACTAGTGTTCAGATAAGAGGGAATACCTCCACAGTGGTGCTATAAAGCTGATAATACACTCTCTGCAGATGGAGAGAGGTTTTTCCACAACTGTCCTCCTCTAAGATGGTAATGTAGCGCTGTCTCCTACGGGCTACAGGCTCCTCCTCACTACTCAGCTAAGAAATGCCTGTCTTTAAGAGCAGGCGGGTTCCCTCTGTCCCTAACACGCCGAGAGTCCATTTGTCTCTTAGACTGGGGACTTACTTAGGAAATGTCTCCTAACGAACTCAGGCTAGCTCAGATTCACACTGTGTGAGATCTACTGTGTATGTGCTTGATGGACACTTGCCCACCATCCTCCTAAATAAACTCGCTGTCAAATAAACTCCCTCTTGTATTCCGACATCGGAGATGAGACTCTGTCCTTTTCTTGCTTTCTTCTTCTTTTTCAATCATTTTATTGGGGGCTCGTACAACTCTTATCACAATCCATCCATCCATCCATTGTGTCCAGCACATTTGTACATTTGTTGCCATCATCGTTCTCAAAACATTTGCTTTCTACTTGAGCCCTTGGTATCAGCTGCTCATTTTTTCCCCTCCCTCCCTGACCCTCCTTCCCTCACGAACCCTTGATAATTTATAAATTATTATTATATTTTCATGTCTGATGTCTCCCTTCTCCCACTTTCCTGTTGTCTGTCCACCAGGGAGGGGGTCATATGTAGATCATTGTGATTGGCTCCCCCTTTCTCCTCCCACCTTCCTTCCCGGTATCACTACTGTCATTATTGGTCCTGAGAGGTCTATCTGTCTTGGATTCCCTGTGTTTCCAGTTCTTATCTGTACCAGTGTACATGCTCTAGTCTAGCTGAATTTGTAAGGTAGAATTGGGATCATGATAGTGGGGGTGGGGGGGAGGAGGAAGCATTAAAGAACTAGAGGAAAGTTGTATGTTTCATCCTTGCTACACTGCACCCAGGCTGGCTCGTCTCCTCACCAAGACCCTTCTGTAAGGGGATGTCTCATTGCCTACAGATGGGCTTCGGGTCCCCACTCCGCACTCCCCCCTTCATTCATCCGTCCTTCTTTTCTGCCTTCTTCCTTTTCCTCAATCGCACACACCCCTCCTATCAACTGTGGGCTGGACCCCACCTGTAACCACTCTGTCCCCAGGGCTCCTGGGACCAGTACGGTCCACTATAGACACGAAAATGATGGAGAGGTATGCCAAATACAGGGGAAGAGTTCTTCCTGACCCCCTGCCCCCTTCTCTGTCCCCTCCCAGAAGCAGCCTCTGGCCTGGCCTTGGGGATGCACATCATCGAATCATTTGTGAAAGGCACCTCTTGCCCCCGGTAGACCCGGGGGCGGATCTTTCTTGGGTCCCCACACGCCCTCCTGGGCTGGGGCCCCGCACAGAGGTGGCCCAGCTGATGACTTGGGATGACTGGACGTTGGGTGCAGCGGCTGCAGAGTGAGCGGGGAGGGGAGGTCCTTCATGGGAGCTTGTCCCTCCGACCACCCCCGTCCCTTCCGTGGACCGTCCCTTCTCCGACTTCCTGTGTTGCCTGTTTCCACGTCTCCTTTCCTAACCCTCGGAACGTGGTCCTTGGTAAGCACTGGCCTTTTGATCCGAAAGGGTGGATGATTCCAACACGGTGGGGGCGGGGGCGGGGGTGAGTTCAGCTCCAGACCTGAAGTCGTGGCTGCGGGCCATGGTCTTGGGGGTCCCACCAGGGTCTATTAAACGCCTGCTCTGTTTTGTGGTTTTGAATTCTGTTCCACATTTTCCATCTGATGGTGGTGACCAGGCACCATCTGGGTCTTCTGGTCTCAGGACCCTGTGGACTGACGTGTGTGGCCCATGAGCTCACTGGACACACTGTTTCCATATGTGTGTCTGTCGGTTTTCATTATCTCCGCTCCTCCGGACAGAGACAGACCACTAGATGGACCTTAAACACGAGCGTTTAAGACCCCCGGCAGATACTCATCGTAGTTGGATGTAGAATGCGTAATTTGTGAATTTTTTTTTTCCATGAGAAAGTGTTTTATTTATTTATTTATTTTCAACTTTAATTTACTTTTATTTATTTATTTATTTTAACATTTTATTGGGGGCTCATACAACTGTTATCCCAATCCATACGTAATTTGTGAATGATGTTGTGCCGGATGACCTTGCCATTCCCCTCACTCCCTGGCCCACCCTGCCTCTGCCTGTGGGTCTCTTCTCTCTGTTTCTCCTTTTTCGCCCCCATAACGGATAAACATCCTTGTCAGCTGCCATGCAGTCGATCTGCCTCCTGGTAGCCCTGCGAACAACAGAACCAGATGCTGCCGGGTCCGCGCCATCGCCATGACCCACAGGGTTTGAAAGTGTGATCTTCAGAAGGGCTCCCCAGGCCTTTCTTCCTGCGCTGCTGTAGTCTAGAAGGTCCACGGAAACAAGCCCGACTCCCTGACAGCGTGGACACCTGAGTTAGTTAATTGTGCCAGCCTGGCCGATAATCACATGTGGGGCTAATTGAAAGGCGGAGGGATAAATGGGTGGTGAGCCTCACCTTTCTAGTTCTCGGGTCTCTTGCTTTGTGATGGTCGCACCAGGATGCAGCTGCCTTAGCAGCTCCCTGCTTCAGCTTGCAAGATTGACTTCCTACAAGACATCCCCAAGGAGAAGCCGCATGGACCTATCCCGATACAGCCCTGGGTGCTGGAGCAGCCGTGTGGAGACCCCTGCTAGTGCTGAGATGCTTGTTCGTTCACTGACTCAGCTTTCCTCCTGCAGTCGGCATCATTGCCTCTGTTTTGTGAGGTGGAGGACTTTGTGGACTGGTGTTGGGTTAATGGGTTAATGTTGGACTTGTGGGCTTGGGCAGCATTGGGTTGGGATGTTTTCGTGATGCACATTTTCTTTACATAAAACTCTCTCTTATACGTGAGTCGCCATGGATTTGTTTCTCCAAAGTACCTAGACTAATACAACACCTCTGCAGATCGATGTGGGGGTGAGGTTGGGGTGGGGCTGTGCCTGAGGTGGGCTGGCTGGGAACGGGAGCTGGGTCTCCTTCTAGGACGTGAGAATTCTAGCCAGGAGGCTCGGCTGCCTCCCACACGAACTCTACGTGTGGTTTTGACTTAGAAATGAAAACAGAACAGTTTCATTGGCATCTAATTCATAGCTCATACAATTCAATCGTATGAATTCAATCAAATGTATTAATAATTGCCATCACCACAATCAATTTCAGAACAGTTTCTTCTTTCTTTTACTCACTGTTGTTTGTTGTTCTCACTTTGCATCGTGAACGGGGCGAAGGTTCGCAGAGATCATCAGGTTCACATGGTTTGTTTCCCCTCCTGCCACCCCCCACCCCGACTCCCCCTGTTTCTATTCCTTCTCTCTTAGCCCTCTGAGCCTTTGTCCTTGGGCCAGGGCTGCCCTTTGGCTCTGAAATGGCTGATGACTTTCACTAGGAGGTGAGTTCAATTCCAGACATGAACTGTGACTGAAGGCCATCATCGGGGCGGGAGTGGGGTGACATTAAGTTCTGATGGACCTTGGACCCTGGGGCCACTTCCACTGGCACTGTCCTCATGCCGTTGCCGTCTGAGCCACTGAGCTGTCCCGTGGCACTCTGAGGACTTGGGAGAAGGGCCACTAAGATTCCATTGGTGCCAGTTCCAGGTCACCAGCTCTTTGCAGGAAGTGACTGAGCTGGAGGGGTTGACTGGGCACAGAAAGCTGAGCAGCAGGAATACGGCTTACATCCAAACACAGCTGACTGATTGCAGGCAGCAGCATGTGCCCTGGCCGCCCCTGACTAACGTCACCCCTATGGCATCTGGGCCCTCCTGGGGCCCCTGAACACCAAGGACTAGGGAGAAAGGGGTTTTTGCACAGCCAGCTCCCCAACACAGCTGGCTCTGCTTATATTCCACTTACCCAAGGGCTCTTCCACCCTCCTGGGACCCTCACCTGGGCACTGCCTTTACAGCTCCCAGCACCACCCGAGGCCAGCTGGCTCACACAGCTGTTCTGCCTGTGGAAGTCATTGCTGTACCCAGCCCTGGGGTTGGCTAATGTCACTCCAGTGGCTTAATGAATATTCATCAACTAAATAATAACTCACAGGGCCTCGTGCAGATGCTTGGCATAGTTTGCTTTATTCTCCCCCCCCCCTCCAGCTTTTATTTGACCCACTCTAAGCATTAAGAAAAGTGGGACATTTTTGAGGGTCTCAGCCTCTGTTACCCTGAAATCAAAGGAACTAGATAGTGCCCAGAACACCAGCTGCTCCAGCAAGGATCACAATACAAGGTCCCGGACTGAGTGGGAGAAAAACACTGGACCAAAACTCGAGGGCACCAAAAAAACCCAAAAAACTGGACTTACTGGTCTGATAGAGACTGGCGGACTCCCCAAGATTAGTCACCCTTAAAGCCTGAAACCGAACTCAACCCATTGTTCAATTTCCAGCCAAACACTGTTCATTCAGGCCTCAAAGGTTAATTAACACTGGCATCACTGAAAACAGGAAACGCGGGGCGAACGAGGGAGGAGGCCTGTGAACACGGAGGGCCCTGAAACCAACATCCAGGAACAAAGATGTGCATGAACTGTCGAATGGAAAACCCTTCTGCCCTGTGAACTTGCAGCCAAGTCACGCTGGAACGTGAAAGAGAAAGCCGCAAACCAAGGAGCGGAAAGGAGAGTGGGAAGAATGGGCACTCGCATACCACCTAGTTCAGGAATGAACAGTTCACCATGTCTGCCTGCCCCCCCTCCTCCGTCTCTGTGCAGACACCCCATTATTGCTGATTCACAGGCGCACGGGCTGCTGGAGCTCATTCACATACTCCACCCGTATGCATGCTGGCACTCCCCCTTCCCAATACATGCTTTCTCCTGCCGAAACACAACACCGTCCGCCTCAGCCACGGCTGAGGGTTGCCGGGACAAAGCACCAGAGAGTGGGTGGCTTGAGACAACAGGAATGTGTCTCGTGTTCTGCAGGCCAAAGTCTGAGACGAAGGAGTCGACCACGTGGATTCTCCCAGAGCTCCGAGGAAGAGCCCGTCCATCCCATGTCTCATCCTCGGGGTCAGATGGTGCCCGAGGGCCTTGGCTGCTGGGTGGGTCACTCCGTGTCCCACACATGCCTGTCTTCTCTCTGGGCTGGCGCTGGCTCTTCCCTCATATCCGTCATATTGGATTAGTACCCCCCTACTCTAATATGACCTCATGGGATTCTAACTCAACACTTCCCAAAGTGGGTGATACTGACCCCTGGCGGGGTGTGGGGAAGAGCCAGGAGCAGGGGCGCTGCAGAAGCAGAAACCTACACTTTATCCAGGGTGATGGGTGTGATGGTCAGAGTTTATGTCCACTGGAAACTCCTGGGTGAAAGGAGGGGTGGATCCCAACCTACCAATGAGGTTGAAATGTGATGACATCTCCTTGGGGTGTGGCCTTCTATATAAGAGAGACAGACCCAGAGCAGAGCTGAGCAGCGCGCTATGGACCCTTTACCTTTTACTGGGTTCTCCATCTCCTTTTATGTTACCCGCGGAGTTCAGGCACCTTGAGCAGCCTCCCACCTTGGAGTCGTCGTTTGGGCCAAACTCGGGTTCATTGAGCTCTGCATCCACCAGCCCGTGGCCCTCCTGCTCCACCATCCTGCTTCCTGTTTGTCCACAGATCCAGATTCCACAGACTGATGAGCCAGGAGACGCTCTAGCTTACATCTGACCTATGCCCTCAAACTGCACTGGACTTATACCTGCTTCTACACCTGTGTGAGCCAGAGAGATTTCTTGATCTAAATCTCTTTCTACACGTGCACACACATGCACACGCACATGCACACGTGTCCGTCTTTCCTTACTATAGGCAGGCAGGCACACACACACACACACACACACACACACACACGCACGCACGCACGCACACACACACACGACACTGGTTTTGCCCCTCTGGAGAACCCAATCAAACACAATGGACTAAAATACAAAAGTTTTTCATTGCCAGAGGTGGAGCCGTAGGGGGGCTCTGTAATTTTCTTT
This sequence comes from Echinops telfairi, assembly GCF_000313985.2. Taxonomy (NCBI): domain Eukaryota; kingdom Metazoa; phylum Chordata; class Mammalia; order Afrosoricida; family Tenrecidae; genus Echinops; species Echinops telfairi. The sequence goes on along the minus strand of NW_022103920.1, from coordinate 6,975,583 downwards.
TTTCCTGAAAAGGGGGCAGTAGGAGTTCTGGTCTTGGAGAGCCCACTGTGTGTTAGGTGGTAAGGATTGGTGCTTGGGGAGATAGAGGTGTAGGGGAGTGTATTAGTCCGGGTAAACCAGAGAAACAAATTTATTGACACTCATGTGTGTAAGAGAGAGCTTTATATCAAAGAATAATTGTATATTAAGAAGACATCCCAGCCCAGTCCAGATCAAGTCCATAAGTCTGATATTAGCCCATATGTCCCATTCCAGTCTATAAATTCATCTTCAGACTCACACAACACATGCAATGATGCTGAGTGCAGGAGGATCACAGGCCAGTGGGCGGAAAGTCTTGTGGATCTAGTGGTGGAGGGATCTCAGTGCTGGCGTCTCTAGCTCCAGGGCACTGGCTGCCACCAGCGTTGCTCCATGTGGCTTGTCAACAGGTCTGTTTCACAGGGAGAGTGTGTGTCCCTCCTCCAAGGAGGAAGACAGGAGTTCCCAGAATCCTCAGGTGAAGGCCGTGCCCACACAGAGACATGATTGGCTATGACTTGATTGACAGGCTAGACTCCAAGTTGACAGGCGATGATGGAACTGCCACAGGGAGGTCCCCCTGTACAGACTTGCAGCCCCATGGGGAGGCGCCGCCTCTACCTCCCTCCCTCCAAGGAGCAGCTCCAACAGGTGGAGGTGACCTTGGGAGCCTAGAGGACAGGAGACTGGGCTTCAGAGGCCAGCGTTTTGGTGGGACTCAGAGCCAGATGGCCAGCCAGGGGTGGGGTGCTTTGTGCACGGACCTGAGTTCTCCCCACTCCGTGTTGACTTCCTGGCCTAGGTCCCTGTGGATGTGACCCTGTGTGGAGGCAGGGGCCTTCTTCGGTTCCGTCCGGGATGTGGGGTCTAATCCTAATCCCTGCTGAGCGAAGCGATAGGTGAGCAGAGTGGATGCAGGTGCTTAGGAGCACCAGGGCCACCAGAACCAGGAGAGACCGGCACAGTGGAGACCGGATGTGGATGTTTCCCCTCAGAAACTGTGGGACCACACATTTCCATTCTCTGAGGAGTAGCAGCCGTGGTCGTCTTGTGGCCTTCGTGGCACCGTGGCACCCAGGGATTAAGACACCCCCTTGCCCAGCTCCACTCCTCGCTGGCCTCCTGGTGTCCCCTGCCCTTTCCCAGGTCTGGTTAAAGGTTGAGTTTTAGCCCCAGAGAGATTAGCTCCGGCAGGCGGCCATTCCCCCAGGGAAAAATGGGTCTCCTCAAGATTCTGGGGAGCCGGGTGTCCGTTCACGCACGTCATGTTATTGTTGGCAGGTGCAGGTGAGTGAGCGCTGACCCATGGGGCCCTCTGTTCAGAGGAATGTGTCCGTCTTTCCTTACCATAGGCAGGCACGCGCGCGCGCGCGCGCACACACACACGTGACTGACATTCCCACTTCTGGGAGTGGGGCGCCGTACGCTGGAGAGAAGCCAGGCTCTGTTAG
>NW_022103920.1:6971572-6973660 GCF_000313985.2 Echinops telfairi | reverse complement strand
GGTGACCCTGGGCAAGGCCACGGCCTCACCCCACAAGGACAGTGCTTTAGACCCACCATCCTTACCTGTGGGGGTCTCCCACTTCATGGGTTCCCAGAGCCCACCCTGTCTGAAGCCACAGGCTTCAGGGAGAACCAGGCCACAGCAGCATGCTTGGACAAGCAGCTCTCCGCAGAGCTGGTCAAGAGCCCCTCGCTCCCCTCCCCAGCAAGGCCTCTGACCGACAACCTTCCCCCCAACCCCAGAGCTTCTCCAAGTTGTAGCATCTGAAGTCTCTTGGGCCAGCCCGTGCAAGTGCATGACCCGGTCACTAGAGGGCGACCCTGGTACAAACAGCTGCTGCCTCTGGAGCTACAGACAAGCCAGGAGCAAGGTGGGGAGACAGCCCTACCAGCTGATCTGGATCCCACCCTCCTGGCCCCAGCCTGTCGCCCCGGGAGGCTCTGGGCTGTAAGAAAAGAAGACTTGAGGTGGCCCTTCCCCTCGCGTCTGTGGACCCACTTACTCCAAGCGCTGTTTGTAGTTGAAGCACCTTCTCAGGTGATCACAGTTTGAAGTATTATTACTGCTGCTGCTATTTATTGCTGCCACTTCTGTTGCTGCTGCTACTGAGAGTACTGCTGCGAGGACCCCTGCTGCGGTTACTGCTCCTGCTATTACCACTGCAGTTCTTCATACTACGAATGCGATGTTACTACTGTGGCTGCTACTGCTACTGGTATTACTGCCACTCCGACTACCACTACTACTGCTATTACTGCTGCTGCTACTGTTGTCGCTAGTACTACTATTGCTGCTATTTTTATCACTATTGCTGTTGGTGCTGCTACCTCTCCCATTACTATTGCTGTTGCTACTGCGCCTCTTACTACTGCTCCTGCTGCTGGTGCTCCTGCTGCTACGATGCCGACTACTCCTATTATTGCGACTGCGACTATTGCTCTCCTGGTAAACGTAGGAGACTATTAACTACTCTTAGTATCCTACTACTAGTACCTACTAGTAGGATACTATTAGCTACTATGCTGCTACTACTGTCCTAGCCACTACTGTGTCAGCTGCTACTACAATTGCTATTTCAACTACTATTGCTACTGCTGCTACCATCAGCAGGAACCCTGGTGGCATAGTAGGTCATGCATTGGGCTAACAGCAAAGTCAGCAGTTCAAAACCACCAACTGCTCTGCAGGCAAAAGATGAGGCCTTTTGTTCCCACCTAGAGGTACAGTGTCAGAAACCCACCGGGGCAGTTCCACCCTGTCCTATCGAGTCTCTGTGAATCAAAAGTGACTGAATGGCAGTGAGCTTTTGGTTTTGCTGCTACTAGAAGCAGTGCTACTGCTTCTGCTACAAGCACTGTTAGTTACAGCAGCAATAACTCACTAGTAGTTTCTGTCATCACTGCTGCTCCTGCTGCTGCTGTTGCGGGGACTGTGGACAGACGGGAGGACAAACCCGTCTGTCTTGCAAGAGGTATGGCAGAGTGCTCCTGAGAGGCAAGAAGGGCAAGACTTCTTCCCTACTTTGGACACGTTGTCAGGAGAGACTGGCCAGTCCCTGGGGAGGGACAGCATGCTTGGTAAAGTGGAGGGGCGGTGACAAAGAGGAAGGCCCTCAAGGAGATGGATGGACACAGTGGCTGGGACAACGGGCCCAGGCATGGGAACAGATGTGAAGATGGCGCAGGACCGGGCGATGTTTCATTCTGTTGCATACATTCACTGTGGGTCCGAGCTGACATAACCACAACTGCTGCTGCTGCCCTGAGCCCTGGTGGCATCGTGGTGATGCGTTGAGCTGCTCACGTCAAGGCCAGTAGCTTGAAACCACCGGCCGCTTCTCAGGAGAAAGAGGAGGCTTCCTACTCACGTGAAAAGTTACAGTCTCCGAGACCCACAGGGGCAGTTCCACCCTGTCTTACAGGGTTGTTATGAGTGAGACTGCAGCGCTGGTGTTGCCGCTGCACTGCTACCCCACCATTGCTGCTGCTCCCACCGCTGCGACGGCCACGGCTGTGACTGTGACTGCTACTTATAATACTGCTGCTACGGTTACAACCACTTCTGATAGCACGACTGCTACTGTTA
>NW_022103920.1:6969093-6970713 GCF_000313985.2 Echinops telfairi | reverse complement strand
ATGCAGGCTTGACTGAGCCGGCAGTGTATGTGAGAAAAGAGACCCCATTCTGTTGTAGCGGTGTTTCCTCACATTTACCCACCCCCGGGGTACTGGGGTGCCCCACACTGGGCTCCAGTGCCTCACCACCGTGCAGGAGGTCCACGCTTTCCCTGATGACCCCAGGGGAGGGTCCTTGCTCGCCTCTCAGCAGCCGGGGCACTCCTCTGCTCTCTGCTCTGTCCCCCCTGTTCCAGGGGCACACTCAGCAGGGCCCAGGAGACCCCCTGCTCCAGTGTGACCTGCTGTGGACGGAGAACAGCTGCAGGTGCTTCCCAGACCAGGTGGTTCTCCCAGGTGGGGGTTGGTGAGGACGTGAACACGTTGTTCAGAGGAGAGGCTGTTCACAGCATATGTTCACCTCAGTTGTTTAATTCAGCCCCAAATGACTCCATGGGCTAGATGGGGAAACTGAGGCACAGGGTGGCCCGGGCTTGCCTTTCCCTTCAACAGAGTGATGGTGTGTCTGCTACCCAGAGAGCGATTCTCCCTCTCGTCCCTGGTGACCTTCACAGAATGTTCCTTTCTGCCCTTGACCTTTATCACAGGGTCTCCCGCAGTATCATGCCCTTCAGATTTGCCCCAGTGGTGAGATGTTCTGTGAGCTCATCATTCGCTTCACTGTTGCCTAGAATCCCATGGCAGGTATGTGTTTATTTTGAACCTCAGGCTGCATTTTCAAAACAGAAGTGCGGCCGCCCCTCCCAGTGGTGATGTCAGCCCAGAGCTGCACGGAGATGTGGCTCCTGGCAGGCAGCGGGCCGGGCCCACCAGCTGCTCAGTGAGCCTTCCTGGGCTCTGCTCTCTGAAAACCACGGGCTGGCTCCAGGCACAGGGCCTTCCATCTCTAGCCACGTGGTCCAGGACACTAGGCCTCGCACGTCACACAGCGCTGTCTGTCTCATTTAAGAAGCGGTTGAGAAGCACGTCACCCAGTTGCTGTCGAGCCAGCTCTGACGGTGGGCTCCCCACCCCCATGTCTCAAGGTAGACCCCTGTAGTATGAGGTAAGGGGAGCCAGCCCCCCACCACTACCCTCGGGTTCAGTAAGCACAATTGTACGGGTGAGATATATAAATATTATATTAAAGTCATCGAGAGCATGAGCGATAGAAGAGAGAGTCAAACAATGGAGTCAGACACATTTTATGGTAGCATTGCTCACCTCAGCCCCGCTTGGTGGTCCTCGTGGAGAGAGGGGGAAGGGAAGAAGGACAAGGGAAAAGGGAAGAGGGGAGAGGAGAGGGGGAAGCGAGGAGAGCAAAGGGACAGAGCAGGAGAGCCCCCGGGAGCGAGGACGGGGAGAGCCCCAACTTTATTGCTAACCCAAGGTTATATATTATTAGGGGGACATGATTACAGGTAACCACGCATCACAGGAAGGGGCAGTACAATAGGCATCCACGTTGTAGGACGGGGATCTATGATAGGCATAAGCGTAACAGGAAGGGGATGAGCTGGGGTGTGCCCATAGGAATGGGAAGGTCTAGGGGTATACATGTGACAAGATGGGCGGACCCTAGATTCATGATGGCAGCCTGACCTTGGTCATCCTTGGGCGGGTTTGACCTCTCTGGTGTCT
>NW_022103920.1:6963759-6968572 GCF_000313985.2 Echinops telfairi | reverse complement strand
GGGGGGGCTCTTACAAATTTTATAACAATCCATCTTTCAATTGTATATGTTTTTTCAAATGAAAGAAGCGAGACATTGATCCCCAAGCTAACTGTCAACGATTTCCTATGTGGCCTTCCAGGACCGTGCCTTCTGGACACACCTGGCATTCCTTGGCTTACGGCCGCAACATTTCCATTCCTCCCTTTGCCTTCCCACAGGATTCTCTCTGCATGTGTCTGTCTCGCCCCTCCTTCCTATGAGTGAGGAGCCACTGAGATCGACCCCCCCCCAATACAAACTCACTGCCACTGAGTGGATGCCGACTCATATGGACCCTATAGGACCGAGTAGAACTGGCCTGGGGGGGTCACAGAGACTGTGACTCTGTCTGAGAGTAGAAAGCCCTGTCTTTCCCCCTCAGAGAAGCTGGAGGTTTTGAACTGCTGACCTTGTGGGTTACAGCCCATTGCTTGACCACTAGGGCTCCTAGCCTCCACAGTGTGACTATTGAGTATACCAGGAGCTACCGGAAGAAAGAGCAAAGCTATCTTAGAAGCAAAACAGCCAGAATGCTCCTTAGAAGCAAGGATGGAGAGACTTTATCTCACATACTTTGACCATGTTGTCAGGAGAGAGCAGTCCCTGGGGAAGGAGGCGTGGTTGGTGAAACGGAGGGTCATCAAAAAGACCAGCTGAATGGACACAGTGGCCACAGCAATGGGCCCAAACACCACAATGAGTGTGAGGATGGTGCCGGACCAGCAGCGTTTGTTCCGCGGTACGTGAGGCTGGGTAGTAGGGATTGTGTGGGGACAGGTGCTGAGGGCCAAGCGCCTCTTGGGGCGTTGTTCTCTCCCCAGACCTGCACTGAGGAACTCACACGTCTGAGGACTTCTCCCACAGCTAAACGGCAGCCGCGCTGGCCTGTGCCTGACTGGTGTGTTCAGTCTGTGACGAATCCTGATGCTTCCCCCAAACCCTTCCCGCAGTCAGACCAGCGGGATCAGGGAGCCCCGCGGGGGTCCTGCTCTGCAGATTGCCTGCCCCAATGAGGTGGCACCACGGTTAAGCACTCACTTGCTAACTGGAAGGCTCTGCCAGGGGGAGTGGGTGGGGAGAGGGAGACGAGGCCGGTCAGCTTCTGTAAAGGTGACAGCTTTGCTGGCTGACCCGCTCTAGCCAAGGCCAGAGTCTGGAACAGCTTTACATTGTAATCCTGACTCTGTGGGGTTGAACTAGGTACCAGGCCAGTTGTCCTCCCTGTAGACATGACCTGGATCAGTGCTGGGTGCAAGGGTCTCTTGGATGTCCCGTGACAGACATTTCTTCCCTGGCTTTTTGAACATTGATGGGGGCTTCTCCCTCTTATGCATCATTTGTTTTTTTGCCTTTATATAAAATGATCTTATCCTTACTACCGTAGTGTGATTTGTCTCACACTCTTTTCAGTTGGGCGCAGTGAAGCACAGGAGGCATGGCTGTATGATGATGATACCTGATACCAGGTGTTGTACGGAATGCAGGGGTGGGGGTGGGCGATGGGGAGGGAAGAGGGATTTGGAGAGTGGACCATGAGGGGGGAGGGGGAGGGAACACTAGCACTCAGAGTGAGTGCACAGCTCATTTTGAAGGCCAGGTGACCCTGGGCAGCGGGGAGGCTCTAAGACTGATGTGGGGGTGATTGTACAGCTCTCCTGGATGCGACTGAGCAATCGGACTGTGGATGATGTGCCAATACAACTGTTGGGGAGAAATAAAAAAGACAACAGCTTTGGGAAACCCTCTTGGGCTGCTCTGCTCTGTCACAGGGGGTCACTGGGAGTTGGGGTGCCCAGGAGGCTGTTGCTGACCAGACTGGCAGCCCGAGGACAGACAGCACACCATCGGGCACACGTCACAGCTCACATGAATAATGAATCTTGTGAGTTATTTTTTGCCGTTTGGGCCTGCAGACAGGAGTGTCTGTGACCAGGGGGTGACGCGCCAGACGGTGAGCCTGAAGGTTGGTGGTGGGAACCCACCAGCCCATCTGCTGGGGAAAGAGGAAGCAGACTGCGTCTGGAGAAGATGTACAGCCTCAGAAGCCCTCTGGGGCAGGTCAGCTCTGTCCTGTAGGGTTACTGTGTTAGTCTGGGTGGACTAGAGAAACAAATTCATAAACACTCATGTGTGTAATAGAGACTTTATATCAAACAGTAATTATGTCTTGACAAAACATCCCAGCCCAGTCCAGATCAAGTCCATAAGTCCGATATTGGTCCATATGTCCAATACCAATCTATAAAGTCCTCTTCAGACTCATGAAACACATGCAATGACACTGAATGCAGGAAGATCACAGGCCAGTGGGTGGGAAGTCTTATGGATCCAGTGGTGGTGGAAGCATCACAGTGCTGGCGTGGGTCTCCACGTGACTCCTCTAGCTCCAGGGCTCTGGTTCTATTGGGGGTCTCCATGTGTTTCTTTTGTCAGCATGAAGCCAAGCCAAGTGTCGGTGTGTATCTGGCCTCCATCAAGCTGCGACCTGGTGGACAGGCTAGACTCCACCCCTTCGAGAACTGACAGGAGATTATGTAACTGCCACAGTCATTATGAGCTGGAACTGACTCGATGGCAGTGGGTTTGGTCTGTATGACACACACTCACACACAAGGGGCTTCCAAACAGCCCGTGGAAACGGAATCAAAGGTGAACGGAATTTCCCCATGAACTTTAGAAGCCTGCTCAGCCAGGCATCTGCATCTCCAAATGAAGCCCAGCCATTCCCGAGAGTTTTGCCCCAGTCATTTTACTTCCAGAAGCAACTCCTGTAAAAGCAAAACCACAACCATTTCGACAAGGGGCACAAAAATACACGTGCTAGGAAGTTCCTCGGAGAGTAGTTTGCACCAGTGAAGGATGAAAAACCATTTAGAGATCCATCAACAAGAAAACCACGAAGAAGTATGAGCCCTCCCCACCATGGGCTTCTCTGCCATGGTGAAGAAGAGCTCACCAGAGCTATCTGAAGCGACGGAAGCATCATTCGACTTTTGTAAAATGTGGGGAGCAGAGAACGAGAAGAGAGTGCATATGGATGAATCCTTTAGTCTCCTATATGAAGGAGCCTGGCAGGCTGGGTTTCTGGGGGTGGAGGGAGGCCCTCACCCTTGTGAGTTGGAGGTGAGTCCCAATCACATTCTTATCATTAATATTGTTCCCCACTAAGTCCCCCCATCCTAGTGCTGCCTTAAAGTTACCTCTTACAAGCACATAGCTGATTGCTGTCTAGCCTGTAGTTTTTTAACTATAGGAGCAAACACATGCTATGGCTCTCTAGGCTCTGAAGAGAGCCATACCCCTTACCTGACCTGGGCCCTGGTGGTAGGTCACTCCTCCTGTGTACTCAGGGACCTTTAGGGTTAGGTACTTCCCACTTTGTTACCTATGTGGTTACCTGTAATTAGGGGGGGCTTGCATGCTCCCTGAATGTATATACGCCTTGGTTGGAAATATATTCAGGTTGATTGTGGGGGCTGGTGCCCCACAGTAAAAATAAGGGGGACATTCATGTTTATTTTACACATATTTAAAAAGTAAAAAGTGCCTGGGAACATATCTATGAGGGGGCTTCTAGAGGCTTGTGGGTAGTGGAATTTTCCTGGGAACTTTCCGGAGCTCCCTCACACAGTATACAAAAATCTCAAGAAAAGTGTTTCTCCTGAGGGCTAGGATTTGGGGTGGCTTATTTTTCTGTGCTTGTTTTGGTTGTGATATTGTCTGCATGAAAACAGTGTGCGGTAATAAGCCTTTTGTAACAAGAACATCGATGTTATTTTAGAAAAAGGGCAGAATTAGGTTTGCTTGGTTTTCCCCCTCCGTGAGTGGAGCTCCCTGTCGCTTGTGGGCTCCTGTTACCCTCCAGGGAGCGGGTTAGTGCGTGAGGCAGCCTTTTTTGGCAAGGCTAATACTGCAGGCTTCATCCCCATCCAGGAGGCAAACATTGCCAGAATCAGCCCTTCTACTGCAGATTTGGGATGAGGAGTGAGGTCAGTGATGAATGCCCTAATGAACTCCCAAAGAGGAAGCGAGACCCCCCCAGGTCGAGGCCCAGCCTCTGTCTTGGTGGGGTCTAGGTCTGAGGAGTGAGACCCATGATCTCTCCGCCATGAACTCCCAAGCGTGTCACGCAAAGAAGGGGCTGTGATCCCTATCAGCTTGATTTCCATGTGTCTTGGGGAATGGAAGAGTACTGATGTCCTAGGGCCGCCGTAACATAGGTACCATTACCTGGGTGGACTTATAACGTCTCTCGCAGTTCTGGAGACCCGATGTTCAAACTCAGGGTGTTCCGTCTGCACGGTGGGTTCCTGTGGGAGCCTCTGTCCCAGTGAGTCCTCCTCCCACCCTACCGCCCCAGCTCGCTCTTGAGTGGAACGCCATTTCTGGAGCCAACGGTTGCTTATGTTGCCGTCCTGAATTCTGTCTTCTGGAGAGCCTTGGCGTTCCTTGGCTTGTGGATGCATCATTCCTGGCCCTGCCTTTGTTTTCACATAGCATCCACTCTGTTTGTGTCTGTGTGTCTCCTCCCCTCCTCGACGTGGAGCCATTGGCATCAGCTCATCTTGCTCAGAGTGAATGTTAACGCACCGCGGACCGTCAGAAGAACAAGGCATGTGACTCGGAACTTACTAGTGATTGGCTCAGGGATGGCATGTGACTCGGAGCTTACTAGTGATTGGCTCAGGGATGGCATGTGACTCGGAACTTACTAGTGATTGGCTCAGGGATGGCATGTGACTCGGAGCTTACTAGTGATTGGCTCAGGGATGGCATGTGACTCTGAGCTTAC
>NW_022103920.1:6961627-6963553 GCF_000313985.2 Echinops telfairi | reverse complement strand
TGCACTCTTTTTTTTTTTTTTTTTGAGGGGACATTTTATTTAAGGGAGGGAAGCACTCTTGATGTCCTCTCTGGACTTGCACCTGGGCTCTAGGACTCTGTTGGCCGGCGTTCTCAGATGTGGTGTTTGAGGGTGAAGCCGGATGGGCAAGAGTGGGGCCAAACCGTGGGAGAAGCTGTGCGCATCTTGGCGGGTTGAGGGTCTGGTTCAGGTCTACCCCGGAGCCCGCCCTCGCCACCCTGAGCTTTTTCAGGGGAGGATGCAGCCTGCTCCACGGAGAGGAAGCAGGGGCCAGGCCCTCGAAGCCCTCGGCCTCCCAGCAGAGCACAGGTGGTACTCCCACGTGGTGATGAGAATTGGGTTGTCCGCCGCCTACAACAGGCCCCCAGGGAAGGGGACCGGGGTCCAAACCCAGCCATGTCGCAAGCACGCTCTTGCCCCTGAGTTGGGCTTTCCTTCCGTTTGTCTTCTTAAACAGCTTCCCCTACTTTATTCGCTTCTGGACAGTGAAGTCAGCGAATGGCCTTATGTGTATTTTGATGTGGATGTTTAGTTATTTGTGTATTTATCACTATGCTGGAAGCTATCGATGCCAACAGAATTTCAAATACCTGCAGGGTCATGCACAGTGGACAGGTTTTAGTGGGACTTCTGGACTAAGACAAACTAGGAAGAAAGGTAAGATGATCTACTTCCAGAAGTTAGCCAGTGAAAACCGTGTGGGGAACCGCAGAACGATGTCCAGTGGAGTGCTGGAAGAGGAGCCCCCTTCAAGGTTGGAGGTCTCGCAGATTTACAGTGGTCTTAACAATGGACCACACCAGCGACGTGAAGAAGGCGCACGGCTGCAGTGTACCTCCCTACTCTACGTAAAATCGACGCGCATTAGAGCCACTAGCCACAACCTCTAGAACTCACTGCCATCCAGGCCAGGCCCTGCTGACTCATAGCCACCTCCCTGTGGGTTTGTGAAACTAACTGTTCACAAGAGTAGAGAGCCCAGTCTTTCTCCCTCGGAGCTGCTGATGGTTTCAAACTGCTGACCATTCGGACTGCAGCCCTGTGCGTAACCACTACACAACCAGGGCTCTTAGCAACAACTTGTCAATAGTCTCTTATTCCTCCCAGGCGCTAAGCCCTCCCATGGGCCCCCAGGGATCATGGATAAGGCAGATCTAAGGGGATCCCACTGATCAGTATTGGAGAGAGGACCAGGGTTTTTTTGGAAGGTCACATGCCATCTCATGGCCAGGTGAAAGGAATGAAGTGAGCCCCCCCCCAAAGGGAGTCCCCTCCCCTGGTTTGAAGGGCATAACTCATCAGCACAGAACTGCCTTCCCTAACTCCTCCCGGCTAGCACCGCCTCCTTGTCAAAACACCCCTCACTTGCCATGCATGTAGGCCAGGCAGTTACCATCCAGGTGGCCCTGGCCTAACTAGATTTGTCACAGGGGGGTGTCTCAACCAGGAACCGCCTTCCCCAAGGCCCAGGACATCGTGAGATACAGTGTGAGATGTTGCTGGCCTCTGTGAGCGGGAAGAGTTTGAGTCCTCTGACAGGGCTCCGCCTTAAACTGAGCTGACCCACAGGTTTACTGCATCTGGGGGCCCCAGGGTCCCAGGTGCATTCTACTTCTGGAATCGGAGATGGTCAGCGGACAGCCCAGGGGCCGCTGTATCCATCCTGCGGATGTGTTTCGTTGGTTCCTGCAGGGTTTTGTTAAAAAACAGACTCATCTGCCAACATCACCCGTGGAGAAGTTCGACTGACCAGCTGGGCGCGCAGTGGAAGGGCCGGCACAGCATTCCTGGCTGGCTGCAACCTGCAGCACTGAGCTATGGGGAGGACTCGGCTTTCTCCTTTTCTCCCTGGGACCTGGGTCTGTGACGCATGCTCCCTGCCCCAGCAAACACGCGTGATGTGCT
>NW_022103920.1:6946262-6956208 GCF_000313985.2 Echinops telfairi | reverse complement strand
CCCGGCCCCTCGCCCACCCCATCACTTGTCCCCGCCGCCCCGGTCCAGCCTAGGTTGGGTGTCCCCCCCATCCTCACCTGCAGTCCCCCACCTCCGGGACAGCGATCTTTAAGCCCCTCACCCCTGCTGCTCCGGCACAGGCCCTCTCGCCCCGCCCCGCCAGGGCCAGGACCCTCATTACGTCTGCTTCTTGCCCACCCTGTCCGGGGGCGGTCACAGTCACCTTGGCAGGTGTCTGGGTGGTGCGGGAGCCACACGAAGTGCGGGTCTAGCGGCTCGGGGTCACCCAGAACCTAGACCATTGGCCCACTCTTTGACCTTGGGGACAGGCTTGGGGCTAGAGAGGGCGTGGGAAATGCAGTCTCTCAGTTGCAGACAGAGTGGCACCTTGGGGTGAGGGGGAAGGTGGGAAGGGGAGGGGGAGCAGACTCATGAACCTCCTGGCAAGGTCATGGACCCAGTCCCTTCCAGTCACACTGGCCCAGGGACCACCTGGGGTCAAGTGGGAAATAGGGGTTCAGTTCCTGAGCTCCTGCTGGGCCGGTGAGATTGGAATTGGGCAGGTGGAGGTGTGTGTGTGTGTGGAGGGTGGGTGGTGAGTGGGAAGTGCTGGCCGCCGAGGGAAGGGAGGCAGGTCTGGCTAGGTGTCCCCTGTCAGGTGTCCCTTGGACCTGAGTCCAGGCCGGTGGTCCTCGGCAGCGCTCCTGAATCTCCCAACCTGGGGAGCGGTGTCAGGAGGTGTCAGAGAGGAGGGCTTTCTGGAGCAGGTGACCTCTTAGGCGGTGTGGAGAGCCAGGTGTGGCTAGCGCCAGCCTGTCCCTTGTGGGAAACTGACCCTCAAGCACTCCCGTGAGCCTGAGCAACCTTGTCAACGGGTTGGACTTCCTTCTGAAGGTGCCTTGAGAGCTAAGCCTGGGCAAGAGGTGGGCTTGCTGGGTGGTGTGACCATCATAGAGACTCTGGAGGGGCAGAGATGATTAAGGGCTCTGCGACGAGGTGGGTGGTTTGGACCCACACAGAGGTGCTTGGAAGAAAGGCCTGGGATCTACTGGGATCTCAAAGGTCGCAGGCTTGAAGGCTGCCTAGAGCAAGCAGGTCTCCTCCGCCCAGCGGTTTGGTCTGGCCTGGGGCTGGGGTGACTGGACGCAGGGTGGGCAACGTGTAGGGAGGAGCTTGGTCACACTGCCTGGAGGGAGGAGGACTGGGGTCCCACAGCCAGGACAGCAGAGGGGAGAGGCTGGCAGTCTGGAGAAGACCTGGAACCAGGCACAAATACCACATCAGGAAGAGAAGGTGGAGGAGGGTGGGCAGACAATTCCCCTGCCTGCCATGCCCCTGGACCCTGGGCTTCCCTCCTGGATAAGGCTCACTCCTCCTGCTGCATTTGTTATCCATCCATCCATCCATCCATCCATCCATCCATCCATCCATCTCCATTCTGAGGACCTATCAGTCGCAGTGGTTAGGGCAGGAGCTCTGGGGATATCTAGCTTCTGTTTGACCTCTTCCTGCTGGTTCCCATCCTGGCTCTGGCCCCGTCCTCCTGCTCCCTCTGTGGACATGTCCATCAGGCCAAAGAGTGACTGAAGTCACTGAACCCAGCCCACTTCCATGCTTGACACCTACCTACCTGTGGCCCACTGGTCCCACCTGTCCTGTTTTTGCTCTGGGCTCATGACGCCTCCTGCCAGTCCTCCTGCTCCCCAAGAGCCCATGATGAGAGCCTGTGGTCCTTGAGATACGTCATCTGGGGCCTTGTGTGGGTAGAATCTGGAGACTGAGACCCAACTCTGCCCTCTCCCTGTTCCTTGCAGGCCTCCTGGGGGTCTCTCGTTGCCTGTGGGCGACAGAGGGAAGCTGGGAACCAGCTGGTCCCCTCGGATAGCTGCTTTCAGCCCTGTGCTGGCCTTTCTGCTCACCCCCACATTCTTCTCTTCTTTCCCCAAGTGTTTGCTGAGAGCCATGCTGACAGGCTGGGGATGCCGTGCCCTCCTAGAACCTGGAGGGCAGGGCTGAGGCAGCTTGGGCACAAGGCACAGTGTGTGGAGCCACACTGGGTCCCCATGGCCACAGCCTAGCAGGGTTTCCCTTGAAGGAAACCTGCTAGGTCCTGGAGTGGCCCCACCCTCTCAGGCTGCGGGGACGCAGGCTGGGCCATGGGTGGTGTCTGCTCTTCCCGGCACCCTGGACTTCCTGGCGTCTGCAGCCCTGGTGGTAACACAGGTGACAGCTGCTCCACAGACCCCTTCAGACCCCTGGCCTGTCTGCTTGGAGCCCACCCCTCCCCCAGATCTGGAGTGGCTGCCAGCTGCCATCCGACGGAAGGTGACCCCACGACAACGGACCGGGTGCTCTGCCTTTCCCATGACCCCTGCAAAGCCAGGGTTTTTTCACTAACTGATTTCCAGCAGTGGATCACCAGGCCTTTCTTCCTAGAGCGTCTTAGTCTAGAAGCACCACGGAAGCCCGTTCCGTATCGCGACACACAGGCTTGCCCGGCAGACAGCTGGTGGTGGTGGGTGAGGTGCATTGGCTGGGGATCAAGCCCAGGCCTCCTGCCTGGCGGGGAGAATCCTACAGCTGAGGCACATTAAAGCGTTCATGCGGTCAGCCCGCCGATGCAGGTCCTGCTGAGCCGAGGGCCTGGCTTGTCCACGCTGAGGGGACCCACACAGAGGCCCAAGTGCCATTATTCCTACACATGAACCGTTTGTTGAGCAACTGCTGGGTGCCTGGACGAACAATGGTTAGCTCACTGAATGGTCCCATCTGCCCTCACGGGGTGATGCCCATTTTACAGATGAGGATACGGCCATGCAGAACCGCTCAGTGTCCTACCGAGGACACTTCTGGAGCCCCTTTGTGGGCTTTGTCACAAAAGCCCCGTGACAGGAAAGCTTGTCCCCTTCCCCAGCCGACCAAGGACCACTCAAAACCAAACTCACTTCTGTCCGGGCCGTCCCACCTTCCAGTGACCCCGTAGGGCAGGGTAGAACGGTCCCTCCGAGAAGATGTAACTCTGAGAGTCGAGAGTCTTATCTTTCTCTCCTGGAGAGAATGGTGGTTTCGCACTGCTGGACTTGGGGTTAGCAGCTCAACACAATAACCCACGACGCCACCAGGGCGTCTTGGGAAGGCCATTGGAGGTCATCAACTTGTGCTTCAGACGTTCATAGCCAGTCCCTCCCCTTGGTTCTCAGAGAGACTCCACCTTCGGGGTTGACACTCTCATCCCTCACACATCAAGTGCCCGGGGGAGCTTCTGGAATCACAGCCCTGGGCTGCGAGGACAGGCCACTTCATGACGAGGGAGCCCCACAGACGCCCTTGGTCAGTTCTGCTGGACCCTCACCTCTCCTTCCACCCCCAGGCTGGGAAGAGCCGGGGAAGGTGACCCCGAGCTTCAGCCTGCCTTCCGGACCTCCTGGGGGGTGACGCAGATTAGGGCTATTTCTGGCCTGGGGGTGAGTGTGCATAGCCCAGGCTATCGATCCCCAGTGCGCCCCGATTCTGAATTTTTAATGTTGAAAGTTTCTTGATTAGTTAGAAACCCACAACTTCCCGATCGAAAAAACCACACACCTACATTTAGCGGCGCATCTGAGAAGTTTCAAAATGACCAAACTCCCCGATTGATCGTTGGCAATGGCCAGGCTGCTGCTCTGTGCCCCCCGACTTGGGAGCATCAGCTGGGAGCCATCTGGGGCTCTGAGGATATTGTGGGGCTCAGTCCCTCTAAAGTTAGCTTAGGCGCCCCGGTGGCGTAGTGGTTATAAGTTGGGCTGCCAACCACAAGATCAGCAATTGGAAACCCCCAACCAGTCCGAGGGAGAAGGAGGAGACTCTTTACCCCCCATAAAGAGTTACAGTCTTGGAAACCCACAGGGCCAGTTCTACCCTGCCCTGCAGGCTGGCTTTGATTCAGAAATGGCTTGAGGACAGTTTTGTTGTTGTTAATATTAGCTCAAGTCAATGAGAACATAAACTTCTCGTCTGATCTTCCTCCTGTGTTTATAAGGTTAAGAGTTGGGTGGGATGGTGTATTAGTCTAGGTACTTTAGAGAAACAAATCCACAGCAACTCATTTATAAGAGAGTTTTATATAAAGAAAGTGTGCATCACGAAAACATCCCAACCCAATGCTGCCCAAGCCCACAAGTCCAACATTAACCCATTAACCCAACACCAGTCCACAAAGTCCTCCACCTCACAAAACAGAGGCAATGATGCCGACTGCAGGAGGAAAGCTGAGTCAGTGAACGAACAAGCATCTCAGCACTAGCAGGGGTCTCCACACGGCTGCTCCAGCACCCAGGGCTGCATCGGGATAGGTCCATGTGGCTTCTCCTTGGGGATGTCTTGTAGGAAGTCAATCTTACAAGTTGAAGCAGGGAACTGCTAAGGCAGCTGCACCCTGGTGTGACCATCACAAAGCAAGAGACCCGAGAACCCATTTATCCCTCCGCCTTTCAATTAACCCCACATGTGATTATCGGCCAGGCTGGCACAATTAACTAACTCAGATGGTCTGGCCTGCAGCCTCCTGGGCCCTGGCAGTGAGCAGTGAGGGGGCACCCTTCACTCTGCATGTCACCCTATCCACACTGTAGCTCAGAACAGGGCTGACCCCAGGAAAGAATGAAGAGGCATCTGTGTCCTGGCTGGAGCCCTGGTGGTGTAGTGGGTGACATGTTGATCTGCTAATCACAAAGTCAGCAGTTTAAAACCATCAGCCACTTTGCAGGAGAAAGGCTTTCTATTGCCATAAACAGTTATAGTCTGGAAACCCACAGGTGCAGGTCTACCATGTCTAATATGGTGGCTATGGGTCAGAATTGACTCGATGGTGGTGAGTCGTGTGTGTGTGTGTGTGTGTGTGTGTGTGTGTGTGTGTGTGTGTGTGTATTCCAGTTGATGTTGAAGACAAATTGGCAGATAGCCCCGGCCCCAGAGAAACAAGTACGTGTCTCTGTGGAATTCCCAATCTTGGTTGTGCTTAGAACCTGAGCAAGGACTTTGTCATTCAGGGGGGCCCGAGTTCCCTCTTGCTGCAAAATCATAGAAACGTCTCAAATATATTAAAATACGAAGCTGTTGGTTTTCCACTCATCCTCCACCTAGGTCTGGCCACTGCTGAGGACTGGGTTTCCATCTCTGTACCCCGTCCTCAAGAAGCCATGGTGGCAAGAACAAGGCTGAATGGTGGGTAGGGGAGGACTTCCCAGCGACATTCTCATAGGACAGGCCTGGCTGCCCTTGAAGGGCGAGGAGGTGAATTGTTCTGAGAGAGACGGATTCCTCCAAGCAGCTCTCCTGGTCTTTTGCTCACCAGGGCCGGGTCCAGTGTTTTTCTTCATAAGCCCCGTGGGACAATCAACGGTTGTCCTGTGAGACAATCTATCTGGATGGCCGCTTTAGAACCCCCTCCCCCCAAGTAGTCACCATAACCTCTGCTTTGAGTAGGAGTGTCCAGCAGAGCTGCTGTTTGGAGTGGACCTTGTCTTGGAAGTCACCCTCATGAGATTTAGAAAGTGTAGTACTGGGAGGAATGTGTCTGCTGCCGTCCACGGACCCATTCACCAAACTACTGCCATCAAGTCAGTTTGACTCTTAGCGACCCTGCAGGACACACACACTGTCTCTGTGGGTTTCTGACACGGTCCCTTTCATCACGATTGTGTGTGGAGATTATCCGGAAAGTTAACGGGTTATGGCGCATCAGGATCAGAGAACGTTAGGGGACAGTTCTTTTGTCTACGCTTGTCTTTCGCTAGCCCTTGGCCTCTCAGCCACATGGTGAGTTGGCCTTTGCCTTGTTTCGTGGGTCTTTGCCTCATTTCCTGGTGCAGTGCCACGACTTTGTCTCCTTACAGGAGTAAAAAGCCTCATCTTTCTCCTGTGGAACAGCTGGTTGGGTTTGAATCGCTGATATTGCAGTTAGCAGTGCAACGTGGAAGCCACGATGCTCCCACGGCTCCTTCCACTGAGCACAGAGACAGATGTAAACACCTTCTGTTTGGAATAAACTCGTGCATGCATGAACTGGAATTCTAGTAGCAATACTTTGGACTTACCCTTTGCCTTTTGAAGGCCAGTGGGAGCTTTGCAATCCAGAGGTGAGGTAAGGCCGATCCTGACTCTACGGAAGGAAGCTTCGGAACCCATCATCATCATCATCATCATCACCACCGTCATCATCACGCTGGCAAGCAGCATACATTTGTAGAATATGTGTCATGCCAGGCACTGCTCTGGGAACTGGATCTTCTCACAGCCTTAAGAGGTAGCATCCTGGGTGGGTTTGTGTCCCCTCAAATGACATGCCTGTGGCCATGGCCTCCTTTGGAAAGAGTGTCATCCTGATGCAATGTGTTGCTAAGACGAGCTCATTCTGGAACAGGGCCCTCATCCCAGATGACTGGCCACATGAGAAGAGAGCAGACAGAGAGGGAGACAGTCATGGGAAGGTAGAGGCCGACACTGGAGTGATGATGCCACAAGCCAAGGAATGCTGGGAGCCACCAGAGGATGGAAGAGACCAGGCAGCCTCTTCCCCGAGAACTGCCCATAGTACCATGAAAATAAATTTCTGTTGAATGAAAACCATGCCGTTTGTGATCATCTGTGTCAGCAGCCCCGGGAAACAAGTCTGGCTGGTATTGGGTTCTCTTATTCAAAGATGAGGAAATGGACGAGGCTTACTGGTCAGATAGAAACTGGTGGAACCCTTGAGGGCCTGGGTCACCCTTCAGGTCTGGAGGGTGAACTCACCCCCATGTCTCCTTTTTCAGCCCAACAACAGACAGGTCTGTAAGGGGAACAGTAACACCAGGGAGGTCCACACTCCTTAGAAACACCAACCATTTGAGACCCAAAGGGCATTTGCCCAGCGACCCCGTTCAGAAAGCTTAGGAAGGAAAGAGACATTGAGACAGGACACACAAGGGAGGACGTGGGCCTCAGAGATGTTCTACTGTGGGGGTTGCAATCAAGAATATGTAATACATGTGTGAATTGTAGGTATTCACTGGGTTCACACGGGTGTCATGGTGGCGGTGTAAACGGGAGCTGCTGTCAAGGAGTTCAAGAAGGGAAAGAATGATTTGAAACTGATGGTGGTAGCCACTGTACAATACTCCTTGATGAGACTGAAGGGACTATGGGGAGATATGATAGCTGTATTAACTTCCGATTAAAAATAAATCAGGGAAAAAAATAATGAGAAAGAGGAGGGACATGGAGCAGACGGCCAGGATGCACTGCTAGGTCGTGGCGGAGCTGAGATGGGCACTCAGGCAAAGTGGTTTCTGGTTGTGCCTGGAGAAAGTGATTGACTGGCAAGGGACGAGACGGGGTGGAGGGACACCTCTGGTGCAGGCCCCAGGTGGTCATCCTGCAGCTCCTGGTCAGCCTTCGATGCCATCGGCCCTGAGGACAGCAGCAAGGGACAGCACAGCCTGAGGGCAGGCTGGGACCACTTTGCCGCTGGACCCCACCTGTTGTCTGCTCTAGCTCAGAGGAAACCAAACCCACTGCCATCCAGGGGACCCCGACTCACAGCGACCCCACAGAACAGAGCAGAAAGGGTCTCGTAGGGTTTCCAACACTTCCCATCTTTACAGCAGACCTACTGAGAGACTAGTGGACACAAACATCACTTTTCGTGGTCGCACAGGTGGCCACCATGCATAGGAAGGATGCCAATGTGTGTGTTGGGTTTTCCAGTACAGATGTCAGATTAATCGCGTGCTGTATTCTCTCTGCCTTCTGATCCTCGTGGAAACATTCAAGGGTTAAAAAAATTAGGTTGTTAATAGTTGTATTGACAGACAACTCAAATGTCATGTACTTCAGTGGTTTGAATATATTAAAAAGAATCGTGCAATTGTCACCGCAATCAATTTCGAGCATTTTCTTCACTTTCATACTCACTGCGATTAGCTCCCCATTCCCTCCCCCAGACTCCCCCGCTGTAGCACTAAGAAACTATTAATCTAGTTACGACCTCGATAGATTGACTTATCCTGGATTTCATAGAAGGAAAATCTCATAACCCCGCAACAATAATACAACAAGGGAAACCCCAGTCCCAAAGCAAGCAGGAAACGGAAAACCAGAACAATTGAAAATGGGTCCAAAGGGAAAACGAGTGATCAGATGTTAAAATTTAACCTGCATTAATCCACTCTCGGAGGCGTACTTATATTCACATCCCAGTCAGTGATCGAGAGCAGGGCCAGTGGGTTATTTGCTGTGACGCTTCCAGCCAAAGTCCCTGGCTCCCACCGGACTAGGACCTTTCCCTGCACTGCTCTAGTCAGGAGAGAGGGGAAGATACTAAAGGGATTTGCCTGTGAGCAATTGCAAATAGGATTCCTTTGAGTGGTATCCTGCTGCATGTAAAAGGAGACCTGGGAGAAGCAGGAGGAGAAATCTCATTATTAGCAAGAGCCAGGAACAAAGCAGGTCCTTTGGACCCAGATTCCTGTGAGTGAACCTCCTGGATCCAGAAGACAATGATTCCATCAGAGGAGCAGCAGAACCGAGGGACAGCGTGGAACAACAGAGCGACGGACTTTGTAGCCCCACGATCTAGTCAAGACGAGTGTTTCCGTGCAGGAGGCTGGCTCTCAGGGCAGACTGCCTCTGGGGACTTCATTGGGGATGCTGGACTTGCTGACCCATGGGAGTGGAGCAGAGTGCTTTCAGGATGAGGCTTTCTGGAGTGGGGTGCCTCTGGGCACTTAATTCAGGGAGCTGGGTGTGTTGACCCACAGAGCTTAAGCCGAATGCTTTAGGGTTGACATTTACAGCCAAGTGGACTGCCCGTTGGGCATTCATGAGCAGGCTTGAAACTTTATAACAGGTCCTGGAAACAATTACCCTGAGTATTTTTCACTGCCATTACAACTGGTTAACTTCCTTAATAAACCCTGTGATGGGGAAGTTTGTCTGTGAGTTTCTGTGCAGCCATTGCAATGGCTTTAGAAACTAGAGGGATGAATTATAGAACACCAATTAAGGCAACAACACACTGGGGGCTTTCAATGGGGCTTAGTGTTCGTGGGGATGCTGTGAAAGGAGTTGGAGTTTTCACCGCCATCCATTGCCTGCTGCAAGCTGGGGGCTCAAAATTTAAGCTCCAATACAATTCCCTCCTCTGCCCATGGATTTTATATTTGAAATTCTTAGATCACACAGGCCAGTGTGCTTGGTCTGTTTGGGTATAGCTGACACTTCACTTAATGGCTGCTTGTTTTAAGATAAGTTTTTAACACCCCCCCCCAATGCTATTCTTTTGTTTTTAAGACAAAAAAACTCTTTTAAATTAAAAATAAGTTTTATTGCAATATACTGTGTATATCAGACAATTTAATTGTTCAATGATATGAAGATTTGTTCAATCATTACCACAATCAATTTCAGAGCATTTTCTTCTCATATTCATTCTTGTTAGTGCCCCATTTCTTCCATCCTCCCCTGCCATGCCCCTTATCCAGTTATTGCCTCTGCTGAGCTACCTATCCTGGATTTCATATATGCAAAATCACACCAAGCAATACAACATCATATAAAGGAAGCAAAGGGAAAACAAAAACACAACCTAACAACAACGACTAGACAAAACAGGAAAACCTCAATCAAAGAGACAGCAGAAAATAAAAAAACTGGCCTGGTAGGGCATGTTCAAGGGTAATGTAACTGAAGAATTACTGAAACCCAAATGAAGGCTAGCATGATAGTTGGACAAGAGGAAAGTAAAAGGAAATAGAGGAAAGAACTAGAAAGCAAAAGGCATTTATAGAAGTCTAAATAAAGGCATGTACATATGTAAATATATTTATATATGGGGATGGGGAAATAGATCTATGTGCATATATTTATAGGTTTAGTATTAAGATAGCAGATGGATATTGGGCCTCCACTCAAGTACTCCCTCAATGCA
>NW_022103920.1:6943276-6945464 GCF_000313985.2 Echinops telfairi | reverse complement strand
GGGGAGGGAGGGGGAAAATGAAGAGCTGATACCAAGGGCTCAAGCAGAAAGCAAATGTTTTGAGAATGATGGCAACAAATAGACAAATGTGCTTGACACAATGGATGTATGTATGGATTGTGATAAGAGTTGTACGAGCCCCCAATAAAATGATTAAATAAAAAATACTATATATACATACATATATATATAACTGAAATGACTTCAAATGGGTCAAAAGACAGATCAAATGATAAGGTGTTAACATTTTTAACCTAAGTATGTCTGCCTTAATTGACTTTACAATATATTTTTTTTCATGATAGCAAGGTTATTCACATCCTTTGATTATGGTCAGGTGCAGTTCGCCAGAGACAATTCAGATGGGTGCCCTGCAAATGGATTTGGGGCTTCCACTGTCATCCATAGCCTTCTGCAAACCGGGTGTTCACAAGTTAAGCTCCGATATGATTCCTGCTACTTATCTGCCAGTCTGTCTTACTGTGGTGGCTTGCATGTTGCTAGAAGCGAAGTCACTCGTATTTCAAGTGCCAGCAGGGCCACTCAAAGTGAACAGGTTTTAACAGAGCTTCAGACTAAGAACAGGCAGTGAGGAAGGACTCTATTTGCCACTTTGGAGGAAGAAGCCGCTGAAACCTTGTGCATAGCCGTGCTGCATCGTTAGACACGGAAGGCTGCACAAAGGAAGCAGAGCATTGTCAGAGATACTGCTTGAGGATGGATGGGCCCTCGGGTCTGAGGGCACATGAAATGTGACTGAAGAGGAGCTGATTTCTCAGAGTCGAGTCTGCCCTGGTGACGTGCGTCAGTAAAGCCTGTGGGGGTGGAGCCTTCTGGATCTTCATTGGCTGATGGAGCACAAATCAAGGTAAAGAGAAACCACTGCAAATATCTTCTAATGATTGGAACTTGGAATATGCAAAGTATGATTTTAGAAAAATTGGAAGTGTGTTAGGCAGGGTTCTCTAGAGAAACAAAACCAGGACACACATGAATATATATGTATATTTGTGTATGTGTATATATATGTATGCATATGTTTATACAGCACGAAATAACATGACAGCTAATTAGTCCACACAGCACTACAGAGGGCCAGTTCAACTCACTTCTGTGGAACAGTTAATAGACTGGAAGTCCTTCAACTAATAACGATTGCTGCTGAGTCCAAGGTCAAGGAAGCACACAGCTGAGTCTTCGCTCGGGCAATGCAGGCAGTCTGCCCACAGGCAGCAAACAGCAGGGAGGCTCACCAACAGTCAGCAGCTCAGGAGCTTAGGGAAGCAGGCCTGGATGGTATATCTAACTCAAGCAATGCTAGGTGACAGGATCCACCAGCCTCAAGCTCAAGTGATGTACACACCAGCAGCATGGCGAAGCAGATCTCCAAGGAACCTCAAGCTCTAGCAACACAATCCATGGGCTGGCTGTCCCACAGGTAGTGTAGCTCAGAGGTTGAAGCAGAGAACTAGCTAAAACAGCCGCACGCTGGTCTGGTCACCAGAGAGCAAGAGAGAGGCGTGGCCTTGCAGAGCCATTTTCTCTTTGCCCTCCAAATCAAACTGTGACCTGATTAATCCCACATGTTCCTATTGGCCAGGTTGGCACAATAAACCTACCTATCTTAGGAAGTGATCAAAAATGAAATGGAATGCCTACACATTGATATCCTAGGCCAATGAGGACTGGTATTGGCCATTTTGAATCAGAAAATAATATGATTAACTATGTCAGAAATAGCAACCAAGAGAAAAGGCATGGCATTCATTGTCAGAAAGGATCTTGCTAAATCCTTCATGAAGTACAGTGCCGTCTGTGTGTCGGAGTCCAGCTCCGGGAGGGTTGAGCTGGTTACCTGAAGGAGGTGTGCAGTTGGTGAACACAGACGAGACAGACACGAGAGACATCTGCCATGTGTCCTTAGGCATCAATCCTCGAGGAATGGCTCCAGTTGGTATGGTTGGAGCCTGAGTTGGACACACGGAACACTCTTTAACAATTTCTTGTGCAGCTTCTCTGGTTATGTGATACTGTAATCTCAAAGCATTAGCATTTTGATGATGTAAAGCGTGACTCTTGGAGACCCGTTCTATGGATAAAATCATGGGTCATATCAAGGCATCTGCTTGCCTATTCCCTTCATGTATAGGACCTGGCAGGTTACCCGTGAGATCTAACATGCCCTATA
>NW_022103920.1:6941659-6943037 GCF_000313985.2 Echinops telfairi | reverse complement strand
TGGAAACAATTTAACCACATACTGTGAATCTGAATAAAGATTAAACAAAGTATTAGATAAGGTTTCAAATACATATATTACAGCCATAAGTCCAGCCTTTTGAGCGGACTTCTGATTAGTAGAAAATGAAGTCTTATGATCATCAATTATAACTGCAGCTGTGCCATTAGAGGATCCATCAGGAAAAACAAGGGATGCTGGTGGAGTGTCAAAAGGTTCCTTAAGGGATTTTCAAGGGAAAATTACAGGGTGTTCTTTTATAAAATTTAACAAAGGGTTGTTAGGTAAATAATATGCTATGATTCCTGTATATCCTGCAAGGGCAACCTGCCAGTCTGGATCAGATTGCAAAAGGTTTCCAAGCTGATGAGCATTGTAAGGTGATAGAATATTAGGGACTTCTATACCGAACAACTCTCTACTCCTTTTCCTTCCCTTTATGACAAGGAATTCTATCAAGGAAGTATAAGGAGTGACCATTTTAGGAGAATTGGAAGCTAAATATAACCATTCCAGGGGTCCATTCTGCCACAAACATCCCATGGGGAATGGACAGTAGGTAGCAAAATCAAAGACCAAGGTTTTAAGTAGTCTAATCTTGTTAATTGGTTTTTCATTATTGCTTTTTGCATCTTTTCAATGGCCAATGTTCCTTCCTCAGTCAGTGCCCTAGGTGACTTAGGGTTAGGGCCCCCTTGTAAGATGGCAAATGAAGGTTTCAAATCATTAGTGGTTAACTTTTAAAAAAGGACGAATCCAATTAATATCCCTTAATAATTTTTGAAAATCGTTTAAGGTTTTTAACGAATCCTGCCTTAATTGTATAGGTTGAGTAATTATATTCTCTCCAATATTTTCCTCCCCAAATAAGAAAAAGGGGGTTCTGTTTGTATTTTTTTCTGGGGATATTTTTAGTCCCTGTTGAGTTAGAGCCATTATAGTATCTTGTAAAATTTCTTGCAATATACCATGGTATTGATGGGCTAAAAGAATATCATCCATATCATGGATAACATAAGCTTCTAAATAATTATCCCTAATTGACCGCCAGGCTGCACTTACATATTTCTGACACAAGGTAGGGCTCTTTGAAAGTCAAAACCTAAAGGAGGCGGGGGTGGAGGCCGGCCTTAGATTTCTTAATTTTAGATTTAATTGCCAAATTATTCGTTGAGCCATAATGGAGCTTTTTACAATGACCTTTTGATTGAACTAAGGGGACATCCCAGTCATTGCCACGATATCGGGCAGCTGCTTCTTCTAAGTCTGCTTCACCTTCAGGCGAAGTTGATCATCACTTTCCGCTGAGTCAGTTCAACAGTATAAATCTGTGTCCTCTCCGCTTGTTCCGCCTTTAGAGGCGTTTTCTCATCTTGCA
>NW_022103920.1:6936108-6940751 GCF_000313985.2 Echinops telfairi | reverse complement strand
CTCATGTGCTACTTCAAAGACTAATATCTACAAGCAGAGTTAAATGCTTCTCAGAGTTACATATTTTCCTTTATGAACTCTCCCCTGGTAACTGTTCTATTGTCTACCTATGTCTCTTTTATTTTTTATATTCCTGAGGCACCATGGGGAGCCAAACCGTCTGATTCTTTGCCAAAGACTTAATGTTTCCCCTTTTATGTGCTTTCTATTAATGTTAGCCATTCTTTCTCCTTCTATGTAAGGCCCTGTCCAAGGTAAAGGGGCATCAGTTGGGGGAGGTCCTCTATATAAGGTCCTCTATATTGGGGAGGCCAGCAGAGTCCCCCACTACCTAATCTGAATGGAATCTAGGGTTTTTTGGTGGGTTTCATTTTCTCCTCTGACCTCAATTGGGGTTTCTCCCTCACTTAATCCCCACATATCCTTCTTAGAATTCCCAAAGATGTCTTGCTGTCTAAGCCTCTCCGATGCCTCAGTTAAGGAAAGCCCCATCATATTGAAGCAAGTTTTAGATCTGGTTTCATTCATACTTCTCAAGACTGCCCTCACATCCACTCCAGGTGCGGTAAACATGACAATGCGCAAAATTCCCAAGAATGGATTTGACAAAGTAAATATTTGAGGGATGTTGGAAACCCTCCCTGGGAAGCTCTACTCTGCAGACGCTCCTTCCACCAGGCTGGAGCTTTGCTGGACAGCATGGTTGGGATGTTTCCCAACATCTGTGATAGGATTTTATCTATCTACCTTCAAGAAAATCCAATCAATAGACCTATTCAAATTTGTTCACCAACCACAAAAGCTAGTGATGAAGAATTCTACCAATGACTTCGACATGCAATCACGATGCATTGATAATTATGGTGATTGGAATGCAAAAGTAGGAAATGAAGAGGAAGGAACAGTAGTTGGAAAAAATGGACTTGGTGAGGAAATGAAACTGGCGACCACATGATAGAATTTTGCAAAACTAACGACTTATTCATCGCGAATGTTTTGTTTGAACAACACATGGACTTCCCCAGATGGAGTACACAGAAATCAAAGTGACTGGGAATGCATGATGGAGAAGCTGAAAACCAGACCAGGAGCCAACTACGGAACAGACCATCAATTACTCATATGTACATTCAGGGTAAAGCTGAAGACAATTAAATGAAGTCCATGGGAGCCAAAACCCAACTTTGAGTCTGCCTCTCCTGAATGGTGAGGACACCCCGGGCAGATTCGACTCACTGAACACTAAGGACAGGAGACATGAGCTGTGGGAGGACATCAAGATCATGTTCATCGAGAAAGCAAAAGGTCATTGAAAAAGACAGGAAAGAAAGAAAAGATCAAAGTGAATGTCAAAAGAGACTTTGAAACTTGCTCTCAATCGAAGACTGACTAAAGCACACGGAATAAGGATGAAGGAAAGGAACAGAGAGAAAATTTCAAAGGGCAGCTCAAGAAGACAAAGCCAAATGTGAAAATGAAATGCGCAGAGATCTAGAGTTAGAAGACCCAGAGGGAAGAACACACACAGCATATCTGAAACGGAAAGAACTGAGGAAAAAAATTCAAGCCTCGAGTTGTAATCTTGAAAATTTCTATAGGCAAACTATTGAATGGTGCAGGAAGCATCCAGAGAAGATGGAAAGAATACACAGTCACTGAGCCAAAAAGAATTAGTCGACAGTCCACCATTTCAGGAAGTAGCATATGAGCAAGAACCAATGGTGCTGAAGGAAGAAATTCAAGCTGTGCTGGATTCAATAGCCTAAAACAAGGCTCCAGGAATTGATAGAATGCCCACTGATATGTTTCAGAAAGCTGAAGAAGCACTGGAAGCACTCATTCATCTAAGCCAGGAAATTTGGAAGACAGCTGGTCAACAGATTGGAAGAAATCTATATTTGTGGCCATTCCAAAGAAAGATGATCTGTAAGGATGCTCAAACTATACAAAAATATGATTGAGATCGAATGCAAGTGAAGTTTTACTTAAAGAATATTCAACAACGGTGGCAGCAGTACATTGACAGGAAACTGCCAGAAGTTCAGGCTGGATTCAGAAGAGGCCGTGGAAGAAGGGATGTCATTGCTGATGTCAGGTGGATCGTGTCTCAAAGTAGAGAATACCAGAAAGATGTTGACTTGTGTTTTATTGACTACGATAAAGCCCTCAACTGTGTGGCTCATAACAAATTACGGATAGCCTTGAAGAGAATGAATTTCAGAACACTTCATGGCGCTCCTGTGGAAGCTGTACCTGGCTCAAGAGGCAGTGTGTGAACAGAACAAGGGAACACTGCCTGGTTTGAAATCAGCAAACGTGTGTGAGGGTTGGATCCTCTTACCATACTTGTCCAATCTGTGTGCTGAGAAAAACATCGGAGAAGCTGGATTATATGAAGAATGTGACCTCAGGATCAGAGGAAGGCTTATTGACAGCCTGTGATATGGCACCATCTTGTTTGCTAAAAGTGAGGAGGACTTGAAGCACTTGCTGATGAAGATCAAGGGTTACAGCCTTCAGTATGGATTACAGCTCAATGTCAAGAAGACCAAGATTCTCACAACTGGACCAACAGGTAACCTCAAGGTAAGTGGAGAAAGATTGAAGTTGTCAAGGATTTTGTCTTGCTTGGATCCATAATCAATGCTCACAGAAGCATCAGTCAACCGATAAAAACATATTGCATTCGATAAATCTGCACAAGACTTCTTTAGAGTATTGAAGAGCAAGGATGCTACTTTAAGTAACATCTGACCCAAGCCATGGTATTCTCCATTGCATCATCTGCATGTGAAAGTTGGACATTGAAGAAGGAAGAACACAGAAGAGTCAATGCATTTAAATTGCGGTGCTGGAGCAGAATATTGAAAGTACCATGGACTGCTACAAGAACAAACTGATCCGCGTTGGAAGAAGTAGGCCAGAGTGCTCCTAAGAGGCAAAGATAATAAGACTTCATCTTACATACTTTGGACACTGTGGTCGTTATGTAATCTGGTGTCAACTTGAGACTATTCAGAGTGAAGGAGTGGAGTTTAGCCTGTCAATCAGGTCATAGCTTGATGACCTCATTTGGAGGCCCTATGGAGCTAAATAACTCGCTGGAGGTGGAACACACAGAGACTCTCTGGGAGACATTCCTGTTGAAAAGCCACGTGGAGCTACACTGATGGAACCAAAGTCCTGGAGCTGGAGGAGCCACATGGAGACCCACACCAACACGGAGGTGCTTCCACCACCACTGGATCCACAAGACTTTCCACTCACTGGCCTGTGATCTTCCTGCATGGCTGTGTGAGTCCATGGACTAGTATTGACATATGGGGTAATATCAGGCTTATGGACTTGCTCTGGACTGGGCTGGGATGTTTTCTTTTTTTAAATTTAATCATTTTACTAGGGGCTTGTACAACTCTTATCATAATCCATCCATCCATCCACTGCGTCCAGCACATTTGTCCATTTGTTGCCATCATCATTCTCAAAACATTTGCTTTCTACTTGAGCCCTTGGCATCAGCTCCTCTTTTTTGGGATGGTTTCTTAATGTATGATTGGTCTTTGATATAAAGTTCTCTCTTACACCCATACGAGTGTCTCTGAATTGGTTTCTCTAGTCTACCCGGACTAACACAGACCTGTTGTCAGGAGAGACTGGTCATTGGAGAAGGACATCTGGTTTGTTACAGTGGAGGGGCAACAAGAAAGAGGAAGGGCTTCAATGAGCTGGATGGACACAGTGGCAGCATCGATGGGCTCAGGCACAGGAACAGTGGTGAGGAGGGTGCAGGGCCGTGCAGTGCATCGTTCTGTTGTGCGTGGGGTCACCATGGGTTGGAGCCGACTCCACGGCCCCTACCAACAACAGTTATTCCCTCCTTTGGATTTGGATCTTATTATTCACAATCCTTGGATCACACAGGCTGATGTGCTTCTTCCATGTGGACTTAGTTGACGCCTCACCTACAGGGCTACTTGTTTAATCCCTGAAGACCCTTTCTTTCTGATAGGCGGGCATCGTCTGCTTTCTTCACCACACTGTGCTATGGCATCACATCTGAAGTGGTTCCTTCACGAGGGTAAGTACAGGGCAGGGCTGCATTGTAAGAACCGATTGTTCTTAGGTTAGGGTTGACTGTTAGGCGTGAGCTCACATTCCACCCAGAGAGCTAAGGTTTATAGATATCACTGTTCCATTTTAGTGGCAACGTGATCAGCTTTTGGAGAGATCAATAAAAGGTTTTTTAAAAGGCCCCAAGGATAAAAAAGAACAAGAGCGAAGACATAGCAACACATTTTTTTTCCTGGAGTTTACCATAGATTCTTAACATTTATTTAATAAATCCTTTTATTGGGGGCTCTCACAGCTCTTACAACCATCCATACATCAGCTGTGTGAAGCACAATTGTACTTATGTTGCCATCATCCTTTTCAAAACATTGTCTTTCTACTCGAGCCCTCTGTATTGGTTCCTCTTTTTGCCTCCTCTCCCCCAAGCAACACAACCTTGAGAGTGAGGAAAAATGGGGAATGGCAGCTGACTCCCAACCTGAGAACGTTCAGAGGAAGGCAAAGCAAGTAGAACCTCACGACAGTCCCGGGGCAGCATCAGATGTGACTGCGGGTAGTGAAGGTAGGCCACA
>NW_022103920.1:6920589-6932583 GCF_000313985.2 Echinops telfairi | reverse complement strand
AACTCAGGGATAAGAGAACCATAAGAGATCTAAAATTGATGGCGAGAAGGGTATATAATACCTGGTGGGGTCTAATCAAGTGCAATGTATCCTAGAGAAATTGTTGAGAGCCGACTGGAGGGTGAGCATGACAGTGGGACAGGAGGAAGGTGAAAGGAAATAGAGGAAAGAAATAGGAGGCAAAGCTATTTATAAAAGCTATATGCATATATATGTAACTATTTTAATTTATAATAAAAGGGATAGAGGCCAATGTACATATATTTATATGTTAGTATTAAGATAACAGATGGACTTTGGGACTCTACTCAAGGCCTCTCTTAACACAAGAACACTTTGTTCTAATAACCTGCCACTCTTCGATTCTCACCTTCCCGACGTAATCGCTGAAGACAGAATGGTGCACAAGCAACTGTGGTGAAGAGATCGGAGGGTACCCAGCTATCAAAAGATATAGCATCTGGGGTCCTAACGGCTTGAAGTCAAACAAGGGGCCATCTAGCAGGGAAGCAACAAGCCCACATGGAAGAAGCACACCAGCCTGTGTGATCACGAGGGGTCCATGGGTTCAGGTATCAAAAGATCCAAAACAAATAACTGTATCAATTTGAACAAAGGGGGTTGGAGCGGATACCCAAAGCCCATCTGTAGACATTTGGATATCCCCCCACAGAAGGGTTATAAGGCAGGGATGATACAACCAAGGGGCAGTATAGCACCAACAAATCACACATCATTCCTCTATTTCCTGAATGCTTCCTCCCTTCCTCTACCATGACCCAGTTCTACCTTACAAATCTGGCAAGAACTGAGAACAGACATTGGTACAGATAAGAGCGCTTGACACATGGACTTCAGGACAGATAACCCCTCAGGAACAGTAGTGGGAGCAGTGATATCATGAGGCTCAGAGGATGGTTGGGGAGGGGGAAGGGGGAGAAAAGAGGAACCCTTCACAAGGTTGCATATGTAGCCACCCCCCCACCCCCCGAACGGGACAAATAACAGACATGTGGGTGAAGGGAGACAATGGACAGTGTAAGATATGAAATAATAATAACCATATATAATTGATCAAGAATTCACAAGGGTGGGGGAGGAACGGGAAAAAGAGGAGCTTATATCGAGGGCCGAAGTAGAAAATATTTTTGAAATGATGATGGCAACATATATACAAATATGCTTGATACAATCGATGTATGGAATGTTATAAGAGCTGTAAGAGCCCCCGATAAAATGATTTTTTAAAAAAATTCAAGCCCCGGGTTGCAATATTGAAAGAGTCTATGGGTAAAGTATTGAACGATGCAGGAATCATCAAGAGATGATGAAAACAATACACCGAGTCACTGTACCAGAAAGAACTAATCAGCATTCAACCATTTCAAGAGGTAGCATATGAGCAAAAGTTAATGGCACTGAAGGAGTAAGTCCAAGCTCCATTGAAGGCATTAATCAAAAATAAAGTTCCAGGAATTGATGGAATTCCAATGGAAATGTTTCAACAAGCTGATGAAGCACTGGAAGCCCTCACTCCTGTATGCCAGGAAATTTGGAAGACAGCACCTGGCCAATTAACTGGAGGAGATCCCTGGGTACCCCTCCAAAGAGGGCTGATCCAAGAGGATACGCAAATTCTAGAACAATATCATTGATATCACACACATGTAAAATGTTGCTGAAGATCATTTAACAATGGTTGCAGCAGTGCATTGACAGGGAGCTACCAGAGGTTCAGGCCGGATTCAGAAGAGAACGTGGAACAAAGGATGTCATTGCTGATGACAGATGGATCTTTGCTGAAAGCAGAGAAGACCAGAAAGATGTTGACTTTTTTTTTTTTTTAACCAACCATGATAAAACCTTCAACTGTGTGGATCCTAGGAAACTATGGATAGTCTTGAGAAGAATGGGACATTGGAGAACCCTTCCTTGTGCTCCTGTGGAATCTGTACATGGATCAAGGGGCAGTTGTGTGAACACAACTGCGGACTACGGCACGGTTTAAACTCAAGGAAGTTGAGTGCCAGCTGCATCCCCCCTCACCATATTTATCCAATCTGTATGCTGAGCGAATAACCAGAGAAGCTCAACTCTATGAAGAAGGAGGCAGCGTCAGGATTAGAGGAGGCGTGCTAGTAACCTGCGATGTACAGAAGACACAGCCTTGCTGGCTGAGGAGGAGGACTTGAATCACTTGCTCCGAAGATCGGATCGCAGCCTTCGGGATGGATTACAACTCACTGTAGAGAAAACAACTCCTCACAACGGGACCGATAGGCGACCTCAGGGTAACCCGAGGACAGATGGACGTTGTCAAGGGTTTCACCTAGCTTGGACCCACAATCGGTGCTCATGGAGGTGGCAGTCAAGAGAGCAAGGGATGCCTTGCATTGGCGAATCTGCTGCACAAGACTTCTGTAAAGTTTTGGACAGCAACAGGACAGGAAGAGCCAAAGTGACGTTCGATCCCTTCGTGACTTTGGACGGGAGCCAAAACCGGAAAAGGCATTTCAATGCCCCTTCTCAGGTTCCCAGGAAGATGATGTCTTCCCCTCTTTCCAAGGAACTGAGACAGAGATGCAATGCTCGGCCCAGGCCTGTCTGCAAGGAAGATGAAGGCCAGGCTGTGCGAGGACGCTGCAGAGGTCAGCAGACTGGGAAAGGGGTCCAGGTTTACAGGACCTGAGCGGATGCAGCGAGATCAAGCTCACGGCACCACGGTCCATGGGGGCATCCCCCCAGCAAGGTGGTGACGACGAGGTCAAAACTGGACAAAGACCGCAAAAAGATTCTGGGACAGAAAGCCACAGCTCGCCGTGGAGGCAAGGGAGAGGGCAGCGGCAAGGAAGACTCACTCGAGAAGACGCAAGGGTAAACTATCTCGTACACAACTTCCACGAAAACCGGCACGTTTGAAGAAAAAAAAAGAAAGTTTTGAAAAGTAAGGATATTGCTTTGAGGACCAAGGTGCGCCTCATCCAAACCATGATATTTTCAATTCATTACACGCATCTGAAAGTTGGGCATTTGAATCGGATAGAGGGGAGAAGGATCCATGCATCTGGATTATGGTGCTGGCAAAGAAGATCGGAAGTGCCAAGGACAGCGGTGCTGAGGGCTGGCCCGGTGGCCCGGTGGTGAAGCGTGGCAGCTGCTAATTGAAAGGTCGGCCACTCCACAGGAGAAGGTGTGGCAGTCAGGTTCAAGAAAGATGGTAGCCCTGGAAGGGATAGGAGGTAGTTCTACTCTGTCCTACCGGGCTGCTGTGCTCCGAATCAATTTGAGGGCAATGAAGAGTCAGGGTTCTCTGCCCATCCTTTGCAGCTGGCATTTTTGCCAAATACATCACACATGGATTATGGAAACATGATCAGGCACTTGGGGGCCACTGCAATGTTAAGCCCCAAAAGGTTTCTGAAGACTGCCTCCCAGTTTCCCTACGTAGCTCATCATGGACCAGTCAGAAGAGTTCATGGGTCAGCGCTGGTCTCTGGGTGCATTGCTTCCAACTATGTTCAGACATCACTTTGATATGACTATAAAGACTTCTCCTTGTTACCTATTAAAATAAAGACTTCTCTGTTTTACTTTGTGGTTGCTGGGGTTTTTGCTGTAGTTTTTATTTTGATGTTTCTCTGTATATGAAAGCCAGGATAGGTAGATCTATAGAGACAGTAACTGGATTAATGGTTTCTTGGGGGGCATGGCAGAGGGCAGTGGGGAGAAATGGGGAGCTCATAATAATGAGCTCATGATTAGAATAATTGTGCTCTTAACAATGAGTACAAGAAAGAGGAAAATGCTCTGAAATTGTCATGATGGTTGTACAACTCTTCTTAATATGATTGTGTTAGTCCGGGTAGACTAGAGAAACAAATCCAGGGAGGCTCATGTGTATAAGAAAGAGTCTTATATAAAAGAGCCATTGCACATTAAGAAAATAGACTAGCTCAGTCCAGTCCAAGTCCATAAGTCAGATATTAATTAGCCCATATGTCCGATACCAGTCTGTAATTTCCTCGTACAACATATGCTATGATGCTGAGTGCAAGAAGATGACAGGCCAGTTAGTGGAAAGTCTACTGGATCCAGTGGTGGAAGCATCTCAGCGCTGGCGTGGGTCTCCACATGGCTCCTCCAGCTCCAAGGCTCTGGTCCACCAGCATAGCTCCATGTGTCTTGTCAATAGGAATGTCTCGCAGGGAGTGTAAGTGTCTGGCCTCCAGTGAGCTAGTTATGTCTGTGATGCCTCCAAATGAGGTCATCACGCTGCGACCTGCTGGACAGGCTAGACTCCACCCCTTCACTCTTAATAGTCTCAAGTTGACACCAGGTTATGTAACCACCGCAGTGATTGAACTATTGAACTGTATGCTCTGTGAATTATATGCCAATAAAACCATACATAAATAAATGAAATAAAAACAAAGACTTAAACAGGGGAGGGAGGAGGTCACAGGTTCTTGTGAGTCACCTTATGTCCCCCTCCGAAAAATGCGTTCCCCTCCAGCCCCTGGTGCCTGTGAACACGACTTTGTTTGGAAATCAAGTCTTTGACGGCGTGACAACACAGGGGATGAGACTAGGGCAGGGTGGGCCCTCATCCAGAAGAAGAGTGACAAAGACACAGTGATGGGCAGAGGGCAGGTGGCCAAGTGAAGAAGGAGGCACCGACTAGAGTGATGCTGCCACAAGCCAAGAACACTTGCAGCCTCCAGAAGCTGGAACAGCCAAGAACGACTCACTACTGGAGCCACTAGAGAACTCCCCCGGTTGACATGCTCATTCTGGGCTTCCGGTCTCTGCTGTATTTTCATTCATTCATAACGCGTGTACAAGGTGGTCCACAAATAAGGAAGACCACGGAAGCATCGATGCAGTTGACGTACGGTGCTGGCGGAGACTGTTGAAGAGCGCAGTGGGCTGTCAGAAGAACAAAGGAACCTGTCTTGGAAGAAGTACAGCCAGCATGCTCCTTGGGAGCAGGGGTGGCAAGGCTGTGTCTTGTGTACTTTGGACGTGTTACCAGGAGAGACCATCCCTGGAAAAGGGACACTGTGCTTGCGAGGGTAGAAGGTCAGTAACGAGGAGGAAGACCTGCAGGGCGGTGGAGTGACACTGCGGTGGAGTGACACTGCGGTGGAGTGACACTGTGGCTGCAGCAGCAACTCAAACATGACAGCATTGTGAGGATGGGGCAGGACCGGGTGGTGTTTCCTTCTGCGGTACAGAGGGTCACTAGGAACCCAACCCATCCCGATGGCATCCACCCTCAACCTCCTGTGGTACTTTGTTACACGGCCCTAGGAGAGGGATGGGCTGGGATCGGGCAAGGATTCTGGGTAGGGAAGGGTGGCATGTGAGGTGGATAGGGTTTCAGGAGAAGTGAAAGCCTTGGGCCAGCACCCCCTCTTCTCTATGACCCCCTGCTGGTTACCTTGTGAACCCCTTCCTTTCCCCCCCTCTTTTAATTCTTTCTTCTATTTTTCTCCCAACAGTTTCGTAGGCACAGAATAATAGAACTGAATAGTTCCATCATTCAAACGTGTCAGGGGGGATTGTACAAGCACCCCCATGTCCATCCTAGCGTATTCCCTCCCCCATGGTTGCTTCGCCCCCAAAATTGAGCTGTTCCATCATGATCAGCTCCTGTGCTCCCCGCCCCCCCGCGCCTTCATGATTTACTCCCAAACTCCCCTTCCCCTCCATATAGCCCGTGAGCCCCCTTCTATTATCGGAATCTTCCATCTTGCAAATTCTAGTCATCAGCATGC
Source organism: Echinops telfairi (assembly GCF_000313985.2). Classification (NCBI taxonomy): domain Eukaryota; kingdom Metazoa; phylum Chordata; class Mammalia; order Afrosoricida; family Tenrecidae; genus Echinops; species Echinops telfairi. Next base: position 6,926,806 of record NW_022103920.1, on the reverse strand, counting down.
CATCTGCAGACCCTTCTGCAAAGCATGGTCTTGGGCTCCTCCTGGCTCAGACCAGGTCTGAGCGCACGCGCAGTCTGTACACCAGTGACCTCCAGCTAACCCTGGATCCAAGCATCACCAGAGGGGGTAGACCACCTGGCCCACTGTCCCCTGAACCTGCTTTTCCAGGGAGACAGTCATCTAGAGAACATTAAGAAGCCGTCTCTGCTTATGGACAAAGCGGGGGAGAAGGCAGGGAGAGGCAGGAAGAAGTTCATCGCAGAACTCTGAGGGGATAAGAAATCCAGGTGCCCCCAAGCCAGGAACTACACCTATTTTGGTCACCAGGCCCCCGCTGCCCCTTATCTGTCTGTGCAGACAACGGACTCCTTTCTGTTTCTCTTGGACACAGGGTCCACTGTATTTCATTTGGCTAACAAGGTAGGACGAAGCCCAGCACAGGCTGTGAAGGTTGGAGAATTCATTTCTCCCAGGAGCCTGTTGGCTGAACCCTGGAACCTGGGAGAGAATGTTGCTCTCAGGTGCCACCTGACTCATAATAGCAGGATGAAACACTACAATGTCCTGCACCGGCCTCTCCGTTGTTCCTATGCGTGAGCCCATTGATGCGGCCACTGTGTCCGTCCATCGATGAAAGCCTTCCCCACCGTTGCTGCCCTTCCACTTTACCAAGCATGATGTCCTTCTCCAGGGACGGGCCTTTCCTGACAACATGTCCAAAGTATTTAATACAGTCTCTCCGTCCTTGCCTCTAAGGAGCACTCTGGCTGTCCTTCTTCCAAGACCGACTTCTTCAATCGTCCTTATTCCCCGAGCAAAGGGAAAGAATTGTGGGAGAGGGAAGACTGGAGGACTCAGGGCACCCCTGGGGGAGGTGATGCATGGTGTTGGGGGCAGGGGGCAGCCTCAGAGGGGCGTTTCAAGCAGAGCAAGCACAGATTCCGCGCTGTGAGCTGCGATGTTGTGGGCTGCCATCAATCCAGTTGGCCTCAACTCCTAGCGATCTTGAGCACCAGGGAAGGAAGCCCTCCCCGGGTTTTCGCTGACTGGAAGCAGATCACCAGGCCTTTCTTTACCGTCTCTCACCACGTGGAAGCTCCAGGGTTCTGTGCTATAGCAACACACCCGCCTCTGCCGACGGATGGCTGGAGGCTGTGTACCAGGTGCATTGGCCAAGACCGAACCCAGTTCTTCGGCTGACCTGGAGTCTCAGACTTGACCGTGCACCAGGACAACCGTCCCCTCCCTACATCCCACAGGCTGGTTAGAACTCAGGTAGCTGGGCCTCCGCCTGGAGTTTCCTCGGGTCGGTCTGGGGTGGGACTAATCATGTGTATTCCTAACGAGGTCCTAGGTGATGAGGGTGATGGGCGCTGACAGGATCACTTTGGGAATCACTCAGTTAGCACCTGGCTGGCTGTGTGGAATGGTCCAGAACAAGGAGGGGAAGGGGGAATCAGAAGGCTTTGGCCTGCCAACCACAAGGTCGGCAGTTTAAAACCACCACCTGCTCTCCAGGAGAGAGACGGGATTTCTACTCCCGTGAATAGCTAGTCTCAGGAATTCCAGGGAGGCAATTCTGCTCTGCCCTATGAGGTCGCTAAGAGTGGACATCAACTCAATGTTGTCGGGCATGGGAAGCGCCAGTCCCTGGAGAAGGATGTTGCCCTTGGGGAAGTAAAGGGCAGTGTCCAGGAGGAAGACCCTCCACTAGCCGGACGGACAATGACGGCTGTGAGGATGGTGAGGGACTGGGCATGTCTCATTCTGTTGTACTTGGGGTCACTGTGAGTTGGTGGCCCCCAACCACGGGCATGGCTGCCATGGGAATGAGAGACTTTCTGAAGTTCACAGTGCAAGATCTGACAGTTGTGAGGAGTCGGGGGAAGGGAGGAGATAGGATAATCATTCATCAAGCACTTACTTGCCGGGACTGGGGTTGGCATGGGCGTGGGTGGGTGGGGGTGGGGTTTGCGTGAGGGCGGGGTTACTGGAACTGGGGGTGGTGGACTGTGGGGCGGGGGTGGTATCAGGCACTGTAGCCTTCTCTCTTTCCCCCAGACACGACCACCCGTCTCCTGCTGGGGGCCATCGCGGTGCTGCTGTTCGCCATCCTGGTGGTGATGAGCATCTTGGGTGAGTGTGGGCGCCAGGGTGCATGGGGAGCCCACCAACTGCCCCTCCTAGAAGTAAGGGGCAAGACCCACTGATTCCATGGGAGTCAGAGCAGATAGATATCACGTGGTTGACTTCCCATTTCCAACCCACCCTCACTCCACCCTGCCAGTAACACCACTCACACCACTGGTCCTGAAGGGATCATCCGTCCTGGATTACCTGTGTTTCCAGTTCCTATATGTACCAGGGTACATCCTCTGGTCTAGCCAGATTTCTAAGGTAGAATTGGGATCATGATAGCGGGGGAGGAGGAAGCATTTACGAACTAGAGGAAAGTTGTACGTTTCATCGTTGCTACATCGCACCCTGACTGGCTCGTCTCCTCCCCGAAACCCTTCTGTAAGGGGATGTCCAGTGGCCTACAAATGGGCTTGGGTCTCCACTCCGCACTCCCCCTCATTCACAATGATAAGATTTTTTTTCTGATGATGCCTGATAACTGATCCCTTCGACACCTCGTGATCACACAGGCTGGTGTGTTTCTTCCATGTGGGCTTTGTTGCTTCTGAGCGAGATGGCCGCTTGTTTACTTTTAAGCCTTTAAGACCCCAGATGCTATATCTTTTGATAGCTGGGCACCATTATCTTTCTTCACCACATTTGCTTATGCACCCGCTTTGTCTTCAGCGGTTGTGTCGGGAAGGTGAGCATCATAGAATGCCAACTTAATAGAAGAAAGTATTCTTGCATTGAGGGAGTACTTGAGTGGAGGCCCACCATCCTTCTGCTACCTTAATACTAAACCTATAAATATAGGCACATAGATCTATTTCCCCATCCTCATATATAAATATATTTACATATGTACATGCCTTTATTTAGACCTCTATAAAGGCCCTTTGCCTCCTAGTTCTTTCCTCTATTTCCTTTGACTTTCCTCTTGTCTCACTATCATGCTCAGTCTTCATTTGGGTTTCAGTAATTCCTCTTGGTTACATTACCCCTGATCATGCCCTAACAGGCCTCCTACATTCTCATCACCACCAATTTGGATCACTTGTTGTTCCCTTGTCCCTGGGTTTTCTAACACCACTACCTTTCCCCCCACCTCCCCCTCTCCCATGTCCCCCTGGAACTGTCGGTCCCATTGTTTTCTCCTCCAGATTGTTCATCCAGCCTATCCTATCCAGACAGACCTGCAGAGATAATAACATGCACAAAAGCAAGACAGAGCAAGACCAAGCAACAATATACAAAACAACAACAACAAAACAAAACACAACACAACAACAAGAAAAGCTTGTAGTTAGTTCAATGACTGTTTGTTGGGCTTTAGGAGTCAAACCTTCACTCTTAATGGTCTTGAGTTGGCAACAGATTATGTCATTATCACACTTTCCGTGGTGTTATTGTTTCCCTCCTTTATAGACCTGTCTATTGTTTAGGCTGAAAGCTGAGCCCCAGTAGCGAGTTTATGTCTAGACTTGCAGGGTAACGCAGGGCCTAGTCTTGAGGGTTGTAACAGTCTATCTGACCAGTCAGCCTGCTCTTTTCTTTTTATGATTTTGAGTTCTATCCCCATTTCCTCTCGCCCTGCCCAGCAGCTTGGAATGTGATCCCTTCAGAGCAGTTGGTGGGGATAGCCGGCCACCACCTAGAGCTTCTGGCCCCAGGACCATGGAGACAGAAGTTGCTGTGATCTCTTAGCCCCTTGGAATGAGTGTTTCCAGTTGTCCTCAATTTCCATCGCTCATCTTGCCTCTGGACACGGAGAGACTAATAGTCACCTGAGCTGTTCACTTATGAGCTTGTAGGACCCCAGTCCCTACTGCCAAAGCATGGTCTTTGTGGACTGTTATACTGGGTGGCCTTGGGGTGCCCTGTGACTGTGGACCAAATTCTTTGGGGAAGTTCATGGTTGACCTCACAGGGTACCATGTGAACCGCAGCAGCTACATGGCTAAGCTCAACAGAGCCCTTTACAGTAGGGTGGCAGGCCCTGAAGGTTTTCAAGGGATTTCAGTGCCTCTGAAGACCAGAGGTGACCAGCTCAAAATAGGAACAAGCCCCTTGCTTCTGTCAATGTCACCAGACCCTCACCTGTCGGGGAAGCACCATAAGCAGGTGGCTTGTGAGTGTGCAGAAAACTGATCCCTGGAGCCATGGAGAATAACTGCTACATAGTTACCCTTTTGCTAGGTGGGGAGACTAGCCCTGTCATTATGTAGCAGGCGGTGATTTCCACCGAGCTCCAAGGGCTTGTGGAGAAGCAGCTGGCATGTCGCCCTTGCATGGCGACAGGAGCGGATGGGCAGGTGCAGCCCCGCCAGGGCGGCTGCATTAAGTGGGGTGGACTCGGCTGTCCATCCTCAGGGTCACAGGGCCCGGCCGTGCTCATGGCTCTGTCTTGGTGTACCCTGGAATCAGTGTACTCGTTTGAAAGCATATGAGGAGTAGGCCAGTGAAATGTGCAGTCAACACATTCCAAAGAGGGGGTGCTTCCTCACACAGATGGGGGGCGGGGATCAAGATGAAAGTTTCTCTCTCAAGACGCAAGTGGTGAGCCGAAGGGTGGGGGTGAGAGGGAAGTAGGAGAGAAAGAGAAGGGTCTGCATTGGAGTGGGGAATGCACGTGGCTTGGGTTGGGGATTCCTGACGGAGACAGCACGGGAGAGCACCCTAAGAGGTGCCTTCACGCCTTTGAGCAGGAAGACCTTTGGGGGTCTGGAGGAAGCCCACACATCTCTCCCAGAAGGTACAGGCACCCACAGACCTGTCCTGGAGGGGTCTGCACCCTGTAGAACCTGTCGCAACGGACCCCTCCCTGATGCTGGCGGTCACCACCAACATCTGCACCAGTACCCCATGCCCATGGATCCGCCAGCAGTGGGTTGGGTGGCATGACCTGGAGGAGCCCCTGCAGAAGTGGGCAGTGAGGCATGAAGAGACTGAGTCCGGACTCCCCCTCTTTCTTGGTTTCCAAGGGATGGTGGGCGCCAGGTGGACAGTAGATGGGCTGGGCAGGGGGCTGCGGGAGCCAGGGGGTGGGGGGTGAGGTCTGTGCACTGAGCTTCTCTCTCCTTGGGCTTCCGGGGGCGGGGGGGACGGAGAGAAGGGGGAGGGCCGTGGGTGCGGGCTGGGCCCTGAGCTCCTCTCTCCCTCAGCTTCCAAGGGCTGCATTAAGTGTGAGGCGCCCTGCCCGGAGGACTGGCTGCTCTACGGGAGGAAGTGTTACTTCTTCTCTGAGGAGCCCAGGGACTGGAACACGGGCCGCCAGTCCTGCCACACCCAGGAGGCCGCACTGGCCGTCATCCAGAGCCAGAAGGAGCTGGTGAGTGCGTGGGGCCGGTGGGAGGAGAGGACAGGCCCACGTCCAGGCCAAGGCTGTCAGACGGCCATCAACACCAGGGGGCGCTCTCTCTCTCAGTGAGCCTGCTCTGTCCACGGACACGAGGCCAGACCAGTGGCCAGCTATCTGACGCTGACTCTGGGCACCCTCACGTGTGTCTGAGTGGAACTGGATGCCATAGGGTGTTCCACGGATTACTTGACAGGCGAGATCCAGGCCTTTCTCCTGGGGCCCCTCTGGGTGGTGCCCACCCTCCCAGGAAGGGAGGTGGGTGAGGATGTAGAAGACAGCTGTGGTGGCTTCCTAACATTAGACCATCCAGAAATAATGTACTTGACTGAGCAGCGCCCATCCACCCCACCCCGCACCCCATCCCCAAGTTCTGCAGAGAAAGTCCTGGGATTCTGCAGGTGGAAGGACAGCCAACGGTGAAGTCCGTCCCAGACTGTCTGTCAAGAGTCTCTGGGCGTGGGGACACATCTGCCCCAGCAGCTGGCCCAGTGGATGTGGAGTCCAGGGGTCAGTGAGCCACTCAGCCTGAGCTTGGGCCAAGTGCTTCACTTCCGGGGTGCACTGGGGACCCTCTCCTGAGATGAGGCTTGTGCTGGGGTGTGAACAGTCAGCAGCTGCTTCTCACCCTGAGTTTTCTCCTCCCTTATGCAGGAATTCATGTTCAAGTTCACTCGGAGGGAGCCCTGGATTGGCCTGCGCCGAGTAGGGGACGAATTCCATTGGGTCAACGGGGACCCG
>NW_022103920.1:6904102-6919437 GCF_000313985.2 Echinops telfairi | reverse complement strand
ATATATGCACATGGATCCATTTCCCCATCCTCATATATAAATATATTTACATATGTACATGCCTGTATTCAGACCTGTATAATGGGCTGTGCTTTCTGTCTCTCTCAAGTCCAGCCTGCAGGTGACCCTGCTCCATGTGCCAGGGCCCATGTTCTCTCCGTCCGGTGACACACCCTTGTCTGTAGGGTGTAGGGTAGCCACTGCCACACCTCTTCTGCAGGCAGGAGCCTGGGATGTCCGCAGCCCATGGTCCAGAACCCGCCATGCTGCCACAGTGGCTTCAGGGGCAACTCTGCTGAGTCGCGTGTCACTCAGGCACAGTCCCATGGCTGAGAGGACCTGAGTCAGGTCCTCTCGTTTTCTCCTGCCTTGTCCCGAGAAGACCCTTCACCCCCACAAAGGGCAGGGCTGATGTCATGGGAGGCTTGTTCGAGTGGCCTTACTGGTCTGGATAGGAGTGTGTATTGGTGTTGGTGGTGAGCGGTGATCGTGTGGGGGTGAGGAGGTGCTCACCTGTGAGAGCATGTGGGGGTGAGAGGGGGACCGTGTGTGTGGTTAGTGTGTGTGTGTGTGCATGGCTAGTGTGTGTGAGGTTAGTATGTGTGTGTGTGGTTAGTGTGTGATCAGTGTGTGTGGGGTTAGTGTGTGTGTGATCAGTGTGTGAAGTTAGTGTGTGATCAGTCTGTGTGAGGTCAGTGTGTGAGGTTAGTGTGTGTGTGTGAGGTTAGTGTATGTATGAGGTTAGTGTGTGTGTGAGGTTAGTGTGTGTATGAGATTAGTGTGTGTGAGGTTAGTGTGTGTATGTAGTTAGTGTGTGAGGTTAGTGTGTGTGACGTTAATGTGTGTTGTTAGTGTGTGAGGTTAGTGCATGTGGTTAGTGTGTGTGAGGTTAGTGTGCGTATGTGGTTAGTGTGTGAGGTTAGTGTATGTGAGGTTAGTGTGTGTGGTTAGTGTGTGTGAGGTTAGTGTGTGTATGTGGTTAGTGTGTGAGGTTAGTGTATGTGAGGTTAGTGTGTGTGGTTAGTGTGTGTATGTGGTTAGTGTGTGAGGTTAGTGTATGAGGTCAGTGTGTGAGGTTAGTGTGTGGGGTGAGGGTGTTAGTATGTGAGGTTAGTGTGTGTGGGGTTAGTGTTGGAGGTGAGGGTGTTAGTGTGTGGGGGGTGAGGGTGCTACTGTGTGGGGTGAGGGTGTTAGTGTGTGGGGTGAGGGTGCTACTGTGTGGGGGATGAGGGTGCTAGTGTGTGTGGGGTAAGGGTGTTAGTGTGTGGGGTGAGGGTGTTAGTGTGTGGGGTGAGGGTATGTGTGGGGTGAAGGTGTGTGGAGTGAGGGTGGTAGTGTGTGGGGTGAGGGTGGTAGTGTTGGGTGAGGTACTAGTGTGTGTGGGGTGAGGGTGCTAGTGTGTGGGGGATGAGGGTGCTAGTGTTGGGGTGAGGGTGTTAGTGTGTGGGGTGAGGGTGTTAGTATGTGTGGTGAGGGTGTTAGTGTGTGAGGTGAAGGTGTTAGTGTGTGTGGTGAGGGTGGTAGTATGGGGGGTGAGGGTGCTAGTGTTGGGGTGAGGTGTTAGCGTGTGCAGAGTGTGGATCACTGAGTGAGTACATGGATCGTGGAAGCAAGGGCACAGAAGGAGGGTCCAAAGAGAAGAAGGCAGCATCAGAAGGTGAAGAAGAGGGTGGCTGGTCATTAGGGGTGGCTGGCCATGTGGGGGCGGCTGGCTATTGGGGGTGGCTGGGCATGGGGGGTGGCTGGCCATTGGGGGTGGCTGGCCACAGGGGTGTGGCTGGCCTGGGCTCACTGACTCTCTTCCTCCAACTGCAGGTTCCCTGTCTCAGGCCCGGGGGAGTGTGTCTTTGTGGAGCCCACCCGGCTGGTGTCCACAGAGTGTCTGATGACCAGGCCCTGGGTCTGCAGCAAGATGGCCTACACGTGAGGGTCCTCCAGGTGGCTCCCCTGCTGGCCGGCTCGAGACCTCGCTTCCAGGCAAAGCTGGGCTGGGCAGTCCGGGCCAGCCCCTCCCCCAAGTCCTGGCTCCCTCTGCCCCAGGCAGGTCCTGGACTCCGCAGCTGTGTCCCATTGGCTAAATAGTGTTGGCACCCAGCCCCAACACAGGCATCCACGCACCCATGCACACATGCACCCATGCATCCAGACCCTTGTGAGCAGTGTCCACCCTCAGCTGCCCAGCTCTGGAGTGTCTCTTTCCCACCTGGTGCTTGGGAAGGGTGGGGATGACAGATTGAGTCACCATCCACGCTGGCAGGCCCAACCTTCCCCCATCTCCTGATGTCCCCCAGTCCCGGCCAGCCCAGCCCAGGACCCTGGACGTGGGCACCTGTGCCTAGAGACGGAGCTAAGGCAGAGCAGGTAGGGCAGGTGTCCTGGGCGCCACTGGAAGCGGGTGCCACTGAGCCGTTTCTAGTCACCACCGCCGGCTGTGAGCATCAGCAGGTTCAAAGGAACACGTTGGTGGTGCTGGAGTCAGGCGCTTGGTTGCTCACCGCTGACGGAAAGGTCGTGGTTGGAGCCAGCAGCAGCTCTGCTGGGAAGGAAACATCAGGCTGCTTCTGCAGTGACCACTCACGAGGCAACCCTCTGGGGAAGCTCTGCGGTGTGCTGCAGGGTCACTCTGAGCCAGGCGCACTGCGCGGTGCTCAGACAGCTCCAGAGGGACTGTGTGTTGTGGCTCTGCTGAGCGCCAAGAAGACATGGCTGGAGTCTCGGGGAAGTCGCGGGGAAGTCGCGGCGCAGGAGCTTGGCCTGGACGGCAGAGTCACCGTCACCGTTCCAGTGTTCCAGCGCTCGCTGCGGACTCCCTGTACCCCTCTGCGCCCTGGCTCTCAGCAGGTCCCCCTGTGCCTGGTCCTGTTGGGTTTGTCCTGACTGAATAAAGACATCACCGTCCAGTCTGCTGGCCTTTTTCCTGGGGTGCTGCCTGGCAGGGTGGGGTGGGCAGGAGGGGAGGGTCTGTGGGTGCACTCTGTGGGGTCCCCAAAGGTGCACTCATCCCATGGGGCAGGGACCTGGGCAAATACACCTTCAGATCACCATTGGGTTCTCTTAGTGTCCAAGGTGTGCTCTGCTCTGCTCCACAAGAGACGGCATGGGTGCCCAGGCCTCACCACACACGCCTGGGCTGCCTCATGGGGGCACAAGGAGCAGCCCAGAACGTCCTGGAACATTCTATGAGGGTGGGGTGAGGGGGATGGGTGTGGAAGTACCTCTTTCAAGCCTCCAGGGTCACCTGAGAAAACAGGAGCTGCTGTGCCTGGGTCTCTGGGGTCCCCTTGTACTGCCCCAACTGTGGCACCCCAGTGTAGTGGCGAGGGACACTGTACTGAATCCTGACCAGTTCAGAAAGTAGCTTCTACCCACCTTACTCCTCTCCTGGGGTTTCAGGCGTCACCTTCGCAGGTACAAAGTAAACATGCATTATTTATCAGGCAGCAGTGGGAGCCCCAAAGTGGCCAAGGGGAGGGCTGAGGGCCGGGGGCCTGGAGACCCTGAGAACATGTGCCGACCTCCTGGGAGTGGGCCGCTCACCTGCCCTCAGTTGCTGCATGCCTGGGGCGCTTGCCCACACCCGACTCACTCACTCCCCACAGCGCTTCCCACGCAGCACCCCTGGGCGATGCTGCCACCGGGGAGGGGATAGCTGGGCAGCCAGCCTGTGGGTCCCGTGGGAGAACCGTGGAGGAAGGGGGTATTGAAGGGAGGTGTGTAAGGGACAGCGAGCAGTCCACTCTGATGTCTGAGCTGACTTACTGAAGGAAGGGACACCTGCCTGCTTGTCCCCCCGGGCAGCTCTGCTTGGTGGCGACCCATGTGACAGAGTAGAATGACCACCTCAGGTTTTCACGGCTGTGGCACGCGGTCAAAGTGCTTGGCTGATAACCCACAGGTCAGCGGTTCACACCCAGTAGGTGCTCCATGTGAGAAAGGTGAGGCCGCCTGCTTCCAGGAGGATGAGTCTCGGAAACCGCTGGGGAGGTTGTACTTCTGTGGTCACCCAGCAGCATGGAATCAATGCGCCGGCAGTGGGTGTTTGGGTCTGGGTAATCATCACTGAAGCAGTCAGCCGGGCCTTTCTTCCAAGGCACCTCTGGGTGGCGTGAACCCCCAACCATCCTGTAAGTTATCCAGGGCTTGGCCCACATCTCCTCCTCTTCAACTGCCCCAAACCTGCTGCAGGAAGCTTCCAGGACCCCCCACCAAACAGGTGCTCAGAGCCCTGAATGCACCTCACATCACATGGAACCAGGGGGGGAGGGTGGGGGAGCAGCTCGGAGCTCCGCCCCCTAGATTCCTACCTGGGTTCCATCAAGGGAACCCTACTGGAGATAAATGCAGCACGGATACACAAACCTCGGCCGGTCTCCCTGAGGCTGTAAAGGGGTCATGCCCCTCCCTGTGTGGGCTCCACCTGAGGGACCCATGTCCCGTCTGCATAGAGGGGACCTTCCCCATGTCCCCTCAGGGCTTTCTGCTCTGAGGCGGCCCTGCACTGAGGGGAGCTTAGCTCGGGCCTCCACCCTGGCCCTTCTTTTTGCTAATCTGCGCATTTCCTACATTTTCCTCCAAATAAAACTTTAGTTGTAGTTCACAGACTTGGATGGATAGTACATCATTATCATTCAGAAAAATATTTTCCACTGTGATTTGAAAGCATTTTATTTTGTGGTGGTTCTCGAGACTCTGTGAGGGGGCGTCTTTGAAAAGTTGGTGGGGGCGGGGATGGTGGTGGTGGTGGACACCCATGTTCTGAGCACCGAGCTTCACAGCTATGAAGTAGAAGTAATTCTTGTTCTGCCTACCTGTTGCTAGTTGGGGATGGATGTTAGAATTGCAGGGGTTAGAAATAGATCTAGTCCCGTCCTGTTACCCCTGAGGCCCATGCAAGGTCACACAGCTAGTGGCACAGCAGCATCAGAACTCGGATGTTCTGTGGTGGCACCGTTGTGTGCTGGCCCTCCATTGCCGCATTGCGGGTGCTGTGTGTGTGTCTGTCTCTCAGAAGGAAGAGGAAGGAGACCCCGAGGCCGGGAACCAGCCTCAAATACCTGTTCTCTCCCGCAGCTGGAGCAGGGGCTCAATGCATGTGTGGAACTACGCAGACTGGCTCCTAGTCCAAGGGCGCTGTCTCTGGCCTGTTCCTGCTCGCCGCCAACGAGAAGGGACACGTGTGGAACAGCCAGCTTCTCGGCCACGTCCACTATGGCCTCCGTGCGCAGGATCCTCCTGGGCAGATCCACACGCATCGAAGGTAAAGCTTGTTTCCGAGTCAGTTCAGGCCCACGGGACCCTCTACAATAGCGTGAAGCACTGCCCGGGCTCCGGCCTCACACCTGTTCTTCAGTTTGAGCCCCAAGGCAGCCTGTGTCCATCCATCCAGCCGAAGGTCTTTTTGTTGTTGTTGTCCCTCTACCTAGCAGGATGTCCTTCTCCAGGGACCGGTCTCTCCTGACAACATGTCCAAAGCCCATGAGACGAAGTCTTGCCATTCTCACCTCTAAGGAGCTTTCTGGCTGCACGTCTTCTAAGAGAGATTTGTTATTCTTCTGCCAGCCCATGATACTTTCGATATTCCTCATCAGCGCCATCATTCAACTGATTGATGCTTTGGTCTTCCTTATTCCATGTCCAACTGTCACGTGTCTAGGGGGCGACTGAAAACACATGGCTCAGGTGGGGCACACCCCTTAGTCTTCAGAGTGACATCCTTGCTCTTCCGTACTCGAACGAGGTCTTGTGCAGCAGACTGACTCGATGCAACGTGTCCTTTGATCTTGACTGGGATGTCCCTGCGCATTGATGGTGGGGGCACGCAAGACCAAAATCTTTGGCAACTCCAATAATTTCTCCATCTATCATAATGTGACCTCTTGTCCCAGCTGTGAGGATTTGGGTTTTCTTGACATGGAGGTGAATTTGTACGGAAGGCTGCAAGCTTCGGTCTTCATTAGCAAGTGCTGCTCACTTGCAGCAAGCAAGGTAAACAGGCCTAGCAATAATCAGAAACATAAACAGGTATACTTCTCAAAACGTGAACTGTGGGATCACCACGCCCATGAGCCACGACACAACCAAACCTGCCACTGAGTCCTGCCTGGAGCGGGAGGTGCAGAAGGGACTTCCTGCGGAGGGCACGCTGCGTGGGGTGGGGTGGGGTGAGCTGAGGACCTCCACCTGGAATGAAGGCCCTCTCCTGAGGCTGCAGAGGGGAGTAATGAGACTGAGGTCAGCCTTCTGGGGAGACTGGGCCTCAGGGGGTGTGAGCCGAGGATGGATGGTGGATGGAGATGGCAGCAGGAAGAAGTCTGGGGACACAGGGAGTGGGAAGGGTGGTGATGTTGGCTTGGAAGAGGCCAGAAGACAGGAAGGGAGGCTGGGGGCTGAGGACGCAGGTGGTTGTGGTTGGTGGGTGCCAAGGCCCTGGAGGGGCCTGGACAGAAGGTGTGGTCTCCTCTGTTTCCCAGGGTGGAACAGCTGTGGTGACTGGCCCAGCTGGGGCTGCGATGAGGCCACTGACCACTGACGTCTGATGAACGCTGGGCGTGAGGAAGCTGGAGCTCCAGCCCAGATCCCCAAGGAATGCTGGAACACCCCGAGGCCTGCCCACAGCCTCAGTGGGTGCTCAGGGCCCAGATGCCAGGAAGGCCTCCTTGGGAGCCAGGAGCAATGACCCCAGTTGAGCTGCCCAGGAATCAACTAGGGGTCAGATGACCTTCAAGTCCCGTCACCACACCCAGGCCCAGTAGCAAATTAAAAACAGTGGGCCACGGGTCATGAACAGTAAAAAAACCCAACTTCGTCACCACCTGTTCTCAGCCCACTCAGCCTCGAGATTACGCATGCGTCAGAGCAGAACTCTGCTCCGTTGGGTTTTTCAAATTCCGTTTTTGTTGGAAGCATTCACATCCGCGAGGCTGCTGCAGCCCACTTTCTGCATCATTGCCCTTGACATCTTCGTCACGGGGTGTCACTGTTGCTGTGAGCTCGGCCCTAGTTGTTTCACCCCACGTAGCCTCCTGCCCCATGTTCACACCTATGTTTACCGGTACGGTTGTCCCTCAGGTCTCATAAAATGAATGTATGTTTCAAGTGCACTTCTCAAAGATCACTTTTTTGGGTTAAAGTTTTATTGGCATATAATCCACACAGCATACAATGAAACAGTGTGATCATATCATGAAGACTTATATAATCATTACTGCAGGGGCACAGTTTTGTTTTTAAGTTAGAAGAGTATCGAAGGTGAGAGTCTTAGGGGTTCTTCCAGGTTGCAAGGGGTTCAGCCAATCTGGAGTCTTTGGGAATTTGAAGTTCGGTTCCACATTTTTTGCTGCTCCCCCTTTTTATCAGGACCCATCTATCGGGTCCCGGTTGAAAGGTTTGGCAACAACTATCCATTTCTTCTGGATTCTTGGCAGAGAAGGCAATGAGCTACACCTTCCACACTCTCTTCCTTCCCCCTGTTGCTCCCAGGGAAGAGAGACCCACTGTTGGACCTCAGATGGTTGTCTGCAAGCTTTGACGACAGACTGCAGGCTCTGTGCGAAGAGGTAGGAGATAGAACAGAAACACTAAACATGCCACTGGGCCAACCTAGCGGGATGTCCCATGGAAACATGACCCTTGTTTGAGCGCTTAAGTTCTCAGCACTAGGTCTGGAGGCTACAGACGACAAGGAAAGCCCCAAGCCCTTTGCAGAGACGCCGTGAGGATTAAGGCTCCGCTGGCTTCCTTCTGTGAGACAGAAATGTGAACAGGCTTGCCCTCAGGGGGCCTGTGTCAGCACGTGGGTCACCACCACTGCCCTCACCGCTCCTAGCAGCGGCAGCCGCCCAGAGGAGCTCTCCTGGGCTCGCCTCTGACGCAGAGTGGGGAAATGAGGTTGCACAGCCACGAGTCCTACCCTGACCGTGTTGGTGGGAGGGCCCTGCAACCTGTCTTGTAAGCTCTCCTGTCTAGCGTTCAATGGTGTACCCATCTCATTCCCATTTCTGTAGTCCCGCCCGCAACTGCGATGCTCTGATCCACCACCGTCCTGCTTCTGTGACAGCTCTACTCCTTCCTCTGGTGTCCTGTTTAAGCCTCGCAAACCCTTGGCCGCCACGTGACCTCCCTCGTCTGGACGAGCTGTCTTTGTCCTGTGTCAGACTTGGGGGGCGCTTTTGCACCCTAGAACCTCTAACCCAAGAACCAAATCCCAGGAGGAGTTTGCTTCCACAGCAGCCCCTCTGGTCCTCGTTGTGAAGAGAGTGCTCACACAGCTCTTGCCAAAGCACCTTTCCCAGGGGTCTGTGGATGTTTCTGGAAGCACTGCATACTCTCTGGAAGGGTTCATGACCCCACCCCACCCCCAGCCCTCGCCCCAAAGATGCCCCTTGTCACATCACCCCTGGAGTCATGCAAATGTGGGGCAGAGAAAAGGCCTGGATGAGTGTGCAGGATTTCAAACAGTTTAATGTAACTCCAAGACAAAGTGTGATTACATCTCTACACATATACAATATGCATATGTGAGTTTACAAATTTTAATAACTCGTTTCACCTCAGAGACCGAAAAAATGATCAAAAAAGAAACTGAGTAACAAGCTATAATAACATAGTTCACCACAACGGGACCCCCTTTCTCACCCTACAGTTAGTCATATTACAATTAAAATAACTATATTCTTCTATAGTTTTTTTCTGTTAAAATCATCTCATAAATTTACAATGCTATTATTAGTTTCCAAGACTAATATAAATTCACTCCATTTTTCTACAACGAAAATGATTAATTTAGAAGCACACGACATCATGATGAAAAAACACAAGCATTTTTAGTAGCAAGAACTTGGATCAGTTAAAGAATGAGTTTTCTTGTAAAACATCCTAAAGCCAAGTGAAATATCCATTCTTATAACATACCTACATGACTAAGGGACAGGCTACAGAGGTCTACAACACATTGGTTTGTCTCCAAAAAAAAAAAAAAAAAAAGAAAGAAAGAAAGAAAAGGAAGAGAAACGAAAAAGCAGACATTTATAAATAAAAAAGAGAGGGGACAATTCACAGAGGGGGGAAAAAAGAGGTTCACGACAAAATACTGCTGCACGCGATAATTTTCACAAAGATTAACGTGGAGTTAACACTTTTTACTACAGAAATCGCACAGTGACGGGACCAACAGACCAGGCCTTGCTGTCATGGGCCACTGGGCTGAGATGGTGGGGTGGGGTGGAAGCTGGGGGAGATGGCCTTGGGGAGGGAGCCCTGTCCCTGGGGCGGAGGGCCAGCAGATCTGCTCCTCCCTTTTCTCCTTCCAGGGAGTGAGCCTTGCTGGCCAGAAAGCCCTCAATTTTCAGGCAGGCGGAAGGCAAACATGCCTACAGATCTCGTCTCTTCCATCCGAACGGACACCCTTGTGGGGAACAGCATGCACCACCCCAGGCTGCGGCCCAGTGCGGCTGGCCAACGGAAATGGGATGGGAAAACCCAGTCGAGGCTCACTGCCCTTCTCACCTGTCCATGCCTTTGACTGCTGGGGGCGGGGAGTGACAGCGGAACCCTCGGGGCTGCCCACACTCATGGTTCTCCTCGGGCTGACCACCATCCTATGGACCTCCCCGCCCCTCTTCCTCCTCATCCATAAAGCTATCCTTTTCCTATCAGAAATTTGGTTTGAGATATATATATATATATACACACACACATATATATCTGTATCTATACAGTGATTCTACTAAACTAGAACCGCCGCCGTCCTCCAGCCTGACTTCCTTGTCTCCTGCATTTGGTTAAAAATGCACACACGCAGAGGAGGGGACGCTCGGGGTGGGGCCAGGCATGACTGTGCCCTGGGAGATCCATGGGGGCAGCCCCTCAGAAATGAGGGGTTGGGGGCGGGTGGGTTTGAAGGGAGGGGGAGACACTGCTCGTGGAAGCTGCCCCTACCATTAAGGTTTGCCTTTGAGGGGCTGCTGGGGATGGGCGGGGCGGAAGGAGATGTGACCATTCAGAAATCACAGAAAAGCGACAGAGGATGCCACTTCCCACTTCCCAAGTTCTTCCTTAAAACCTGAGCCCAATGATTAAAATAATAATAACAATAATAATAACAATAACAACAACAACAACAAAAGTATGGAAAAGTCCACTGCCCCTTCAACCAAGATGTAGGTGGGAGGCAAGACCACCCCTTCTCAAGCCGGTGCCAAACGGGTCCTTCTCCCCGTTCCTGGGAGGTTCCTGGGGGTCCTGGGTGGGAATGAAGCCAAGGACCTAACTTAAGGAGGTCAGCAGCTGGGGCCCCTGGGAGAGGGAGGCAGAGCCAGGAGAGGCTTATTGGAGATGGGCTGGAAGAGACCAGAGAGCCCAGGTGGAGGGCACCCGTCCTCAGACTACAGCTCACGCCCACTCCTCACATTAAACAAGGAGCCACGTTTCTACACCTCTAGGTTTTAAAATAGGGCGAAAGCCCCACAGACAATGACATCCAAGTTCATTTGGTTAATTAACACTGAGGACAAGACGAACAGACAGAGGAAATCTGAGAGATGTTTGTGAGGCAAGGTGAGACGGGAACTATTTCACACGGACATTTCTAACAGAAAACTGTATGAGACCACCGGTTGATGAAGTTTCACTGGGGGGGGAATGCATGGGATCGCAAAAAAAGTAAAGAAAATAGGCCCCTGGTCTCAAGAGTTTGTAGTCTGAAAGAGCTTATCTGCTAAGAGGCAAACCCTTTAGACTACACAGACCCACGCTCTCAGGAAACCAAAATAATATTTTTTGTCTTTCCCTAGCAGTGCCCGTCCTCATCCCTGAAGACACTCCAAACATGTTTTCCCTTGTCCTGGTCTCCAGTGGACAGCCCTGGGCATCCTCCTCCCAGCCGCCCCTCACTCTCCTTCCTTCTGCTCTGCAGCACTTACAGCCTCGGAAGGACCCTTCCCAGCATCCCAGGTGCCAATCTAAGCCTGAGGATGCACACAAAGTCAACGCGTCCCTGGATCTTGTTCGGGGGAGAAAAATGAATCAAGAACAGCAGATGGATGGAAAATCCTGCCGAGCAGTTAATCGAACTACGGTCGGGGCCCCAGAAATAGCAGCTGTCCCTTCAGGGCCTTCTGAGCCCCGGTGTCCTCTATGGCCTGGCAGCTGGAAGTCAGTGGAGCTATGAAAAATTAAATACTTAAGTCATGATACAACAAGGGGCCCGGGACCTGTTCTCTCTAGTACCCAGGGGAAAGGGGTGTGCAGAGCAGACCAGTGGTGACGGGGCTTGGGGTCCCCTTCCCACTTGGTCTGGATTTGCTTGTTACATCCTTGTAGATCACATAGACCAGGGACATGGAAGGGCACACTTGCCTCTGACCAAAGAGAGTGCTGCCAGGGCTTGAAGGTGTCAGTTACAAGCAGAAGGTTTTCAAGTACCAGCTTAAATGTAAACTAGAACACACCGCTACTAGGAAATGTAGCCAGAAGGATGCTCACAAAAGCCCACAGCTGATTCCCGAGGGAACTCCTGGAGAACACGGCTCGTCTGGGGTCTTTGAAGGCCACATGACTTTCACAGCAGCTGAAAACGTATGCGCTCAACATGGGTACCCACTTCACATTCCATTACACTGCACCAAGGGTCACCTGCTCCTTGATTTTTAAGATTCCTGTAAAGATGAGCTATTTTTGGAATTCACTTAAGCAACAACGGCTGGGGTGCTGAGGTGGGGTCCCGAGGAGGGGGTGGGTGCAAATAATTATTTCCAGTTCCCGTGCAGTTCCTACACCAAGCTGGCTACGTGATTTAAAAAAAGGCTATCACCAGGATGAATGCCCACATTTGAGGTAATTATTGCCATTAGGTCACAGTTTGTGTGAGAGGATGCTTCTAAAACCTTCTTTAGAAAAAATCTGGGGGTGTTCTGGAAGATTCCAGAACACCTATAGAAACCAACCAGGATCTCAAATTCTGATTAGCTGGGTTTGCTTCCAATGGAGTTAAAGTTCCAGCAGATTCCACAACGTGTGTAAACTACCTAAGAAGTTAGGCAAACAAGCCTGGAGCCAGTCTAACAGAGTTTTCAAGAGACAACAAACAAACAAGCCAACAAGAAGCCCAACATCGGAGATGTTTCCTAACAAATGACATGTATCTATTTTAAAAATAAAAGATCTAGTCCCAAAGCATTTGTAGATTCCAACCACCTTTCAACCCACAATAAACGCGTGTCAGCATTACTCTCCTTGGAGCCCAGAAGTCGCCCGGCTTTTCTCCGTCCCTGCAACTGTCACTTGGCATGTCTCTGAAAGTTTTATTTTGCCCCTGCCCCTTTAAGTCCTATTGCCCACCCACCCTTTAAAAACAAAGCCAAGCAAAGCCACACCCCAAACCAAACAACACAACCGAAGGAAAGAGGAAGAAGGAGGAAGTTCCTGGACACCAGAGCCACATGCCAGAATGTACACACGCTTGGTGTGGTCCCTCGCCTGGCTTCCACCCAGACCTGATGTGGGGCATCTATTGCCGAGATCTGAGTTAGTTGTGGTGATGTTTATCAGTGCAGTAAAAAATAGCATTTTGAAAAAAATATATATATACCTTTAGTATTGCCTTTCTAGAATGAACCATTAACGAGGAAATGTTATTTAAAAAAATAAAACACAAACGGAACGGGAGAAAAGACGTTTTCTTTTTCACACTTCCAAGAGTTTGTACTAGCAGCGCTGCTTGAGCCCCAGTGCACACTGGAGAGAAATCGAAGAGGAATTCTACTCTGCGAACCCGCAAGAGCCCGCGGAAGGTTTTCTCGACAATTTACATGAACTGGGGGCCGGGGGTGGGGGTAGGGGGGGGAGGGGTACGCTTCCACCTGCCTCGACTCGGGAGGCGACTCCCATTGCTGTGACCTTCTGCTGAGTTCCAGCGTGGAGTGGCGTGAGGTGAGCGCTCCTCACAGGCCCTCCTTCTCCTCAGCACCAACTCCCAGGAGGTTGTGGGAGCAGCTGGCCGGGACCACCATGCTGGGGCTGGACAGCAGGGTCCCTGCCCGGGCTCTGCTGGGTGCTAGCCTTGGGATCCTGAGCAGGTCCCTGAGCTCTCAGGCCAGTTGTCCCCCCTGTCAGGAGGCTACGATCGATGACCTCACAGTATGGGACAGGCCGTTTTTAGCACAGTGTTTGGCACACAGCAAGGGGGACTCCCATTAAATGGTTCCAGAGAAACGGGTGGCCACGCAGTGCTGTTAATTACAAAAGCGAAAAACAAAACAAGACAAGAACCAAGGCCCGGTGAGCAGAAACCACATTACAAACGTGGGGATTCGGGGCCACTATTGCTGTACCTTTCTGTTAACACCAGCCACTTGCTCAGTGGGTCAGCTTCCTCGTTAAGGGGGCAGGCAGGCGAGGGGCTGTGAGCCTTCAGGAACTGCTGGCGACCAGAGACCGGTAGGGACTCCCTGGGTGTTGCACACTTGGCTCCCACTGAGACAAAGTTGGGTGGGTTGAGCCCACCCAGAGGCCACGCCAGAAAGGCCTGGTGATTCCACATCTGAAAACCAACCACGAAACACCTAAGGAGCACAGTCCTATTCTGCCACGCCTGGGGCGCCACGAGGCAGTCAGCGCAACTGCCGCCGTTCTCTTTTCAAAAGGAGAGGCAAGAAAAGGAGAGAGCGTTCACTGAGCGTTTTATGGTGGCGTCTGAGACCAGTGGCTGCCAAAGACTTGAGGGGGTTCTTGTGAGGTGCCCAGACAGCCCCCACTGGGTTGGGTGCTCTGTGAATCACCCTCTTATGTCACTCTCTGCGGGCCTGAGGGCAGACCCCACCAGCCAGGTGCTCTCTTGAATTCCGGACCAGGGGCCTCTGCTGGGTCGGGTGAGTACCGTGAGCATCGGTGCTGGAAGCCTTCCCATGGTGTCTTCGGCGGGCGTCTCAAGAGGCTCCGGTTCCTGACAGAAATGCCAGGGGACCTGCTCTGTGGCGGTGAGAAGAGGAGTCTAAGGCATCACCGTGGAAAAGGACTGGCAGCGGGTGGGGGGGCTCCCGGGCGCTCAACCCCGCGCAGCCAGCGGCCTGGCAGAGGTGAGAGAAGGACCATCGGAACACGAGTCAGGACTGGACTTCGAGGAGGGAGGACGGCACTCGGGAGCCCCCGACTAGAGATGACATTATTGCCCAGAGAGGAGATGGAAAGCCATCTTGGCTTTAGGTCTCGGAGAGTTTCTTTGGCTAAAAGAAGGGGCAGGTTTAGCGTCTGGGTCAGTTTGGCGAGGACAGCTCCCGCCTGCACTCGAGGCCTCCCCCTGGGCAGGCAGAGGTCGGGAGCGAGAGTGGGGACATGGACGGTGTGGGGTGGAGGCCCTGGCGGGAAGGCGGGGCAGGCCGGGAAGGATCCTCGCCTTTCTGAAGAATTGTCTTAACCTTAGTGATTTTCTTCTCTCTACTTTGTCGCAGCAGCTACTTCACAGGTCACCACGGCCCGGTGCCCCACACCGCCCAGGACTGAGAGCGGGACAGAGCCGGGCTGGGGCTGGGGCGGCACTGCGTTGTATCAACCATGAACCATCTGAAAGACTTGCTGAAGCCTCCTCATCGCCCTTCTCCAGTTTCCAAGACAGTTTGCGCCATGCACTCACACATGCACACACCCAAACCCTCTGCCACCAGCTTGTTCAGAAATGAGCGTCTGCAATTCCATTGGCCCGCTGGAGGGCAACAGCCCCCCCAGGCGGTTCTGCTAAGAGCTCCATCCCTTCCGCACACCCGACAACCTGCTGCGTTGAGTCTTCTGGTGGGGAGAGTGGGAAACCTACGGGGGGAAGGGGTGTGTCTCCTAGCCGCCCTCAGGCGAGGACAGGCCACACAGTGCCCCCCCCCACCCCCCCACCAACCCTTCTCCCAGCCGAGTCAGCCCTGACGGGATCCACCTTCGTGTCCACTGGCATTGTGCCCACACCTTGGCCTGCTCGCCCCAGCCCTTAGAAATGGGCATGGCATCGCGAGACTCAGGAAGTCCAGAGAACCAGCAGGTTAGCAGCAAGCCACCCTTCGGGGTGCCAGTGTGAGTGCTCCACCTGTCCTTCCACCGTCCCTCGTCCCTCGCCACTGCTGTCCTCACAGCAGGTCTGTGCTGAGGCCAGTTATTCTGAAGATTCGCTGACATTCCTCTACGGGGGTGGCCTGGGCTCGTGGGCGGGAGTCCAGGGTGCCTGCTCATCCCTCAGGGGAGGGTCTGGCTTCCCTGCTGGGAGCCTGTCCTGGGATCTCTGATCCACACCTCTGTGGGAGAGGATGCTGGAGAGGTGGTCAGGTGAGGGAAGGGAGGGTGCAGGGATGTCTTCAGAT
>NW_022103920.1:6901979-6903964 GCF_000313985.2 Echinops telfairi | reverse complement strand
GTCCGTATCAATCCTCTTCCTCCAGGGCCGGGGCTGGAGGGCTTTGCCAAGGAGCCCGTTTGGGGTGGGCAGGTGGGCGGCAGGCTGCTGCGGCCGAGCAGTGCTTCATGGCAGGGACCCCTGGGGGGTGGTGTGTGAAAGGCTGTGGGTCTGGGTCCCACCCATCCACTCCCATTTGGGCCACTGCTTTGTCCTTGGACCATGTGCTAGAAGGGTGTGCGGGGGAGGGGCAGCACTGCTACTGAGGGAGGGTGAACTGAGACCATCTGCCCATCCATCACCTTGACATCAGCTCATCACCCCCCCAGAGGCTGTAGGAGGGGACAACTGTCTGAGCACATGACATAAGCCACCATCCTGGTGTGTGACGGGAACAGGCGTGTGCTAGCTCTGGGCAGAGGGGGTTTTTCTTCAGGATAGGTAAAGCAGCAGAGGTGGGGCAACTACATTTTGAGGGTTACAGGAGGGTTTGGCAGTGGGGCCATGCCCCTGCAGAACTGTCACAGCCCACGGGGAATCCAGAGGGACACAGGGCAACAACTGTATCCCCTCCCCTCGTCTCACAAGTCGGACATCTGGGTGTCCCTCTGTCTACTCACATGCTCACAGACAGAACCAGTCCACACGTGAACACCTCAGAATAGAGGCACTTTCAAGCCCCTTCCCGGCACCCACCAGGAATGGCAGGCTTGACAATGGCCAAGACCCCAAACAACTCCTCCTACAATGACATCGTCCCTGCCGCGGTGCTCACTCCTGCTGGGGAGAGGAGGATGGGTAGGGGCTGGGGAGAAGGAACAGGCCAGTCCCGCTCAGTGGGCTGAGCATGGACTTCAGAATGGAAGGGTGGCTGTGGTTTCTGCTCAGAGGTCTGTCTGGAGAGGCTGCGGCTGGCTAGGATGGGCGTCTAGGAAGCCACCCGATAAGGCAAACGGAAGGTCACCTAGAGCCATGATTCCATGCTGTGTGAGAAGGTGAGACACGGCTGCCACCTGGCTGCCAGGCAGGACCTGTGACCGGGGTCTCCCAGGCTGGTGTGTGTGGGGGGGTGGGGGGTGGAGGGGGGACTCTGGCTCCGGTGGCCAAGGAAGGCTTGACCCTCACAGTCCCACTGACTATTTTCCCGGAGAGTCCACCGCGGGACAGACGCATTACTCCGGGCACCAAGAGGAGAGAGTCGGGTTGGCGGTCAACCTCCTTCACCGTCTAGATCCCCCCAGGCGGGGACACTCGCTTCAGGGTGGGCACCCCCTTCTTTGTAAGGTCAGGAGGGCTCACTGTGGGGTAGGGGTGGGGTTTTCCAGCGTTATTTCACAGCTAAGAGATAAGGTAGCAGCTTCAAGGCTGAGTGGGATGAAGTCGGGGTTCCCCGCACACATTCCTTTCACAGTAGGTCATTCTGGGAGGCCTCCGACTGAGTGGAGGGGCCCCCAAAGTCCCCTCCCCACCCCCGCCGCGCCGCCAGTGGACACCTCCCTCTTCTCTCGTTAGCGAAGAAAGACAAGTAGAGCCAACCCCACCCGGACCCCGGGCGTGCCCCAAGCCTGAGAAAAGGTGCAGAATGCATCTGGGCTGGCAGAGGGTGAGGGGCACATTTCGTAGGAAACGGTCACTGTCAATGGGTATGTTTCCCAAAGTGCTGCGGGCGACCCCCTGCTCCCGGAGACCCTCACAGTGGCCCTCCATTCAGAGCCCCCCCTACACAAAACCAGCCGTGCCTGGGGCAGCCGGTCGGGTCCATGACCTCTTGCGGTCCTGTGACGTGGCCAGGCTGCCTTCTCCCTGCTATGGGTGGCCTGGGGGGGGGCGGTCCCGATGGGCTGGCTGCATCTTGTCCCAACACCCCAGCGGGGAAGGAAGCAGGGCGAGGCCTCAGACGGGGCGTGACCGTGACCGTCCCCCACCCCCACAGAACTCACTCAAGCCACGCCCACGGCCCCATGCTCCGCCCTCCGCCTCAGGCCTGGCGTCCGGCCCACACCCTT
>NW_022103920.1:6885221-6901525 GCF_000313985.2 Echinops telfairi | reverse complement strand
CCGGGGACGACCGCCAGCCCTCCGCTGCGCCACTAGGGGGTCGCACCAACAAGAACCGAACCCTTGGAAGAAAGGAACGCAACCTCGCCACGTTTTCAGGAATCACATTGCTTAGGGATTTGTCCAGAGCCAGCCGGCCCCTCTCCGGGGCTCTCCACCCCGAAGCCAGACGTCTCTCCTGCCGCCTCTCAGACCTCCCTCCCCGCCAACCCCACCCCTTCCCCAAACATCAGCCTCTCCAGGCCTCAGCCTGGCACTCCGAGTTCTGGAAAAATCCCTAATGCTTACGTTGAATTCATTAAAAACCTATTGGATCTCCACAGCCGGCGTCCCTGGCAGCAAACGCTTCCAATGTCACCTGCTGCCCTAAGAAAATAGTCTTTGAGAAGTTCATAGATTAAAGTTCTGCAGATCCTGGGACCCGCCCTTCTCCCCCCTCCCCCCTGCTTCCGGAATCTTCCGCAGCACTCCTGGTCTCTGTGCCCGCTGGGTGCAGAGTGGGCTGAGTTGGGTGTGCTCCTTACCGACGCTTGACGCTTTTCTTTTTCTTCTTTCTTCCTTTTTAAAATAAAAAGCATAGATCTCCCCCTCCCACCTGAATCCCCTCTTTTTAAAACGTCTCTCCTCCACCACGAGTCACTTCCTTCCTGGTTCACGTTTCCGTCTGCCCGCCCGCCCTCCCCATACCCTGCCCCTGCCCTGCAGCGTCTGTGTGGCAGGGTCTTCAGTATGCATTGCCCCCCCGGCCGCTGGCCGCCCCCTCCCCAGCGTTTATAGGTAAGGGTACTGGTTGACCTTGGCGGGGCTCAGTGGGTATCCAGTGTAGACGGTGGAGGCTGGCGAGGCGCTGATGTAGGTCTGGTGGGCGAACTGGGCAGGGTACTGACTCGGGTGGAGGGTGGGCGAGGGCAGCACCCGCGGGCCCATGCTCACGGGCACCTGGTGGACGATGCTGGCGGGGTAGGCGGTGTGCTGCACAGGGTGGCGGGCTGAGCCCTGGGAGGCCACCAGGTGGGCCACTGTGCCGGTTGAGCCCAGGGCTGCGGGGGCCGTGTACGTGTACAGGTGAGGCTGGGCTGGGAGGTGGGCAGCGGCCGCGGCGGCCAGGTGGGGGTGAACGGCGCCGTGGCTGGGGCTATTGTGTGGGAAGGAGTAGGGGGCTTGGGCCATCGTGGGGGCGATATAGGCCTGCTGCCTGCGGTGGCTCCCTGTGCGGTCCGCGCTGATGTGCTGCTGGGCCTGCAGGAGGCAGAGAGGGGGTGCGTGAGGGGGAGTGCATAGAACTACACCCACGCTGCCTGCTCCTGTCAGTGGGGACAATGTCTGGGCCAGGCAGTGGCAGAATCCCCTCAGGTACACAGTTCGCCGCCCTGAGCCAAGGGGACCTTCACTTAAGGGGGCCTGCTGATGGCAGACTTGAACCCTTAGCTGCATGCACTTCTAAGATACCCGCGCCCCCTCAAAAAATCCCACAGCAAACAAAACTCCCAGGCAAGCCAGCCACACCGATGCAGCCTCCAGTGACCACCCAGGGGCAGGGCCCAGACCCTCCCAGCCTGCACAGCAGCCCTGCCGGCTTAGCTCCTTTACTGGGGCCTCCCTCCTGTCAAAGTGGCAGTCAACCTGTGCCCGGGTCAGCTGGATGGGGACAGCCCCTCCCCCAACACCCTGGCCACCCTCTTCCCCATTTTTAAGCTCTGGCACCAGGGTGCCATGTTTTGAACCACTTGGGTTTTGCTCTCCGCCTGGCTTCCCTTGGGACAGGGGGTGGGGGGAAACTCACCTGGCTGAGATTCAGAGGCTGCTGCTGGAAGTGTGGTCCTGGCCGTGGCTGCCTGTAGGTAATGGCTCCAGACGAGGTCCCTGAAGTGTGGCCGCTGGTGGAGGTCACGTTGCTGGAGGACTTGGACTTGTAGAAGGATGAGTGGTGGCCAGCGCTGACTGTTGGGAGAGGGAGAAGGCCACTGGTTAGTTGGGTGGGGGTGGGAGGGACACGGGACAAGATGCCCAGTAGAGAGTCTGTGGGCTTGTGGAACAAGCACATTTGAGGCCAGCTCCCTGGGGCCTGGGGCCTTGGTGCCTTGCTTGGTGCCACACTGGCAACAGGGCTCTGGGCATGTCATGGGCCTTGAGGCTATCTGAGTCCCCGAGGGTGGGATGGAGCAGAGGGAAATGGGCGAGGGTTAGGGAGGTGGCTTGGGTCACAGCCAGAGACTAGGCCCCAAGTAGCCCCCTGGGAGGGGCCACTCCTGCTACCTAGGACAGGACAGAGTACTCCTGGAGGTCAAAGCAGGGCCCAGGCCTGCTTTGGACTTAACTTTCCTCCACTGCCTGATGAGTTTCATGGACAATCTGAGTAGCAGAGGGTAGAAGGCATGTCCTTTGTGCCTCTTCAGGGCCTCACCTAGGGTAGGGTGAGGGGTGGGGTGGGGCTATCAGCTGAGACTCAGAGAAGCATCGTTGGTGTTAGGTGCCATCAAGTGAGCTCACAGCGACTCTGTGTACAACAGAGTGGGACACTGCCCAGTCCTGTGCCAGCCTCACCACGGTCCTTATGTTGGACCCCACTGTTGAAGCCACCGTGTCAGTCCATCTCCTTGATGGGCTTCCTCTTCTTCATCGGTCTACTTGACCCAGCACGATGACCTGTCTAAAATACCCGAGACAAAGTCTCACCATTCTGGCTTCTAAGCAGCATTCCAGCTGTGGTTCTTCTAAGATGGATTTGTTCTCCTGGTGGTCCATGGCACGCTCTCATTTGTCACCACACTGCCATTGCACTGCCCTGGATTTCCTGTGGTCTCCGTATTCATTCTTCCACTGCCATGTACCGGAGGTGACTGGAACTCCCATCGCCGGGGCCAGGCACACTTTTCAAAATGACTTCTTTGTTCTTCAGTACTTTTAAAATGGTCTCATGCAGCTGATTCCCTTAACGCAGTGCGTCATTTGATTTCTTGCGTGTGGCTTCCAAGAACGTGGGCTGTGGATCCAAGCAAAATGAAACCCCGACCACGTGGATCTTTCCTCCATTTGTTATGCTATTGTCTACCAGTCCAACTGGGAGGGTTTGGGTTTTCTTCGCATGGAGTTTTGCAATGCTCGGTTTTCATCAGCAAGTGCTTCAAATCGTCCACGCTTTCAGAAAGTACGGCTATGTCATCTGCACACGACTGGTTGTTAGTAAGTCTTCCTCGAATCCTGATGCTTCGTTCTTCTTTTAATCCAGCTTCTCTGATGATTTGCTCTGCATACAGACTGAATAAGTATGGTGAGAGGCTACAACCCTGGTGCACACCTTTCCTGATTTTAAACCATGCAGTATTCTCTCGTTCTATTCGCATGACTGTCTCTTGATCCAGGTACAAGTTCTGAACGAACATAGTGAAGTGTTCCAGAATTCCCATTCTTCTCAAGGTAATTCATAGTTTGTTATGGTCCTGTGGTAGTTACAGCATCTGTTGCCAATTTGAGACTTAAGAGCGAAGGGGTGGAGTTTAGCCTGTCAGTCAGGTTGCAGCTTGATGACCTCATGTGGAGGTGCTAAGGAGATAAATAGCTCACTGGAGATGGGACACATGCTCACTCCCTGGGAGACATTACTGAGGACCAGCCTGGTGGAGCTAGATTGATACAGTCAGAGCCCTCGAACTAAAGGAGCTACTATGTGGAGACCCTTGCCAGCGCTGAGACGCCTCCACTGCCACTGGATCCCCACGACTTTCCACCCACTGGCCTGTGTTCTTCCGGCATTCGGAGTCATTGTATGTGTTTGAAGAGGAATTTATAGATTGAGATCCGGCATAAGGGCTAATATCGGACTTAAGGACTTGATCTGGGCTGTTTTCTCAATGTTCAATTGCTCTTGCATATAAAGCTCTTTCTTACACACATATGCGTGTCTGTGAATTTGTTTCTCTAGTCTACCAGGACTAACACAGGTCCACACAGTCAAATGCCTTTGCATAGTCAATAGAACACAAGTCACCATCTTTCTGGTATTCTCTGCTTTCAGCCAAGATTCATCTGACATCAGCAATGAGATCCATATTGCCACGTGCTTTTCTGTAGCCATCTTCCAAATTTATTGGCATGGATGAGTCAGTGTTTCCGGGCCTTCCTCAGCTTGTTGACACCTTTCGATTGGTATTTGGTGAGTCCCTGAGCCTTGTGTCCCACCAATGTCAGAGACACAGTGATGACAAAGCAGGGAGTGGGAACAGTCTTCATGAACAAGAGTCCAAGAGCTCCCGGAGGCACCAGGAACAGGGTAAGGGTACTGACGGGGAACCAGCCATCCTTGCTGGCTCCCATGAAGAGCCATCTGTGCTGGCTGCCTCCCAGCATGGTGGGACTGGGGCTCAAGGGGCAGGGTGCCTACTGGCAAGGACACCCTGCAGGGGTGGGTGCGGCTGCACACAGGGTGCTCTCCAGAAGTGGAAGAGCTCCCTCCAGAGCACAGATAAAGGCAGGTCCGGATGAATAATGCAAGGACTGTGGAAAAGGCCACCCGCTGCCCCTGAGAAGAGTCCCAACTCAAGGCCTGTATGGAAGGTGCTTAGTGTCGGGGTGCACAAGAGGAGACACACAGGCAGGGCCTGAGGCTGCTGAGAGCTGGCCAGGACGTCCAAAGCAGGTCCCCTGTGGTGCTCAGCACATGTTCAGGACTCCCAACATGGACTCTTGGCTGTCCTTACCCGCTTCCTGGCTGAGGCAGGGCTCCCAGGAGGGATAGTCTTTAAGCAGGGGACTCTGGGAGTCACATGGGGAAGGCAGTGTGCCAGGAGCACCAGGGCTTAGTCCCAGCTGGTTCCCTTGTTGGGCTTGCACCCCATCCCACACCCTCCCAGTAACTCCATTCGGGTGCTGTCTGGAGGAGGCTCTTGGAGACCTGGGAAGGCTCCATGTGCTGTCCTCAGGGACTCTCCCTGACCCGAGACCACAGAAGGTTGGGGGGGGGGGGGCGGCGGGAGAAAGGATGGACAGGCAGTCTTCCTCCGGAGTGTAGTCATGAGGGAGGCCACGGTCCCTGGCATGCTGCCATTCCTGGCTCCATGGGCCGGCACAGGGACCCGCAGCCCTCTAAAGCAGCGGTTCTCAACTTGTGTGTCGTGACCCCTTTGGGGGTCGAACGACCCTTCCACAGGGGCTGCTCAATTCATAACAGTAGCAAATCTACAGAAATAATTTTAGGGTTGGGGAGGGTCTCCAGCACATGAGGAACTGTTTTAAAGGGTTGCAGCATTAGGAATGTTGAGAACCACTGTTGTGAAGGGCAGCTGCCAGCTTGGGGCGGTACTGTGCTCAGGGCATAGTGAGTTTTGGGGCCCCGGAGTCACCAGGAATCTCTTCACGGACAGTAGCACACAGGTGCTCAAGGGAAACCCTGTCATGGAGTCGGCTGCCACTCGTAGCCACCCCCTTGGGTTTTCACAGCTGAATATCTTTGCAGAAGTGGGCGCCACTGCTTTCCCCCACGGAGTGACTGGTGGGTTTGAACCGCTGACCTGTTTGTTTGCAGCGAGTGGTTTAACCACTGCACCTCCAGGCTGGCTTTTACTGGGAGTAACTTCTGTAATTCTTAGTATTTGTCTGAATGTCCCTTGTGTTTCTTGGCCATCTGGGTGGTTTTTAAGATTTAACTCCAGATAGAATGAAATGAGGCACCCTGGTGGTGCAGTGGTTAAGCAGCAAAGACGGGTGGCTCGGACCCACTAGCTCTGAGGGAGGAAGAGGTGACAGTCTGCTTATGAGAGAAACTACAGCCTCGCCCGTTCTACCGCCTCCTACAGGGCCACCGAGTTGGACGTGACTCAATGGCAGCAGGGGTTCACAGGTTAACATGCGTGGCGCTTTGAAGGACAGGTTTGTCAATCAACTTCTGAAAAACAAAACCATCAGACTCACTGCCGCCGAGCCGATCTGATGCATGGTAACCCTAGCAAACAGGGCAGAGCTGCCACTGGGGGTTTCTGAGACTGCGACTCTTTACAGGAGTACAACACCTCATTTCCCCCACAGGGAGCAACGGGTGGCTTTGAACTCCTCACCTCGAGGTGAGCAGCCCGGCACGTAACCACTATGCCACCAGGGCTCTGAAAAGTAGCCACTTAAACCCCGAGGAGCACAGTTCTACTTGACCACAAGCGTGATGGACTCGCGAGGATGCTAATGCATCTGTTGCTCTGTGGCCAGCAGGACACAGCGCCCCATCCCCGAGAGGCTGCCCTCCCCCATTACCTGGCGCGAGGCTGTCACACTCCACCAGCACCTCGCTGGCCTGGGTCTTCAGAGGGGGCACGATGATGGTCCTGGGGTTGCCGGGGCAGTGGCCGTCCAGGCCACCCTTGCTGTCGAAGGCGTGGCTGCTGCCATGGCCGGCCCGCTGCTGCACCCCCGCGGAGTAGGGGCTGTTGTTGGTGGAGGAGTCGGAGTAGGGGGAGTCGTGGACCGTGACACAGCTGATGATGTTCTTCCTCTGCTTGGAGGCGCTGCTGGAAGGACAGGGGTGCAGAGGGAGGTGGGCGCCGCTCAGGCAGAGGCTCCCCAGCCCAGCCATTGCCAGGTGCCCATGGAGGACTGGTGGGAGCTGAGCCCCAGGGAGCCACCCAGAGTGCAGGCGTGCAGTGAGCCCAGGGCCACTGGTATGGGCATCTAGTAAAGGTGTGTGGGGTGGTGGTGCACGGTAGGCAGCAGGAGCCTGGGAACTGGCGACCTGGTCTAGGGGGCCAACCTACTGAAGAGGAAACCGTGAGCTTAGCCTGGGGCCTGTGACATGCAGAAAGGGCACGGGGTTTCTAGGGGGACCCAGGACAGGCCGCAGGGGTTGGGGGGGAAGGTAAGGTCTGAGGCGGGAGGTGGGAAGGTCTAAAGAGGGAAAAGACAGGTCTGGGGAGGGAGGCGGCTTTTGAGGAATGGCAGGTTCTGAGGAGGGAGACAGGTCTTAGTGGGGAGCCAGTAAGGTCTGAGGAAGCGTTTGTGCTGGGTCTACACCCTGTACCATCTCTGCAGGATGCGTGGGCAAAGGTGCAGCCATGGTCTGGGCCAGGCGGGGGTGCTTCCGCCCTGCCCTGGGCTGCTCACAGTAGCAGGGTGGGCGGCGTGGTGTCTCTGGAAGCTGTCCTGTCCGTCCCCAAGCCCCGAGAGGCTGGTAGGAGGATGACAATTGGACGCACTGGGTTACCGGGTGAAGTTCTAAAAATGGACCTTATTAATGTGTTTTCATGCATTGATCATTTATTTTTAGGGAAGATTGACTGCTGAGGACACATGGTCTGCTGCCGTCCCACTGGAAGGCAGCCCTATTTCTAGAACTTCTCATAGGGGCGCAGTGGCTGCACGGCTGCCTGCCCAAGGTCACACGGAAGTGACAGGGCCCCCAGGGGAAGTTCTGGAGCTCCACCAAAAGGCAGTGTTAGGCTAAGCAGGGGCACTGCCCTGAGCGAGGCTGGCTATGGCCTGGTGACTGAGGGGCTTGGGCAGGGCGCCCTCTTGGAGGCCCTGGCGCCACCACTGTGAGGTTTTCTGGGTTCTGCCTGGCAGGTCATATCTAGGATGGACATTCTCGGGGGCTGCAGAAGAGGTCCCTTTGGCTCAGAGTGGAATTCACCCACCCCCGTGGTAAATCTGCCTTCAGCACGAGCCGAGGTGGCTGAGAACAAGACATGTCCTCTCTCAGTGACTCGGTTCCTCTTGGGGAAAATGTAGACTCAGACAGTACCCACTACCCAGGACCTTTCTGGAAAATGGAGTGAGGCCTCCACTCAACATAAACAAATCCTTTCTGACAGCCAGAACTACCTGCGATAGGCCCCTTCACGAACCCCGGGCTTCCCGTCACGACGGGGCATGGGGCTGTCCACTCTGCCATCTCAAGTAGAGAGGGACCCGGCTTGTTCAGCAAGTTCAAGGGTCCTCGAATCAAAATCCCCGATAAATATTTACATCAGATCAGCCCTACTACTTAATTCTGAGGGCCCCCGAGAATGCTGCTCTCTTCGCTGTAGCCAAAGTATAGTTTGCTTTCCGTCTGCAGGCCAATTCTCTAGCCACAACGGGAGTCACCTTCGGGAAACTCATGGTGTTTCAGGCAGTGGACAGGGCTCGCACTGGAAGCCAGAATTGCAGGGACTTGGCAGGAGCCGAGGTCGGCACACATAAGGTGGGGATGGAGATGCTCACTGGGAAGGAGGAGAGCGCAGTGTTCTGCTAGAACTGGAGCAGTCTAGAGCTGTCCCTAGCTCCCTATGGCTGCACTTGGGGGCTCATTCCATCTGAGGGGAGCCCTCTCTATCACCTCTGCCCCTTTTGGACCCATCTCCCTGGCTTCTTGCTTTCTCTTTGATGAGCACCTGCTCCGCCGGCCTGATCCCACTTGCCCACCTCTGTGGCTTGGCCTCTCTCTCACGGTCCTCTGCTGTTGGTTCACACCTGCCCATGTTTTTGGCCGTAAAGCGCTCCCTCCACCCTGCTGTTTCCTGAAGCCATTTCTTCCCTGAGTCCTTACAGAACTTGGCTGGTTTTTCTGCAGCTGGTGGGGCTCTGTACTGCCATGATTTGTCTGCGCCTTCTTTTGCTTCCGGCCCTGCAGACCTCCGAGGACAGGGACCAGCCTGTCGTACTTATGGAACTCCTGTCATTCCCAGTATCCTGCGGTACTGTGGCGGGGCCAGCGATCTTCACGACATTTCATGTGAGGATAATCCTGATCTCTGAACACGAGCTACCGTAGTTTCCTCCCTTCCTAAAATGAGCCCAGCATCATGCGACCGCGGTCACACGGTGGCTTTTCTATAAATACAGTAGCGTCAACCAGACCCAAGTACATGTTCCTGGTTTCTGGATGCCTAAACATCGGACTAGCCCTTTGATCCTTCCAGAAAACATCATCATGGTATCTCACGGGAGGACCCACCTTGGTTCCTCTGTGGTCTGAATCTGCAGTGCCTCCTTTTTGGCTTCACATCCTGGTCTAACTAGTCCCCCGGACCCGCCACCAGGTGATAGCGCGTGGACTCACCCCTACAGGTGTCAAATAGAATTGCGAGCCACAGGGTTTTCAGGGCTCATTCCTCAGGGGACTGGCTACTCACTGGACAGCTGTATGTTTTGCAATGATTCCAAGGGTGGGGATTTCCTGCCCAGCCAAGGGCTCCGTGACACTGCCTCAGGGATGAGGTAAGCACACGCCCACAGGGTCACAGGCTGGGGCTCGATCCCCCGGCCCAGGGGCAGGCATCCCGGGTCTCAAGACCTTAGCTCGGGGGTCCTCAAACTTTTTAAACAGGGGGCCAGTTCAATGTCCCTCAGACCCATGGGAGGGCCGGACTATAGTTAAAAAAAAAACTATGAACAAATTCCTACGCACACTGCGCATACTTTATTTTGAAGTAAAAAACAAAACAGGGCAAAAAGACCGGGAGGGCCGGATAAATGTCCTCGGCAGGCTGAATGTGGCCCGAGGGCCATAGTTTGAGGACCCCTACTTAGCCAGTTGGTGCAGGGGGTGAGTGGGGGGAGTGTGGGGAGGGGGGTGACTGCTCCCGGGGACAGGAACTTAGGTTCCAACACTGGGTCACTGAGCACCACGTACTTTGGCTGCACCCCAGGGTTCCTCATTGGGCAAACACAAGTACTCTCCCCTCTTTCTGGGGGACAAGGGGGATAGGGTGGATTCGGAGGCCTCTGGAGGGAGCGTCCACGGGTGGTCAAAGAGTTGGATTGATCACCCCCAGGAGGGTTTCTGATGAACGGGCCAGTTACGACATGTTCTGAGGGAGCCCAGCAGTGTCAGCCGAGGCGGGGAGCATTCAGCGCATGGGCACAGGGACCTGATATCCCGTGCACCTGATTCTGACGGTGCCAACAAGCAACTGGGAGTCTACTTGCTGTCGACCAGTGTGATGGAAACACCTGATCGGCACCCCCTGAGTCACCTTAGGCAGAGTGAGGGGTCAGGATGGTGTCTGGGGAGGGAAATGGCCCAGGTGGTGGCAGGGGGACCAGCACCCCACCTCCACGCTGGGGCAAGGCGTGCTCTCACCTGGTGGGGGCGTGCTTCTGCTCCTCCTCCTCGTCCGTGTCGCTGCTGATGGTGATGACGCTGACCGTGGGGCTGGGGGTGTCGGGGATGACGATAGTCTGCCGCTGCCGCTCCCGGGTGCTGCTGGAGGCCGCGTCGGCCCACCCGCAGGTGACCGCGGAGCCGCAGGCCGGGCTGTTGTGGACCATGGCGCAGCGCGGCGGCGTGTTCTCCTTCACGCGCTTGGAGCGTTGCGGGGAGCCGACGGCCTGAGAGGAGGTCACCTCGCAGGCAGACACGTTGTTCCTGGAACAGCCAAGGCGTGACACTCAGAGGGCGGCCAGCCCAGGATCCGGGCCACAGTGGTGACGCCAGGGCCACAGTGGTGACGCCAGGGCCCGGCATGGAGGGAGCACCAGGCCCTGCGGCACGTGAGGGGCTGAGCCTAGGGCCCCATGGGCTTCCTGGGGAAGAGGGTGCCATCGCTGTGGCTGGCTGGCTCCCACCCAGCAGGCCCAAAGTCACGCAGCAGCTCGGTGTGCCAAGGAGGGAAACGCTGCCTGGTGCTGTGCTGCCCCGTGCTCGGCTGTGGACCAGCCCTCTGTGACCCGTGGGGTTTTCATGGGCTGGTTTTCAGAGGGGCATACTGTCAGGCCTTTCTTCCCGGTCTACCCTGACCGGGGCCAGCACGACAGCCACACACAGGCCTCCACGGACAGACAGGCGGCAGCGGCACGGAAAGTGCACTAACTGGGACGAACCCCGGGTCTCCCTCAAGGAGGTGACATTCTGCTCCCAAGCTCCTGTGGCCCTAACAGTGAGACCTTCCACCGGGTCTGCCCTGCGGCCCATTCTCGCCGGGGTCCAGGTCCTCCTTCCCAGCTGGGCCTGGTCATGGCTCAGAGTCCACAGCCTCCCCCAACACACACACACACACACACACTGGATTTCCTGGTTCTGGGGTGTGGTGGGGGAAGTGGTATCTGCCACATAATGATAACTTTGGTTTCCTTGCTAATGGTTTATTTAGCCAGAACACTATTCTGTACAGTGTCTTGGTCTAAAGCAGTGTTTCTCAAAGTGGGTGATACCATCTCCTGGGAGGAGGGTGAGGGGTGGGGGACTCTGGAATGATCCAGAGGGGCCAGTTAGGCTTGGGAGCTTGTGACTAAAGCAGGGTGGGCAAAGTGCAGCTCACTGATTATATATGGTTCCTGTGGTTCGTGCAAGTGGTTCTGGAGTAAAATTGGAGACACTTTAAAGATAGGATTCAGATAATGGCGATTCTACTTGTTTTATCAAAATACATTTTGGCTCCCAAAGAACTTAAAAATTGCTGTGAGGGACAATAGGGGGCTCTTCTGCCTCAAAAGTGTGCTGACCCCTGGACTACAGGATCTAAACATGGTCACCCGGACGCTGGGCTTCCTTCCTCTTGTCAGAGAACAGGCCATGAAGGCAGACCATTAGGATGTGTGTGAGAAAAATTAAAACTGGAGGATCTTCTGCACATGGGTGCAGGGGCCTCAAGGGGGCGGGACCGGAGCTCGGAAGGTGGCGGAAAGCTGGGCAAAGGCAGGCCTGAGAGGCCTCGATCTCGGTGGGCTGGGAATTCCTGATCAGTCGCCGTTCTTTCTGTGGTAACTTTAGAAAGACCTCCTTCTTTCCCCACCCTCTTCTTGCCGACCGCGGCAGGCTCTACCCAGGTAGAAGCCAGTACCAACGTAGAACGGAATGCAGACTCTTAAACCTTCACCGATGAGATGGCCAAACCCCAAACCCAAACCCGCTACGGCGTACCTTGAGGGGCGACAACTCCTGGGTTCATGTCAGAGCGAGAATGGTCAAGGCAGGCTTGGTTCCGACAAGGATGTAGGGTACCAGGAGGCACCCCTCAAAGCCTGGGAGTCTGTGGCTCCCAACGGGGAGGGCAGAACTGCTCCCGTAGCCCCTCAGTCTGTGGCAGTGGTCTATCAAGTAAGCCATTAGGGGGAGAGCGTGAGCCCACACTACCTGGATCCTGACCACAGGTTTGCTGTGGTTGAGTGCTGGCGGTTGATTCCGGCGCGTGTGATTCTATCAGACATTGAAGGGCTGCCCCACAGGGCTCCCTACACTGAAGTCTTTATGGGGTAGATGGTCAGGCCTTTCTCCCAAGGAGCGGCTGGGTGGGTCTGAACTTTGGTTAGCAATGCAACCCTAACCGCTATGCTACCTGGGCTCCTTAGTCAGGTTCATTGAAGCATACTTCACATAGGCAGAATTCACTTTGACTAAGTCTTCACTGAGTTTTAACAAATAGAAGAGCCAGGTAACACCCCTCCACCCGCAACTTGTGATATAGTCATATTCTACATTCCAGAGCAGGGGCCAGCAAACCTTTGAGACGGAACAGCCAACCTTCTCCCTCACAACATTACTCGAGAGCCATACATGTATATATATTTTTTCTTCCCATTACCTGAATGATCCCCTTTACAAATTCTCAGTTTACTTCCGAGCCACGGGAGCATATGGAAAGAGCTGAGGATGGCTTGAAGCTGTAGTGTGCCAGCCCCAGTTCTAGAACATTCTCTCACAGCACATCACAGTCGGCCACCCGCCCCATCCATCCCACTCAGGGCCCTGTGGGAGGCCAGCCTCTGGCCCCTGGTTCTGCCTTTTCCAGACGGCTGTGTGAGTGGACTCCTGGGACACAGCCTGGCCGATGCCAGCTTCGCAAGGAATCACAGAGACGAGGCTGGCTGGGCGGGAACGGTGAGGGCTCTGGGTTACGTGAGTGAAATGTCTAACCTCAGCTTTCAAAGGCGGCACCTTGTCTTCTCGAGAGCGGCTTCGGTGAGATGGTTTCCCAGGGGGATTTGAGTGGGGAGAGCTCCTTCATCCTCAGGGGTGGGCACTACCCAGATGAGGGCAGAACATGTCCTTCAAGGGGGGCCTGAGGCCTCCCTGGGGCCAGGCCTGTCCTGCCAGTCCCTGGGGACCGCTCAGCCCACTTGGAAAACATGAAAACCCTGGGGCTCTCTGTGTGCAGAAGTCCTGCCTGCTTCTGCCAGGGGAGTAGCCCGAGACCCAAAGCACAGGTGGCTGTGCCTCACAGTGGCCCTATGTCCAGTGCACACTTTGAGCCCCGTGTTGTGGTTGCTAGGTACAACAGCGACCCTTGTGTACCACGGAACAGGACATTGCCTGGTTCTGCACCTTCCCCACCGTGGTTCTGAGAAGCCTATCCTAAGTCCAGGCATCTCCTCCAAGCACGATGTCCTTCTCCAGGGACTGGTGTCTCCTGACGACATGTCCCAAGTGCGTGGGGAAGGTCTGGCTGGGACAGAGCATGAGGGAATGTCCTAAGCTGGAGCAAACATTCTACACCCAGGTGGTGGAGGGCATGTTATCTGACTCTATTCGTTGAAACTCGGTGAGAACATGAAGAGCAAATGTTACTGTGTGTCTCACGTATGTTGGACCTGAGCCTCTAGGGAGCTCCCGTCAGCCTCCTTCTGTCCGGAACCCTCTGGTTTTCCTGGGCTGATTCCCAGGAGGAGATCACCAGGCTTTTCTTCCTCGCTCTCCCAATCCACACCCGACCTACCTTGCTGCTGATTGGTGCTGCTTACTCTTCCTGGAGGAGGTGGTGCTGGTGGGCTGCTGCCGCATCACGTGAGCCACACCCACGTTCAAGGGCTGGGCTGCGGGGAGCGTCATGTGGCCTGTCAGCAGGGCAGGCTGCTGCATGATGGGATTGTAATGGCTGCCATGGGCATGGGTGTTCCTAGAAGGGAGATGGGAAAAGAGGTGTCTTACTGGTTTCACACAGGCTTAGGGCCTTTATAAGAGAAACCTCCCTTCCCCACTAAAAGCTGAGGGGTCAGCACACACCTCTGGCAGGGGGCTGCCTCCTGTACTCAAGGGGGCTGAGTTCATGAGGGAAAATGGCTCAGATGGGAATGTGTGTGTGGGGGGGGCTGAATGGCGTGTGAGGAGGAGCCCACCCACTTCGAGCGGAAGGAGGCCAGCTGAAGGGGAACACCAAAGTCAACCGCCATGACACAGCCCACCCAGACAGTGTCCCCATCCTCCTCCAGGGAGTCGGCGCAACGGGGGTCTTAACTGCTCCCGAGTGGCTGTCTAAGGTGCAACCGCTGGTCTCCAGGGAGAGACCGGAGGGTCCAGAGGAAGAAGTGATGAAAACTGAAGGACCCACGGACCCACGGACCCACGGATGTCAGCCCCACGGGCATCCGTCTCTATAACCCTGAGACCCAAAGATCTAGGGCAGTGGTTCCCCACCGCCCTCATGCCACCACCCTTCCACACATTTCCTCATGTGGTGGTGACCCCAACCATCAAATTATTTCCGTTGCTACTTCATCACTGTCATTTTGCTACTGCTATGAATCGGGTGATCCCTGTGAAAGGGTTGTTCGACACCACCCCCCAGGGGTCACGACCCACAGGTTGAGAACCGCTGGTCTAGAGGCTGTCCAGCTACCACTGCCAACTGCTCTGAAAGGAATCATGGTAGAAAGTCCTGGACTGGGGTGGGCGGGGGTGGGGGTTGGCCAAAAACTAGAATCATACGGGAGACCAACAGGCTTACTTGTTGGACAGAGCCTGGTGGGACCCCCAACAACTATGACCCGTAGTCACTCTTCGGGTCCGGAAGGGGACTCACCTGTGTTTGAACCATCAACCAATTAAGACCCAAAGGGTGGCCTTTGCCCAAGGACAAAGTTCAGAGGGCTGGGAAAAGACAAGGGGTGGATTGCAGTGGATGGGTTAAAACAAAAGGTGTAGGAACGCTGATTAGGAAACTGATGTGCGTAAAAAAAGAAAAGAAAGAAAACCAATTTGCTCTGTCAACTTTCTCCTAATGCACAATAAAAAGTCAAAAACAAGCCAAACAGGAACACGGGGGTTCTCTATTCCTGGTGGTAGGTTCTCAGCTGGTCTCCCTCTCAGTCTTAAAGGCCGGAAGCGCACTGAATGGCGACAGCTGTCTTCTAGTCTGGTTTCTGTGGATCGCGCCAGCCCCTCAGAGGTATCATGTCAGTGAGGAAAAGTGCAGTTGGTGTGGAAGAACAAATCGTGGTGCCTGGCCCAGGTTTTTGGCATAATTCTACCCAAAGCTGTGGAGTCCATTCTGACTCAGAGGGACCCTGCAGGACAGGGTAGACTGCCCCAGGGTTTCTGTGAATCTCCGCAGAAGCAGACAGCCTCGGCTGTCTCCCGTGAAGCAGCTGATGGATTTGAACGTCCACCCTCTCTGTGAACAGCCCGAGGCTTAGCCCACGGCACACCAGGGCTCCCCTGGTGTTTCGGCAGCATTAGCTCGGTGGCCAGCAGGGAGCCGAGGCGGGCGTAGTGCAGGCGCCAGGTCGCCACATGCTCGGAGAATGAACAATGAGAGAGGAACTGAAGGTTGGGTGGGCAGGGCTGCGCATGTGCTCGGTTATCACATCAGACTTAATGACAACCAGACACATGTTGAGACACGCCAGCCACCCTTAACGTAAAAATGGGCTTCGTCTCAAAAGTTTTCATCATGTGGATTGTCTAGAGTGTGGAGGCTTGTTTGCCTAACTATGGAAATATTATTAATAATGGTGATTAATTTGCTGCCTTTCAAGCCCATTGGACACATAATGAAATTAAATGCTTCTTTTGAATCGTGAACAATTAGGGAAGCCTCTTTCTTCAAATTGGGAAAGGGGAGAGGAAAAACTCAATGGAGCTTCAGCTAGAGACTGGGGACACGAGGGTGGGCCCTAGAAGCTTCCACAGTGATGGCGTGCTGACTTCATGATGGCTACTTCTCCACTGACAGAGGGCTTGCTGCTCTGGGGTTGACTGGCTGGTTGCGGCTCCTCTTTGTCAGACATGATAACAGCCATGAGGTGAGGACAGGTGGGAGGTGAGGACAGGTGGGAAGTGAGGGCAGGTGGGTGGTGAGGACAGGTGAGGAAAGGTGGGAGATGAGGGCAGGTGGGAGGTGAGGACAGGTGAGGATAGGTGGGAGGTGAGGGCAGCTGGGAGGTGAGAACAGGTGGTAGGTGAGGACAGGTGGTAGGTGAGGACAGGTGAGAGGTGAGGGCAGGTGGGAGGTGAGGACAGGTAGGAGGTGAAGGCAGGTGGGAGGTGAAGGCAGGTGGGAGGTGAGGGCAGGTGGGTGGTGAGGACAGGTGAGGATAAGTGGGAGATGAGGGCAGGTGGGAGGTGAGGACAGGTGAGGATAGGTGGGAAGTGAGAACAGGTGGTAGGTGAGGACAGGTGGTAGGTGAGG
>NW_022103920.1:6882606-6884456 GCF_000313985.2 Echinops telfairi | reverse complement strand
ACTCTATTTCAGTCTCCCTGAAGCCTGTTGTGATCGCAGCCTCACGCACGTCTCTGTGGAGGCGTGGTGGCTGAGAGGGAGGCTGCCTGGCTGGGCATCAGACCCAGGTCTCCAGCATGCTGGCTGAGGACAGGCCCTTTCCTTTCACTGCTCAGGATGAGGCCGGGGAAGCAGGGGGACGGAGCCATGCTCTCCTGCACCCGGGGGCTCTGTTCACGGACTGTGGGCCCAGCTCAGCGCTGCGGGTAGCAGGGGACTGAGGGTGGCGTGGGCTGACCTGCCTGGTTGAATGGAGTGTGAAACAGCTGGCAGGGCCATGGGGGGTTGGGACAATGGGGGTGCCATACATGTGGCTCTGCACAGCGGCGTGTGTGTGTGTGTGTGTGTGTGTGTGTGTGTGGTGTGTGTGTGTGTGGTGTGTCCGAGGGTGGGAGCATTCCCGGCAAAGCAGAGGGGACCCAAAGATGAGAGTACCTGTCTGAGCAGGGGCAGGTGAGTGGAGGGTGGAGTCAGACCTTTGGGTGCAGGAGGGAAGCCTGTGGGTGGAGGGCGAGGGCCGGTGGGTGGGGTCTGGCAGCCACAGGCATGATGGTCAGCCAGCTGGGTGGTAGGTTGGGGGATGGGGGGGAAGCGTGGCCCCAAATCTCAACAAGCACCCCGCAGTGAGCGTTTTATTTCCCAGGGGCTGAGGCCCCTGGGAACTCTTCTCTGCTTTCCTCCCCTGGGGATAATTCTTGGTTTTCGGAGAAAACCACACACCCTGGGCCATCCAGAGTAAGGTTTCTGAGACCGCGATCAACTGGTAAACACCGTCGAGGGGGACCCTAACTCCAAGGACGTGGCGGCTCGCCCGGCATTGACCCGGAGGCTTGGAACTTTGGTGGAGTGGGGCTGACCTCAGCAGTGAGCGAGCTCTGGGAGTCCTGGCCTGTGGACTGACAGCTTAGTGCTCCCACCCACCCCCACTTCCACAGCTCACTTTTGCCTTTTCCTTTTTAAAATTAGTCCGAAATGTTGGAAACAAGCAGTGCTACACTGAGAAGTAGCAAACACATTGGCTGTTTAAACTTCAGCTGTTGTCCTGTGTGACTAGCTCGCCAACGGTCGGCACTCCGATTCCAGTCTCCCGGCAACTGTGCGCAGGTGATGGGGCTTCGCAGAGCGCGTGGGAAAGTGCCCGGTCTCTGGATCCCACTTGTCCATGACCTTTTTGAAGCGCTCTTGTGTGTGTGTGTATCCACATACTTAAAAAAAAAAAAATCTAGATAGTTCTTTATAGCCACAGGGAGAAAGACAGGGCTTCCTACTCCCATAAAGAGTGACAGTCCCAGGTACTCACAGGGGGAGTTTTACAACGCCGCTCCCCCACCCCCCAGGGTCCCCAGAGTCCTGGTGGTTAGGCACTGGGCTGCGATCCTCATGGTCGTAAACCTGGAACCACTGGCAGCTCCTCGGTAGAGACTGGGCTCTCCGCTGGTCAGTCTTCAAACCCCACCGGGGGTGACTATGAGTCCCCAGTTTTAAGAGTTACAGTCTCGGAAGCTCACAGGGGCCGGTTCTAAACTCAAGGGCCGTGAGTTTGGTCGGGTAAGGTAGGTAGCTAGGTCCGGGCAAGCTCAGGTGCTCTGGGGGTTTCAGCAGCCCACAGGTTGTCCCCGCCCCCCTCCCTGGTGCTGCTTACCTCCAGTCGGCCAGCTGCTGGGTGCCTGCCATGGTCTCGGGTATGACGGCCGCATGCGGCACAGACGTGTGGGCCGCCACGCCTGTGAGCTGCTGCCACGTGGGGGGGAGCAGGATCTGCTGGGTCCCGCTGGGCCAGGCCTGCTGTGGGGCAGGGGATGCAGGCAAGT
>NW_022103920.1:6879306-6882506 GCF_000313985.2 Echinops telfairi | reverse complement strand
CCCACCCCCAGAGGGCACCCAGCTGGCCGGTGCCCGGTGTCAGACTTCCAGCCACCCACTTTGGGGTGCTCCGTTACTACAGCCCGAGGGGTCTTCGGCTGGGGGCTCGGATGCCCACATTCTGGGTAACAGTCCAGGCTTACCCCGCTGCATCACCGTGGCTCCCAGAATCCTTTGCCAGAAACCCAAACAACCCTTAAGCACTGCTCCCAACGCCATGGAAACGAAGGGATGCCTGCCCAAGGGGGCTCCAAAGACCTATCACAAGGAAACACAATCCTGGAAGAGGTTTTTTTCTGTTTTGTTTATGTTTTTAGCTAAAGAGAAGGGTGGCTGTCCTTAAAGCTCATTGTTTGGAATGTCCCCACCCGGGATGTAGACGTTTGTGTGTTAGATCTGGAAGTTGATGCTTCCGTGTTTCATGAAGGCTTTTTTAAAACAGCCACCAAGCCGGTGTTCTCAGTCAACTCACGGTGTCCAGGAGCACAGCCATTTAAGATGTCCAGGGGCGAGCCCTGTCTGGCCAGGCTAACACGTGGGCATAGGTGCCACCACAAGGTGAGAGAAAAAGAGATGTCCAGAAAGAAACCAAAGGGCACAGCGTGGCACAGCGTAACTACTGCCCTTTGTGATGCTATTTGGTGCTACCAGTGATGCACACATGGCCGTTGTATCAACTAGTCCCTGACAGGGGGCGCTCTAAGGGCGCCCGGCTGCTCCCACTATGAAACAGGCCGTGGTAAGAATTCTTGTATGGGCACTCTGCCATTAGCACTCAATTACAGCTTTATGCTAAACCTGCTGTGGATTTATAACTGGGCAGGGACCTGATTTCAAGTATGTGAAAAGCTCTATTTTAAGTCCTGCGAGAGCTAAAAGGAATTATAGTGCTGGCGAAGAGGCTACGACAGTGGTTCTCAACCTGCGGGTCTTGACCCCTTTGGGGGTTGAACAACCCTTTCACAGGGGTCACCTGATTCATGAAATAGCAATGAAAATAATTGTAGGGTTGGGGGGGGGTCACTACCACATGAGGAACTGTATTAAGGGGTCGTGGCATGAGGAAGGTTGAGAACCACTGCTCTAGAAGAACAAACCTGTTTTGGAACGCACCTTAGAAGAGAGGCTTTGGAAATGTTAAGGGGTGGATGGGTGGGAGGGAAACACAAGAGTCCCTGGGGAAGGTGATCATGCCTGGGAACAGAGGGTCAGCAGAGGACCCATTCCTCCATGAGATGGTGGACACAGCTGGGCTGATGCCGTGGCTGCACCACAGCCCAGCACAGCACGGGACCGTGGGCTGGTGCAGGCTGCAGGGTGTTTGGCTCTACTGCACACCGGGCCGCTGTGAGCGGGAACCTGGGAGCCGGCACTTGACAACAGCAGCTTCTACAGACTGGATCCTGCGCTAAAGGGGGCAGACACGTGGAACCCCCCATGGTGGAGCACGGCTGACCCAAGAACAGGATGCTGTAACGTAGAGCATGTGCCTCACCAACAGATGAAAAGATAGATAAGAACACCTGGTTTCCCATCAGATGCAGAAAAGGTAAAATTAGAAATGCATTCCTTAAAATTCAGCAGCCTTGACAGAAGAACAAAACCACACCCAAGGTGAAGGGGGGGAACATGGAGTGGAGACCCAATGCGCATCTGTAGACAATTGGATATCCCCTCACAGAGGGGTCACAGGGAAGAGATAAGCCAGTCAGGGTGCAGTGTAACACCGATGAAACACACAACATTCCTCTAGTTCTTTGGTGCTTCCTTCACCCCACTATCATGACCTCAATTCTACCTTACAAATCGGATTAGAGCATGCACACTACTATAGATAAGAGCCTGCAACACAGAATCCAGGATAGATAAACCCCTCAGGGCCAACAAAGAGAGTAGAGATACCAGGAGGATTAGGGGAGGGTGGGGGTAAAATGAGGGAATCAACCACAAGGATCAACCTAGAACCACCTTCCATGGGGACGAATAACG
This sequence comes from Echinops telfairi, assembly GCF_000313985.2. Lineage (NCBI taxonomy): Eukaryota > Metazoa > Chordata > Mammalia > Afrosoricida > Tenrecidae > Echinops > Echinops telfairi. The sequence continues at coordinate 6,880,517 of NW_022103920.1, read as the reverse complement.
GAAAAGTGGGTGAGGGGCGATGGAGGACGATGTAAGATATAGAAATAATGATCTATAACTTATCAAGGGTTCGTGAGGGAGGGCGGGCAGGGGAGGGAGGAGGGAGAAGTGGGGAGCTGATATCAGGGGCTCAAGTGGGAAGAAATGCTTTGAAAAGGATGATGGCGGCATATGTGCAAATGTGCTGGACACGCTGGAGGAATGTATGGATGGTGATAAGAGACTTCAGAGGCCCCAATAAAAGTATTTTTGAAAAATTCAGCAGATTTGATAAGGCAAAAGTATTTATCAAAATATTTATAGTCAACAAAACACCGAACAGAAAACAGCTAGCATCGTGTCCTTTAAAGCCCAGCAAAAGCTAAGGATGCCCAGTATCTCCGTGATAGCAGAATGATGCAAACAAACCCAAAGTGTCAAGATTTGAAGCGGAAGAAAGAAACCATATGATTTTCAAACAAAAAGCTACCCATCTAGAGAATCCGAGGGAATCCACAGAAACTCAGAAGTAACGAGGCTTGAGGAGTGCTCGGTAACAAACTCAATTTGCCCGACTGGTCGCATTTCTCCCAGTGAGTCACACGCAATTAGAAAATACTTACGAACTATTCCAATGAAAGAAAATGTCAGTGACAGTAATAAGATGGGGCACACAGGGTCCTATCACGCTCACGGCTCAAAGGAAGCAACAGGATAAAGGTGCCAATTGTTCATAAAGCAACGATAAAGTCAAAGGATCTGTAAACTCAAGTGCCATAAAATACGGCGGGGGCTTTCATGGGCTGGCTTTCCTTCTTTCCCGAAGGAAAGTTAAGATCCCTATGGAAGAGGAAGCTTGGACTTCAAATGAGAAAGTGAAGGGGCAGGCTGAGAGAGGAGGGCATTTTGAGGAGACATGGGCACAGATACCAACGTGTGCATTACACGTTCTCTAATTAAGATAAAAGGAGGATATTAGAGGAGACAATGGCACAGAACGACGAGCCCAGAACAGATCTGTGTAATCTGACGCTATTATCCAGCCCTACCACCCCACCTTCTACCAAATGTCTATGCAACCAGCATGTCTACAAGTAAAGTGTTTTGGGGAGCTGTGGGAGTGGGGGTCAGAGCTCTCTGTCAAACTCGGCAGGTACGTGATGGTGTGACTTGGGGGTAGGGTCTGATGTCAGGGGAGCTTCCTCAGAGGTGCGGCCTGCAGCCTATAGAGA
>NW_022103920.1:6869673-6879070 GCF_000313985.2 Echinops telfairi | reverse complement strand
ACACACACACACACACACACACACACACACACACACTCTCTCTCTCTCTCTCTCTCTTCACTGGTTTCCCTTCTCTGGAGAATCAGCCTAACAAGGGAAAACCTTGGCAAAACCCCTTTGGACACCTACTTCATTAAAAAAAAAATACACCAAAACTCAACTAAACTTACTGCCTTCGGGTCAATAAAGGTAGTTCTAAACCGACATTTAGGCCAAGCTGTCCCTGACTCCCATCATAGTAATGCTCACACAAAAATTGGATGGTGAAAGACCAAAATCAAACTCCCTGCTATGAAGTCAATGTGGACTCATAGTGACCCTACAGGACAGGGTGGAACTGTCCCCGGAGTTTCTGAGCCTGCAGCTCTCTATGGGAGTAGATAGCCCCATCTTCCTCCCTTGGGGTGGCTGCTGGTTTCAAACTGCGGACCTAGCAGATCACAGCCAACAAGTAACCAGTGTGGCACCATGACTGTGGCACCACGGCACAGTGGTCAACATACAGGGGCCAGAGTCACAGCTTTTGAGTTTGTACCCTGGTTCTGCCACCTAACAGGTGTGTGACTTTGAGTAAGCCCGGTGCCTCAGTTTCCCCAGGTGTCAAGGCCTGCCTGGGCTTCCGTGGGGATCCCACCAGCAAAGGCCTGCCGTGCGCAGCACGTGAGCTGGTGTGGGACTAGGCCTCGAGGGTCAGGAACAGGAAGCTCCCATGAGCACACCCCGCCTCAGGTACAGGACCCGCTTCCTGCTGGCACCCCACTAGCACTTGTGCCACGTCCCCACCGTCAGCACCACTGGGGACGGTGAGGGCAGTCCCAGTTTGAGCCTCAGAGAACCTGCTTCCTCAGCTATGAAATGAGGAGACACAATTGCTAAGGCTCGTTTTGGGCTCTACACACACACACACACACACACATACACACACACACACACACACCACAAAAAGAAAAAGGGGCTCCCGGATTGATTTCCACCATAGATCCCCCTTGAGTTCTAACTTCCCCTGCACCTTTCTCATGTCTGAATTTCTGCTTGAAATAGGAAGCTGCGTATTTGGCGGGTAATGCACCCGGTGCTCGTTCAAACCACTGCTGGCACAGTCCAGCGACTCCAAGCCCTTGGTCATCACCAGGGAGGGGCTGGTGGCACAGCGTCTCCGAGAACAGCCTTATCCAGGGGACGAGAGACCAAAGAGGCTGAGTTACCTGGGCGAGCAGACCTGGTTGGATCTGGAGGGGCTGAGCGCCGGGGGCTTGCGTGACAATGGGCACAGCGTTCTCCATCCGTACCGAGTAGCCAGCGTGCTTCGAGGGCGAGGCCTGCAACCCTGTGGCCATGGGCAGGGATGAGGGCACAGGTGAGTGACCAACAAAGCCTCCCTCCACCCTGTGCCAGCTCCTCTGCTCGATGGGTCCTTCCGGGGCCTTTGACAGCGGTCCCTTAGTTCCTAACTTAAATGCAAATCATAGAAATGAATTGGGATGAATGTCGTCCAAAGCTATATGGTCAAATTCAGGTATTGAGAGGGCGGCCACGGAGCAGCTATGTGGAGGCATTACCACCAGACACTGAGGGCTGGCCTTGTCAGTGTCAGGGGCCAGGGAGCAGAAAATGGGTCCATCTGTTGGGAACCCCCTGGACTTGGAAACTGAGCCACTTCTGGTAGGTGTGTTCCGTGGGGTCTGCAGGCACACACTTATGAGGACTGATTTTACGTGTCAAACGTGGTCCTGCCTGTTGTTTGGTCAGATGGCAGTCTGGGGGTGATGAAGCCAGGTGGCCTTGAGAGATATCACCTTCGGCAATGTGGGTGGGCCTCCTCCAGTCAATGGAAGCCTTCAGAGCTACCAAGGGGGGTGGGGGGTGGCGTTGCCTCCAGGGACAGATGCAGACAGTTTGGCTGAACTCTCACCTCACCTGCCTGCCACCTGCCACTTGAATTTGGACTTGCCAGGTCTCCACAACATTCTAGAGACTTCTGGGTGGATCGTACCAGAGAGCACGCCAACCTTGGCACTTGGCGTCGACAGGGGAAGAGGGCCGGAGGTGGGGCGCGGGGAGGTTGCCTAGACTCACTGGGGGCGTGGGTTCTGGGAGGTACTTGTGAGACACGTTTCTGGCTCATGCTCACGGGGTGGGGCTATGCTGACCCTTTTCCACAGATGACCACACAGTAGGCACCGTAGAGAGGACACTCAGGGGCCGACACCAGCATCACAGGACCCTGCTAGGGACTGAACCGTGCAGTGTGCTCGCAACTCTCCCCGCTCAGAATGTGTGCCGCCAGTTGGGACCGGACAGTTATGCTAATGAGCAGGATTAGCACAGGGTGCGATTAGCAGCGAGTCTATTTCTTCTGTGCTATAAAAGAGATTAAACTCAAGCTAGACCTGGGAGTGGGAGTAGAGAGAGGCCAGACCACCTGATAGTCCCCTGGTCGGGAGCAGCTGTTCAAAGAGATAAGGACCTTTTCCTAGAGCTGCACGCCCCCCCACCCCAAGTTCAGACTTCTGGCCCTGCCCACTGTGAGAATGAACCACTGTTTGTCCATGTCCTTCCTCCATGGTGCTTGTGTTACCGTGGCACCAGAGAACAGTGGCAGGGCCACTTACAGACAGTCCTTCAGGGATGAAGTCCCAGCCAGTGGACTGGACACCAGGAGCCTGCTGGGGGCTGAAGCACCAGTCTCAGCCCTCAGGTTCTGTCCCGCCCACATGCTCACCGAAGGAGACCCCGGGGCGTCAGTCAGCACAGGCCACTGCCCTGGTGGGGTGGGGTGGGGGGCCTGGAGGTGTCTGCTTATCCTTACCTTGGAAGCCGGGGGGACACACGATGAGAGCTTGCTGGAAGGGGTCGGGCCTGGCGCAAATCTGGGCTGTCCCCGTTTGCAAGGGCATGCTGCGTGGGGCCACGGCCGCCATGGATGCTGCGGAGGGCTGGCAGAGAGCGGACGGGTCGTTAGTACGGAGACTTTGGGGTGGCTAAGGAAACAGCAGCACTGGTGGAGGTGGGGGCCTGAAGGGACGACGGGAACCAAACAAAAATGAACATGGGTGAACAGGGAGGGAGGTGCTATGCTGGGAGATGCGTGTCCACATCCAACAGCGAGCTCCGGGAAGACACATGGACAGACCGATGAGTGGAGACCAAGAGCCAGGAAGCCGCACGGGGGGTGGGGATATGGCTGAAAGGGGCTCGAGCCCCGGTGCCTGGCCAGACCCTGCTCGACATGCTTTTGTGAAGGTCCTCTGCTCACGGTGACCTGCGATTCACAGGTCCAGCCAGATGGTCCTCCACACGTGGGTGGGCCTCGGCCAATCAGTAGAAGGCTCTGGCAGCGAACACTGGAGTTTCCGGGAGAAGACAGCCTCACGAGCCTCTCTAGCTTGCTGCCTGCCCTGAGGATTTTGGACTCGGCAGTCTCCATAATTCCACCAGCCAGTTACTTGAAAACAACGATCTTCTCCTAACTCTGTTACCCACCTATCTCTCCATCCATCCATCCATCCATCACCAGCTTGTCTTTCATCTAGCTAATCCATCAGACATCATTTATGAAACTGACCTTAATCCATTATCTATCTAAGAAGCCCTGGAGGTAGAGTGGGCTTTGCTGTGGCTGCTAACTGCAAGGGCAACAATTAGAACCCAGCACCCTCTCTGAGAGAGAAAGATGAGGCTGTCTGCTCCTGTCAAGATTTACTGCCTGGGAAACCCGAGAGAGAACTCTGCTCTGTCCCTAGCAGAGTCACTATGGACTTGATAGTCGTTGGTTGATTTGATCATATATTGATTTAATCTATTATCTGTCATCCATCCCTCAATCTATCCATCCATCCATCCATCCATCCATCCATCACCCAATCTATCTTTCATCTACCTAATCTATCATCCATCATCTATTTTATCTATATAACCATCCATTATTGATCTATGTAATCCATCTGTCTATAGCTCATCATCTATCATCCTCTATCTATCTATCTATCTATCTATCTATCTATCTATCTATTCATCCATTCACCCACCCACCTCCTAGCCAACATCTATCTGTCTTTCAATCCATCCATCCGTCTGTACCTCCATCTGACTCCTCAGGATCTGGGTCTCAGGAGAATGCAACAAACAGGTGGCATTTGTGCCAGGAAGGAAGGTTTGGGACACCCATTCTTGGGAATGTGCAGGATGGATGTCGCATCAAGGACAGTGTGGAGGGACCTCTCTGTGGTCAGGGACCCAGGATCCCAGCCCTCCAGGATCACAGAGAGGGGTCTGCAGCAAGGAGGGTAGGTGGGAAGGAAAGGGAAGTCTCACCTGGGCCCATGTTGGCCCTCTAAATGCTTTAAGTGTTGGCTGGGGCAGGCAGAGGGCAGCAAGTGGTGGCAGTTTAGGGCCATGGGAGTCTGGCTCAAGGGCCTCATGAGGCCCAAATGAGAAAGCCTCACTCTTTAAGGAGGTGCCAAGGGACAGAAGCCTGTTGACACATGTCAGGCTGAGGGTGGCTCAGGGCCAGGTTGGGGACTGGGTGGGAATGCCTGCTTTTTGGGACAATGTGCATCAGAGAGAGCCCTGGTGGTGTAGTGGCTATGCGCCAGCTTCTCCATGGGAGAAAGACGAGGCTTTCATTCCCATACCGAGTGACAGTCTCGGAGACCCACCGGGCCAGTTCTTGCTGGAGTCAGTGTCCACAAGTGGCTAAGGAGAGTGTAGGCGATGCAAACCGCCTCTAGGGGGCAGCAGACCCCAGAGAGACAGCCCGAGGGAACCCCAACCTGGGCCTGAGCACCCCACCTAGGGATGAAGGCCCAGAGCGTGGTGGTGGGCGTTGGGGGTGGGTGGGGGTGGGGAAAGCAGCTTGGAGGCAGGGTCCAGAGACTATATCTCTGTGCAAGTTGTGCTTTAGGATCACTGCACGTGAACCACTCTGTACTGGTGCATGTATGTGTAGGTGACATCTGTAGGCATGTCTGTGTGCATGAGTGTAGGTACTGTGTGTGTGTGTGTGTGTGTGTGTGTTTGAGGGAAAGAGAGAGAGAGCATATAAGTGGCATCGGTATGCGTGTGTATGAACAAGCGTGAATATGCGTGTGACATTTGCAGGTGTGTTTGTGCGCATGCGTGAGCGTGTTCTGTGTAAGCATGTACGGCATATACGTGCGTGTGTGCTTCACAGATACTGAGTCGTGTCCTGGGTGCTCACAAAGAGGGTGGCTGTCGTTCCCGACTGGTAGGAGGGGAGAAGGCGCTGGCACCCGGCTCGGGCCCACTAAGACAGGAAGATGTAGGTGAAGGCTCTTTCCAGTCCCCTGGTGTCCCTGTGCTCCCAGCAGGGCATGAGGGGCTGGGTCCTGCTCCTTTTCTGAAAAGGCTGGACTTCTTGAGGCAGAGAGGCCCGCCTTCCCTAGACCCTGGAGGTTCCCAGAATTCCACAGGTGGTCTGGTGAACTGACGGAGTCTCCCATAGACGGAGAAGAGACAGGCTTCTCCATCCAGATAGACCGCAAGGAGCCAGCAATGCGGAGACACGGTGAAGGGCCTCATAAGGACTCTGATCCTGAGCCCCTTCCACTTCTAGAACTTTCCCCCGGGCAGATGTCAGACACAGACAGCCCACAGTCTTTCCTTGACCTCAGGCCCACACTGGTCCAGATGGAGAACGGCAGTCAGGCATCACCAATTCAGTGACCGGTGCCTGAGGGGAATCCTTTCTGGACCGTTCGGTGGGGCCAGCAGTCAAGACGTTCACCTCTGTCACCAGGCGCAAATACTTCTAACTGGGTGGATGTGGCACCGGAGGGGTTCCCGCCCGAGGACAGGCTCTGCTGGGGGGCAGCCCCCTTCCACCGCCCGCTCACCTGGTTGTGGACAGTGTTCAGCTGGTTGTTAAAGGTCATGGTCAGGTTGGTGGAGGTGCTGGGGGCCACGTGCGTGATGAAGGGGGTCTTGCTCTGGTTCACGGTGTCGTACATGTTCACCCGGCGCTTGCAAATCTCCATGTTCTGGAAGCAGGATTTGACGCTGTGTGCGGGGAGGGCAGAGGGAAGAGGAGAGGCATGAGGGAGGAGTTGGGCACAGAGCAGAAAAGCCCGAGAAGGCAGCTGGGAGATGAACGTGGGCATCTTCACACCTTGGGTGTCTGGGCCATATTCGTGGTGGCCACCGGGTCTCCCTACCCGATGCCAATGGCCCCACATTGACACACTCCCTGTTCCTACTGCCCGTAGGCTCTCCCTGTGGCCGCTGCCCCCTAGACAGAAGCATAAGCTCTCTGGTCAGCCAGAAAGGAAAACTCACAGATAAAACACCGATTTGTGAGCTCCTACCCTTCCCAGCGCTGTCTCAGGGGCAGACTCAGGCCGGCAACCTGCCTAGTGCTGCTGCCCCCCACACCCGGTCGGCAAGTAAGATGACCACCGCAGTCCACTATGGCAGGGCTCCTGGCTGGGCACCAAACCCTGGGCAGTTCACAGCCACCCAGCGGCACTGACAAAGATACGGACCGGCCACCGGTTTCCCGAACCATGACAGCCAAGACAACCCCGTGGGAGTGCTCTGTTCTATTGACACAGGGGCGGAGTGTCTCCCCTGTCACAGGCCAAGGACGGAGATGAAGACTTCCAAGACACAGTTAACAATGGTGGGCGGCGTCGGCAAGCTCAGTTTTCCTGTCTCTCCCATGAAGGGGGCTGACGAGGCGGAAGCCTGCTGTGCTGTGGGAGCCCATTCTGACTGATGGCTCACTGCCACCCCCAGGGTCGGAGTTTGTAGGGCTACAATCTTGAAGGAAGCAGGTTGCCAGCACTTTCTTCTGAGGGCCTCTGGCTGGGTTCAAACCACCCGCCTCCAGCCAGGAGCTGAGTGCATAGCACTGCATGGCACCTCCGAGGAGCTTCTTACTGTGGTGGAGTTCACTCTGGGCTCAGAGGAGGCTGCTCTTGAGAGTTTCCGAGCTTGTCAAGCTTGACGGCAGGAGAAAGCCTCACTTTTCTCCCACCGAGCGGCCGGTGGGTTGGAACTGCTGACCTTGGGCGTAGCAGGCCCATGCATGACCCACTACACTGCCAGGGCTCCTAAAAGGAGGCTTAAACTCAAAACAACTCACAGCGACACATAGGCCCGAGTAGAATGGCCCCTGTGGTTTTCTGAGGAGGAAGCCTCGTCTTTCACCCTCAGAGCGGCTGGTGGGCTGGAACTCCTGACCATGTGGTTGAGCAGCCTGATGCGGAAACAGCTAGGGATAACTTACCCAGGCACAGAGCTCATAGATGGCAACTTCCCCCACACCCCGGACATCCTCTTTGACCTTGTTCTTTTTTCTTGTAAAACTCGTGCCCAAATTCACTGCCGCGGTGCCGATTCCGACTCAAACGGACCCTACAGGATGGGTCAGGACCACCCCTGGGGTTCCTGAGGCTGCAACCCTGGTGGTCTTGAACTGTTGAAACCTTGCCGCAGCCCCCTGCGCTGCCCTTGATGCCGCCAGGGTGCTTGCATTCTTTCCCAGTCGCCAGAAAGGAAGACGCTCTCTCTTTTCAGATTTAGTGCTCCTCCGTCACACTGGTGAGCCGAGGCAGCCCCTGTGTTGGGAAGGCCCAGGGAACGGTGGCCCTGGCTCTGAGGATCCGAGGGGCCTGGCCCAGATGGCTTCTCCCCACCTCGGGCTTGGAGGGAAAACCACCAGAACCAGCCCTTCGGGACTCCGCCATGGCTTCTCGGCCTGGTCTCTCCTACAGCTCCTGGGCTCCGTCTGCTGTGTCTTTTCCCAAAGCAAACACGGCCACGCGAAAGCCCTGTTTGATTTCCAATCTACTTCTGCTATTCAGTCAGAATTTTACATCAACAACACACTCTTCCCTTCCCAGGTATTTTCCTAAGGGCGCGATGCTAATTTTCAAAACCACGTCGATGCCAAAAAAAGAGAACAAAAATAGCACTGAGCTCTTCCCAAAATACCTGGGGGCAGGGGAAGGCGTGGTTGGCCAAACTATAAGGGGCATGCAACAGAATCCAGGTGCAATAATGGGTTCCTACTATTTTAAGATTACACACATATGCTTCTCTGCACTCTGCAGGTATGCCATATCGTGGGCCCCAAATCCACCCCCCCAAAAATCCACAACCCAAACCACACCAACGAGCAAAACCCCAGAGGCCTTCAATGCGCCTGTGCATTTCCTGGTCACGGCTGATGGCTTGGGGGTTAGCCGTCCTGGAGTGGGGCCTGAGGAAGGGGCCGCTGTGCCATTGGGGGAGACATGCTGCTTCATCTTGCTCCTGATCGTCTGTAGACAGGACCAGCAGGCACCACTGAGTCCCACCAGCCCGCCGGGCCTTTCTTCCAGGTCTACCTTAGATGCTCCGTGGAAACCGGCTCCACATCCCGGCAGCACATGAGCCTCCAAGACAGACAGGCGGTGGTTGCCCATAAGCGGTGCTGGCCGGGAATTGAGCCCTGGTCTTCCAAACGGAAGACCTCGCTCTCTTGGACTGGAATCTCCCACGGGCAGGGGAACCCCTGCAGCTCGCCTGTTCACCCCAAAGCCCAATCCGAGTCTGCCCCAGGACGCCTCGACCCAAGGCGAGGTTCTGCCCCGCTCACCCTTGTCTGGCCACTGCCCTTCCCGCACGGACACCCAGAATCCAGCCCAGCCAGCCTGCAAGCCGCTGCCTCCTTTTCTGGGTAAAGCAGGCCACTAGCTGGGCAGCCCTCCACTGGCGTTTACAAATAAAGTTTTATTGGAACGCAGCTTGGCCATGTGGTGTGCTTACGGTCTACTCGGGCAGAGCCGAGTGTTTGTGGCAGACTTGTTCCCAAGCACCACCACCCTGCACACCTATGATGGACGTGGACACCTACTGTGTGCTGTGGGGGAAATCGAGGAGGTGCGTCATGGTGACGAAGGGGTGGTTCAGGGTCTCGATGGGCGTGACCCGCTTGTCGGCATCGATGGTCAGCATCTTCTTCAGCAGGTCGATGAACTCCCGGCGGTCGGCCTTCTCCACCAACAGGTCGCTCCCTTCCAGGTCTGTGGTCATGTTCACCTGGGGGCAGGTGGGGACAGGTTACTGGGCTCTCAGCCACCCAACCCCCACTGCTCTTGGGAGGCTGTGTGGACTCCCGTCTCTGGCTGAGATGCTTCTCTGTGTGGGACGGAGGGGGGGCGGCAGCCTGGCGGTCAGGACCAAGGCCAGGCTGTTGGCTGGGGGGTCAGGCCTCCTGCCCGCCCCCAGGCCCCTCTGGCCGAGGGCAGTGGTTGCGGTTTCAGGGCTTACCTGGGCCATGTCATCCAGACAGTTGAAAATGTACTTCCGGGCCTCTTTGGACTTGATCCCTGTCTCTGCTTCATGGTCATCTGGGGTCTGGTGAAGACAAGCAAAGGCTGATGGGGAACGTGGA
>NW_022103920.1:6867117-6869573 GCF_000313985.2 Echinops telfairi | reverse complement strand
TCATCTGGGGTCTGGTGAAGACAAGCAAAGGCTGATGGGGAACGTGGAGGGCCCCTGGTCATGGTGCCTGGAGCCCCCGAGCTTCCAGTAGAGGGTCGGCCTGACCAAGCCGAGAAAGGTCTTTGCTTTACCCTGGGGATCGGAGCACGCTTCCCACTTCTCCCCTCAGCCACACTGCTGCACCTTATCCCCACCCACATCAGAGCCAGGCCCTGGGGTGCCTACGGCCCTTGAACCTTCCCTGCGTTCACAGGGTCGGTGAAGACTCTGGGGGGCGGGCAGCGGGCACCCGAGTCTGCGTTTTTCATGTTCATGGTCCACTCGTCTCAAAGGTGGGAGACAGACGGGGCTTTCGACTCCTATCAGGAGGTACCGTCTGGGAAAACCTTCAGGGACACATGGACCCTGTCCTGCCGGGTTGCCGTGAGTCAGCACAGACTCGATGTCCGTGACCATGAGGTTTGCTGACCCTCAGATGTACTCGGGGGCTTGGAGCCTGCTGGCCGTGGGTCCAATGGGTTTCCACAAGACAGGTGGCTGGGCCATGCATCCCGGGACGTGGCAGTTCCGCATGAGGTCATTTGGCAGTTGTGCAATAATGTCCTCAGCCCTGAGGGGGTCGGGGTTGGGAGGCAATGGGCTCCCTCGGCCCCCCACCCTGCCTCTCTCCCTCAGCCCCCTGCCCTGCCTCTCTGCTCTTCACTTTTATGCTGCCCAGTCAGCCCTTCCAGGGGGCAGGCACAGACGCTCCTGGTCACCCAATTCTCTCCACAATGGCGGGAGCCAAGAAGCCTGCTGCCAGGGCTCCGAGTCAGTGACTCACGGCGGCCTTACGCACAGCCGAACGAGAGGCCTCCTCATCCGGTACCACCTCCATCGCCAGGGCGTCCCTGGCGGCGGCAACTCTGTGGGGACCCCACGCCCATGTGATCCAGGGCGCGTTCACTGGCTGACTTTGGAGCTAGGTCCCCAGGCTTTTCTCCCTCATTCCAGCTTGGAGGCTCCCCTGAAGCCTGCCCACCAGGGGGTGGCCCTGCTGGCATTCAAAATGCCAGGGCACCGCTTCCAGCCTCAGAGCCACAGGCGAGACACCCCAGTAGGACAGAGGGGCAGGCTGGTGGGGGTGGGTGGTTGCGATGTCCGTTTTACAGATGGGGACTCAGGAATAGGAAGCTTTAGATCACGCCAAGGCTACAGGGCTGAAGACTGGCAGGGCTGGGGTTTGAGCCCAGGCAGTGCCGCCTCTCCTGCTCCTTGGCCTCGGTCTGGAGGCTGCGTTCTTAGCAGCTGTAGCTGCATGGGTTTGTCTGGGGGTCAGAAGTAGGTGGACCTCAAAATCTCACCTGTGGACGGCACACCTAGATGTGTGGGGACCCAGGAGCAGCTGCACTGAGGTGCTTGACAGGGATCTGAACGCTGCTACCTGTGCACCCTGCCCTCCTGTCCCCTGTGCTCTCTGCCCTGTGTAGCTCTAGCTCTCTGCTGACAGCTGAGGTTCCCTCCCGGACTGCCTGTGACCCCAATATCTTCACAGTCCATTAGTATCTGGCTGGGGTGCGTGTGCTGGAAGGTTCGGGCCCCACTCTCCTTGGCTGGTGGTTTGAGGGAAAGCTGGAGTCACAGCTTGACCACACACACAAGAGTCATGGGTAATGGATAAGGCCAGCAGTTCGAGGTCACCAGCTGCTCCAAGGGAGAAAGATGAGGCTTTCTGCTTCTGCAAAGAGTGACCGTCTCTGAGACGGACAGGGGCCGTCCCACCCTGCCCTACAGGGTTGCTGTGACTTGATGGCTGAGTTTGGTTTGGGCTGGAGTTGAAGCTATGCTCGCCGAGTTCGGGGGACTCCAGACTGGGGAGGACACTGGAAGGAGCCAGGCCTCCTCCTGCAGAGACAGAAAATGCCCCAAACCATACGCTGCACCAGGACTCTGCTCCCGTTCACTGGAAGTACCGGGCCAGGCACAGGCCCACTTGAGAGCAGGCTGTGTGCAGGGATGCGTTGGGCCGTGCCCCTGCTGCCCTGGCTGCACCACGCTGCCCAGCTCCCCTAGATGGCCAGTACAGCTGCAAACCCTGTGGATGCCGGACTGCAGGCGGGGCCCTCTGCCTTCTGAGAGGTGCAGGGTGGTTGTCGAGGAGGGAGGGAGTGGTGGCAGGGTGCTGTTCCCAAGGGAGAGCAGTGAGTGAAAGACAAGCCCTGCTCCCACTCCCACATGCCCCCACCCCCCATTGACAGGCCCCTGAGTCAGCCATAATAGCCGGAGACTCCAGCGCCCTTTGAACCACCAGTCAAGAAACGTGGAGCCCAGAACCTTCCAGTACACGCACCCCATAACCAAGCAGACAGTCCCTGTCTGGGACAGCAGCTGAGGGTGGCACCTTTGGCGTCACACCTGCTGGTTTGGTTCACAGCCGCCCGGCAGGGCAGGTCAGGGCAGGGGGTTCCCAGGTGGCA
>NW_022103920.1:6864536-6866104 GCF_000313985.2 Echinops telfairi | reverse complement strand
CAAGGGACTGAGGCCTGGGCATGAGGAGGGAGTGGGGCCTAAGGGGGAGCCTGGTGGTGGGCCTGCTCCCCTGCGCAGGAAGGACATTTACCTGTGGGCGCTGAGGAGGGAGGTGGAATCGGGGCTGGAGTTGACCCTGGAGCATGCAGGATCAGGAGTTCACAGACCGGGCAGACCTCTCTTCCCGCCCAGACTTCTTGGTCTCAGGAGTCCGTCTCTTCCTCCATCTTGAGGCCATTGCCCCACCCTCCCACCGCTCCCGGGTCCCCCCTCTCCTCCAGCCCCCTGCCACCCAGGCCCCCTGGTCTCCCCTCTCTTCCAGCCCCCTCCAACCCAGGCTCTCTCTTCCAGCCTCCTCCCACCCAGGCCCCCTGGTCTCCCCTCTCCTCCAGCCCCCTCCAACCCAGGCTCTCTCTTCCAGCTCCCTCCCACCCAGCCCCCCTGGTCTCCTCAACCCAGCCCCCTCCATCAGAGCTACTGGTCCCCGTCTTCCCTCCACACTCACCCCATATTCCATGTCTGGCCCAGCCCTCCCCCCCTTCTCTTGGTGAAGAAGAACAGATGCCGGGGCCATCCCACAGGCACTGAGCCCAGGTGACCGTATGTCCAGCACCCACCTGCTAAAGGGCCAAGTGGAGCCTCTGCTCCGTGGCACCCCGTGATTGTCTGCAGCACCCAGACCAGAGCCTCGGGGAGCTGGGAGCTTCCCTTTTGCTGTCCGAATCCCTGGGCTGCTCCCTCCCCCATCATCACTGGGGATGAGTGGCAAGACTGTCCCCATCCCAGACTGCTCGGAGCCCTCCTCTGGCATCCTCTGTCTGAGGCCAGGGTGCCTTAGTGTCCAGCACTCGGCCCTCTGGGGCCTGGTCTAGGCGGCAGGGGTGTTAACTCTGAGCACATGCATGCAGCAAGCAGCCTGGACCCATGTGTCCCAGGGACCCCTTCTTCACACTGGCTTCCCGACGGGTGTCAGGCTCACCGTCCACTGCCCCCGACAGAACGAGGGCCAGGCTCCGCAGCCTGCCCGCCTGGGGGCCCCAGCCACCATCGCACAGAGAGGCTGCTTCTGCGAGTGGTTACTTTCACCATCTATAAAATGTGATTAGGCATCTCTGTTCTCCTCATCCCTACAGCAGCTTATGAAGACAAATTGTGGACAGCAGCCCTGCACAGAGATGTGAACTCCTTGCAAGCAAGACGTTCCGAGGGGCGGTGGCATTGCACAAGTGGTGCACGAACGGTGCCAGGATTGGACAGCGAGGAGAAGGCTGATCTCACCGACAGATGGAGCTTTACAGTGGGCCTGCCATGGACAGGTTGGAGCAATCAACACACAAAATTTTATTTCGGATGGGTCGTTCATTATGTCTCATGCTTCATCCGCAAAAAATAAGGAGACTCGGAAAGGTGGGCAGCTGGGGGCTGGAGGGGAGAAGGGGGCTCTCTTCCAGGGTGTGCAGCAGTGGGGACCAGCAGGAAGGGGTGTTTCTTGAAGGGTCAGAGCTGCGGAGCTGGGCTGGAGCATGGGTGTCTCTGACCGGGGTGAGCCTGCCAGCAGGCAGGGAACC
>NW_022103920.1:6859347-6863706 GCF_000313985.2 Echinops telfairi | reverse complement strand
TCACCTAAACTCAGCGGCCCCCAAGAGCCCATTGAATCTTTCGAGTTGCCACTGCCGATCTGACCCAGTGAGAAGGGAGTACTGCTCTGGCAGGTTCGGTTGTAAGAAAATGTCAGGCAGATCTTCAGCCCAAGGCTTTTCTTGGGTCGGTAGCTATCCTCCGTGGCTCTACAGAGTGAGAAGTCTACAAGAATTTGGATATTGTGCCACACACCTCCCTTTTGATCAGGATGCTGTGGAATTCTGGGAGGGTCCTGCTGCTCCTCAGAGGTGGGGCGGGGGCGGCAGAAGCCAGCAACGGGATCCACGGAGGCCACTGAGCAAGTGGTGAGACTTGGACTCTGGGCACCCTGTGTCGGAGCAGAACCGCACACTGGCTGCAGGGGCCCCTGGCTGATGCTTCTGGAAGGCAGGGGGCCCTGTGGCTTGGTGGGGAAAAGCATCGGCCCTTTATGAAAAGGCCGGCAGTTCAAATCCCCCGGTTGCTGTGCGGTGGAAAGATGTGGCTGCAACAGCCTGGAAATCTGGTGGGGCGGCTCACTGTGGGTGGGCACCCACGGGTGGGCGGCACTGGGCTTGTTTGGTGACTGTGCTCGACAGGGGCCGCTGCGGGTGTGGCCTCTGAGCCTCAGGCAATCCCAGCGTCGGGGCGGAGGGAGTCACAAACCCAGAGGGAGGGACGGTCGCAGGGATAGCCGGCTGGTGTCGAAGGCCGTACCCCTGGACTCCCAGAAGGCAGGCCTGGACTTGCCTCCCTCTGGAAGGAAAGTTCAGATACAGGACAGGGGGGAACAAAGCCGGGGGGACGCAGCTCTCACCCCAGCGGTGACCCCTGCCGCCTGCACACACGGGCTGTACTGACCACCTGCCTCCGCGTCACACACCCCACCTCCACGTACCAACAGATGGGGTGGGCAAGAGGCTGCCCTCCGTCCCAGCCCCCGTTTTCAGCAGGGCTTCTTCAGGAACCAAGGGTCCTCCCTGCCCCTGGATGCCTGGCCTCAGGCCGCGGCCTGCAGGGAGTGAGGCATGTGTGGGCTGGAAGGAGGCGAAGGCTGGTGCAGCGCGTGTGGGAGGGTGTGCTTGTGTGCTCGTGTGGAACATGTATGTGTGGTGTATGCAGGATGTCTGTGCAGCACATGTCGTGCCAGTGTGGGTATAGTGCATGTGATAAGTATGGCGCGCATGCTTGCGGGTGCATGTGTGTGTGTGAGAGAGAGATGTGGGCATGTCCGTACACTGGTCATGGTGTGTGAGATGTCAGTGTGATGTGAATGGGTTCGTGTGAGGTCAGGTAGATCCACAGGGACTTCAAGTTTCCGGGAAAATGTCACTATCTTTTAAGTCCATTTTCAAAATTTCATTTGGAATGTTTTGAAGTTCCCTCGTGTGTGTGGTGCATGTGATGTGAATGGATGTGCGCTGGTATGACTTTGTGATGTGACTGTGTGTGTCACATGCAGTATGAATGTGTGATATGACGATGCATGTGTACAGTATGGTGTATTCCCTGTGTCTGCATGTGTGGTATGTGTGGTGTGACAGTCTGGCCCACGGGTGTTTGTATAGCGTAATGTGTGTGTGCGTAGGCGTGGTACAGTGCTCTGTGTACCTGTGTGACAGTGATGGTTTGAGTGATGTGAATGTATGTTCAGTGTGAGTATGCGTGTGTGGTATGGTGTACGTGTAATATGGCATATGTGGTGGGAACCGTCTGTGTGTGCATACACGTGTGTGGTCTATAACATGTGTGGAGTGATGGTGTCTAGGATGTGGATGTGTGGTATAGATGTGTGTGCCTGTGGTACTGTGTGTGGTGTGTGTATGGAGTCGTGTGTCCCTGCAGTGCCGTGTGCATAATCGGCCACCAATAGCAGTCACTCAGACCTGCAGCTTGAGCTGGGGCTGTTGGGGAGGGTACATGAAATGGGTGCTGTGGCAGAGGCTGGGGTGACCCCACTCCTCCCTAGCTGCCAACCCTGCACCCCTCTCCTGCCAACTCGGGGCCCCAGGGAAGCGCCAGTGCTGCTTGTGCCGATACATCGAAGAGGTGTCACCTTTCCTTCCAAACCCTCAAACATCTTTATGTTTCGGGGAAACGTCTGTAGGTTTCGTAGAGAAATGTCGTCTCACGCGTCTCTGAGTGAACGGGCACTGGAGCCATCACCAGTCACCGCAGGAGTCCCCCCAGAAAGGCAGGGAAGCCTGAATCGGTGTCGCTGTGAAGTGGCACTGGGCTAGACCACAGGGCCCCACTGGAAGGTCAAATGTGAACCCAGAGGTTGCTACGAACCCGGAGCGACGCACGTTCACAGTCAGCCGAGTCAGTGGAGGACATGGCCTTGCACACTGGTGGCCAGTGTGCAACCTGCCCACGTACTTGATGACGAGAATGGAAGCTTCTAAAAAAAAGAAGAAAAAGGAAGCTTCTGGGAGGAGGAATTGTGCCTCAAGGCTGTGAGGCACAATGGCAGACCTGCCTGCTCCTACCTCGGCGCCAGCCAATTGTGTGAATGAACGAAACACACAGATACACATGTGTGTACACACGTGTATGCACACACACGATGGGCTCTGTTTGTCTGGAGATCCCTGACTGACAGAAACACACTCAGGGAAGAATGAGCTACAGTGAGCAAGATGGTTCATTTCCGAGGGCGAGCTCAGGGCACAAAGGAAATGGGATGGATCTTGGGTCCGAATCACAGGGATGTAAAGCACACATCCCCCACACACCCCAGACACCATCACCCCACACATGCTACAAATACCACACACGTATGTGCACGCATATACCATTCATACCACCCATACCATACACACAATCATACCAGACACAAAGACCACACCAGACACACATGCACCAAACACCACTATTCCCTTGGGCGTTTTCTTCCACACTCTGAAAGGGGTGATTCAATGCCCCCACTCAGCGATGGGCTCTTTGTTTGGGATGGGCTTACTGAGGGTCCGCGGAGCACAGCCGTGACAGCCAGGCCGGGTGCCGAGTCCCCCATGGGATAATGCAAAAATGACAGCGTGTGGCTTCCGAGGGTGGTCATGGAAAGAAATCCAGCTTACTTGCTCGGGGATGCCGGCCGCCATACTGGGGAGGCTCCAGTCGCCCACGGAGAGATGTAGTAGTGCAAATGGTGGCCTCCTGTGACTGCCACTGTGAATGTGAGCCCCTGGGGGTCAGTTCTTCATTCCCATGGCCTGGGTTTGGACCCTGACTGCTGCCTGCTGTTCCCCAGGGCGAGAGATTTCGGGTGCTGTAGTTTCCAGCTGCACCCTGTGGGGCGCATTCAATGGCCAACACCCATGCGTGGGTCCTGCTCTCGGAGAGAAGGGGTCAGGCAGGAGAGGCACACCTCCTGCTCTTACTGCTGGCCAAGCTGGCCTAGTGGCCTGTGCTGGCCCCAGATGCTGCCTGGTCTCTGCCTTGCAGGGCAGACACGGTGGGTGGGATGCAGTCATGCAGCCTTCAAAGGCAGGGGGCACGAGGAGGAGGACACCTGAGGAGGACCTCTACTGGGCCCCTGGCTAGGTGGACGGAAGGACTGGGACAGGCCTGTGAGCTGTGTTCCCCCCGGGGGCCGTGAGGACGGGAGCTGGTGGGAAGGAACCCCGGCTCTAGGGCTGGGAGGTGGGACCAGGGGCCAGCTCAGCCATGCGCTGGCCAAAGGCCCCAGGGGAGCACTCTGCGGTGTCCCCTTAGCTTCTGGGAGCTCCAGGCTCCCTGACTCGGCTCCTTCTCCCACGGCCACCTTCTCTGTCTGTGTCCTTTTCCATGACAAGACCCTGTTCAGCTGGGGTCACTCCGCAGGGATGGCCTCATGTTAACTGCCCTCATCTCAAAGACGGCTTACACACAAGGCCACGCCCACAGCTACCGGGGTCAGGACCTCTGGCAAACGTGCCCACATCTCCACAAGGCAGCCGTGTGCTGAGCAGAGCGGGGTGGCCACGGTGCCTCTGGCGGAGAGCACAGGCACGTTGAGTTGCCGTAGCAGCCCTGCCTCTAGCTCCTGCAGGGTCTGCAGCGAGCTAAGCAGTGACCCCAGAGACTTCCAGGCGTGCAAGGGAACCCTCTGTGTTTCCCTGTCAGAGTTTACTGAATGACAGAAACCGCTTGGTCAACGGCGGCCCCAGGAGCACAGGACACCCTTAAACTTGTAAGAAACGTGAAACAATGGTCCCACTGTGAGGGGCTGAGTTGTGGCCCCACATAAGTGTGAAACCCTAACTCCTATGAAACCAGCTGCAGCCACGGAGCTGATGCTGACTCACCGCGACCTCGGAGGGCGGGAAAGAGCTGCTCCTGGGGAGCAGCTGTCCATCTTGATGGGGGGCGGGGGG
>NW_022103920.1:6853004-6855611 GCF_000313985.2 Echinops telfairi | reverse complement strand
GCTTCTAGGAAGTCCCCAGGATGGTCAAGTGCACAGAGACCCAGACTACTAATGGAGGTTGCCTGGAAGGAGCGGGCAGAGGGAGGGAGGGGAAAGGGGTGCTTGCTGAGCTTCTCTGTTCAGGGTGAGGGAACATGGGAGATGGGTGACAGGCATGCTGTGACAGGTGGTCAACACGCAGCGAGTTGTTGTTAGGGTCCGTCCAGTGGGTTCCAACCCGGTGACCCTGTGCAGCAGGGTCTGGCGCAAACTCACAACCGCTGTCATGCCCGAGCCCCTTGCTGCTACAGTTACTGGTTGGTCCATTTTGCCAAGGGGCTTCTTTTGGGCTGCCCCTCTACTCTACCAAGTCCCAAGCATGACGTCCTTTCCCAGGGACTGGTCTCTCCTGATGGCATGCCCACAGCACGTGAGGCAGCGTCTCACTGTCCTTGCCTCTGAGGAGCTTTCTGTCTGTTCTTCTTCCAGGACGGATGGGTTTGCTCTTCTGGGGGCTGGGCTAGGAGGCTTTGGGAAGTTGGTGGAAAAATGCAGTGAAGAGACACTGATAGGTTCTCAGAAGCCCTTTGAAGTCCTCCTCGAATAACTGGAGCCATTTAAGACCCCCCACCCCCACCCCCCCAAGCTCTTCTTAGAAGTCAAAGATCAGGAGGCAAAAAAATGTCAGCTTTATGTTCGGGCTAATACCACCCCTCCCTCAAGGTTTCAGTAGACGGGAAAGGTGACACAAGGGCTTGTCCCAGTGAGCAGATGACTTCGCGGGAGTCGGTAAGAGAGTTCCTGAAGATGCAGCCGCTTATTAAACGGCGCCGCGAGACTCCTAATTCCTGGCAGCGGGACACGCAGTTCCTGATAGTGTCCTTCCTGACAGGAAGGTGCCCCAGCAGTCTGGTGACAGTGTGAAGTCCCCAAACATCTGCCAGCAACCCACATTCCCACTGCCGCACTGCCGACGTTCACCGAAACGTTTAAGGGCGAGGGGGCTTCCGCCATCCATGGAAAATGGAGTCAAAAGACGATGCCAGCTGAGATCACGCACATGCATAATCGACACAAAATAAATAAAACCTCACTGCCATCCAGCAAGTCCACTGGAGTCGCAGCGACCTTGCAGCACAGGGCAGAACTCCCCCTGGGGGCTCCAGGAGACTGTGAATCTTGACGGGGGTTGACAGCCTCGTCTTTCTCCGTTGGAGCGGCTGGAGGTTTTGAACTGCTGATCTTTCAGTCAGCAGACCAATGTGCGACTGTTCTGCTACAGGGGCTCCCGAGGAGCTGGAAATGTTTACCTTTCCCCTTGTAATCAGAGCACATAAGATCACCTGACATTTTGCCCTTACTCCTGACTTCTTTTGGTCTTAATACACTTAGAATCTGGCTCCATCAATCGTTAATATTCCATATGCCAAGATTGTAGTCTTTGTTGATTCTTTGCTGATTGCCAGCTGCTTCTCAGATCCGGGTTTTAAGATCCAGAGCCAGGTGGCCACAGCTGCCCACAGAGCTCCTGAACAAAGAAGTACCTGGGGGGTTTTAGGGCGTGCAATGACTGTGGGGGGACATGCAGTTGCCGAGGCTACGCTTCGGCTGCTAACCACAGGCCAGTTTGAGCCCGCCGGTTGTTCCTGCAGAGACGTTAAGTCTCAGACACCCCAAGGGGCAGCTCCACCCTGCTCTATGGGGTCACCGTGAGTCAAAACCGACTCCGTGGCAGAGGGTTTTTGAGTATCGAGGAGGTCAAAGGCCGTGACACCCGCCTGGCTGCTGGTAAGATGTGCCGACTGCCCTCACAGGGCTGCCCAGAGGCACCGCACTGCTCCCAGGCCTGTGTTTTGAATGTTTCACCGGCCCTTGGTGACTACCAGGGACGCTGGCTCAGAATCCCTGTTCCCAAACCCTGGGTCCCGACTCAGTGCCCCACCAGCAAGAGCAGACTGGCCGAGGCGGCCATCTCTCTGGGCGAGGAATGCCAGGCCTTTCTTCCACCTCTCTCCACTGGGCGGGCGAGCTCACACTCCACCCTTGTGGAGAGCCACCGGGCACCCCGCCACGGAGCTGCCGTGAAGTGGAGGGACAGCAGCTTCAGAAACGGTGCTGGCAGCGCTGGAGGGCAACAAAGCCATGGGCTCTGTTAAGAACACACTGTGCGGCCATCCTTGAACTGGCGCATGTCTTGCTGTGTGAAGAGGGGCCCTGATGGCACAGTGGTCACGAGCTGCGCTGCTACCCTCAAGGTCAGCGGTTCGAAACCACCAGCTGCTTCTCGGGCCAAAGATAGAGCTTTCTGCTCCTGAAAAGAATGAACAGTCTTGGGTTTCCCACAGGGGCAGTTCTACTCTGTCCTATAGGGTCCTGATGGGTGTATACAGACTCGCTGGCAGTGAGTGTGGTTTTCTGGTCTGCTGTGTGTGTCCACTAAGCAATAGCAACAATAAAAAGGAACACACTTTAAAGTGGGTGGTGGAAGGTGTCTGGGGCTGGAGAGCAAGGGAGGCTGTTGCTATTGTTACCAGGGATATTTTGGGGGGGATGGAAATGCTATCAACAGAACTGTGGGGGTGGGAGGGCTCCAAAATCCAGCTCACTGCCCTTGAGTGGGTTCAGGCT
>NW_022103920.1:6850519-6852448 GCF_000313985.2 Echinops telfairi | reverse complement strand
AAAAAAACCACGGACCATGCGAGGAAGCAACAGATCCGCCGTGGGAGAAATGAGGGGCCATGATGCTCCTCGGGTGTGAGGGTGGAGAGACCTCTTCTCACCCACGTTGGACACGTTGTCAGGAGGGGCCTGTCCCTCGAGAAGGGCAGCGAAGAAGAGGACAGTCCAGGACACGGTGGATGGACATGGGGGCTGCAGCCAGGGGCTCCATCATTAGCAATTATGAGGACGGCGCAGGACCCCCGACACTTCCTTCCGCTGTGCCTGGGGTCTCGGTGCGTCAGCCCCACCGCGCTCACGCCCAAGGTCCGACTTCACCGGGCTCACTGTCCTGTGCGTGAAGACAGCATTGTTGGCACGGGACCCACACCAGTTAAACCAACCATGCTGGCAGCAGTCACACTCAGATGGTCTTAATATCAACCGGGTCACATGAACGGCTGTGACACACAGGTGGTGGGGCCTTACTCTTTGCTTAAACTGCCGGTGGAGAGACAGCGCTCACCTGAAGCAGCGACAGGCTCAGAGTGCACTGGGGACATCTGGTCTGCCCGGGCTTTGGCTCATTTATGTTTTTGTGATCGAAAGCTACACCTCTTCATTTTTATTGATTTATCTATCCAATTTCCCCGAACGGCCCCAGGTTGATGTGAAGCCTGCCGGGTAACACCGGGCGCTTCCTGCGGTGTCTCCCAGAGACAAAACCAGGCCGTGCACCTCACGTGCTCTCAGAGAAAGGGGCCGGCGTCTGCGCTGCCACTCCACGCAATGTAATTATTTATGCGGCCGGCTTTTGTCTCCTCTGCCTTTCAGATGTCAGGGTATTTTGAACATAATTAAATAACCATGAAAGCAGTCAGCACGGCAGGCTCGCTCCATCCCGAGTCTCCTGCTCTTTCTGGTGAGTCGCAGAAGAACGGATGGACGGACCGAGGGGCCAATCCACTTCCTTATCAAGAAAACAATGCAGCCGGGGCTTGGCCCTGACAATCCTGCGTTCTGCCTGGCCCCTGGGCTAACAGCGGCATTCTAGAAATTGAGAGTGTAAAACTGATGGGAGGCAGTGGCTCTCCGGAGTCTCACAGAGACCCGCTTCCACCTGGGAGACAGCACCCCACCCCCCGGGGCCACGTTGCAGCAGGAACCAGAGCAGGGGGCGCGGACTGACCTGCTCTGATGTACTGTGGTCAGGTGCCGCCCAGTCGGTTCTGACCCGTGTGCAATGGAACGAAACGCAGCCGGGCCTGTGCCAGCCTCACAATTGTGCTTATTTGAGCCCACCCACACAGCCACTGTGTCCGTCCATCTTGTCCAGGGCTGTCCTCTTTTCCCCTGCCCCTCCACTTCTCCAGGGACTGGTCTCTCCTGAGAACTGAGAACACGCCCAAAGCACCTGAGCCAAAGTCTCGCCACCCTTGCTTCTAGGGAGCCTGCGGCTGCACTTCTCCCAGGTCAGACAGGTTGGCTCTTTTGGCCGATCCCGGTACTTTCATGATTCTCCACCAGCACCATAATTTGAATTATGGTGACTGATCTGGGGTGGGGCGGGGGATACAACTTAGGCTGGGGAAGGGCACTCTTTTGTGACTGTCGGTAACTGGCCAGGGTCAGCTGCCACGGCGGCGTGGTGTCTGGCTCACGGTGCTCCCCTGTGTGTCAGTCCAGCACCGTATTCCCAGGGGTCTCCAGGGCTGGGCCCCCAGACGTAGACAGCCAGGCCTTTCTTCTGAGGTACCTGCTGGTGGGCTGAGCCTCCCACCCTCAAGCCAGCAGCCAGGGGTGGTAACCATTTGTGCCACCAGGCCCTCCTCACACCCATGGCTCTGTCCCCAACGGAGAGGAAGGAGGTCTGGGCAGAGGTCTCCAGTGACCAGTCTGCGAAGACTCGCTGAGGGAGGAACGAGGAAGTGGACCGCGGCCACGAGAATG
>NW_022103920.1:6847813-6849896 GCF_000313985.2 Echinops telfairi | reverse complement strand
AACCATTGGATTGCCAGGGCTCCCAAGGAACAGGCTACATTTATTTCCACCAGAGGAACCGAAAGATGTGGCCTGAGTTACTCTCAGAAGGTTTTTTGATATTTGGGCTGGGAAGACCGATAAGAGTGAAAGGGTAAAAGTGGATGGGTCTGCAGGGCGGCCCTGAAAAGATCAGGCTCCTCTTTGCTCTAGCAGATGCCTCACCACTCAGCGGGGGGCAGGGGTGGGGTGCGGATACACGGGACATGGACACACACACGACCCAGAGTGCCTGCCAGGGGTGCACCCAGCTCTAAAGCCCCCAATTGGGATTCTAGATGCCCCTGCCTGGCTGGCCACGGGAGGGTGGAGGGGGATGTTCTTAGGTGCCCGTCAGGAGCTGCAGCACAGAGGACTTGGCTGTGCAGCCTCCGTTCCCGCTATTTGTTTGGTATTTTTAACCCAAACAAACAAAAATAGACTTCCAGCCTGCAAGCCCATCCTGACTCATCACGATCCCGCAGGACAGGGCAAAACTGCCCCTGTGGGTTTCTGAGATTGTAACTTTGAGTGGAAAGCCTCATCTTTCTCCCGGGGAGCAGGTGGTGGTTTCGAACTGCTGACCTTGTGGTTAGCAGCCCAATGTCTGCGTGCGTTCTGATGCTAAAGAACAAAATAACAGTCTCACAATCCACAAATGGGAACAATGAGCCGGCAGAGCACTTTGCTATTTTTTAAGGGCCGTTGACAATAATTGGGTGGTTGACAATTCCCGTACAGCTGGAATCCGGGGAGTGGAAACTGGCGTGTCAAAGGATGACGGGAGCTGGTCGAGGCAGAGGGGAGAACAGGGAGCAGGCACAGCAGCTAGCCCACAGACAGGGCGCAGACATCACCACCGAGAACCTGTTTACAGCCATCTCTGAAGGGCGGTTTCCATGACCTTCCCACCAAAGTGGGGTATGGTGCCTTGGGAGAACTTCCGGTTGAGAGTCACGTTTTCACGGGGTGCCTTCATTCAGCTTGACGCTTGTCCCCGACTCCCCAAACCAAGCTGACTCACAGCGAGCCTATTACACAGGGTTTCTGAGACTGAATCTTTAGGAGGGCAGACAGCCTTACTCCAGTTGAGCAGATGGTAGATTTGAACCTGCGACCTTGTGGTTTGCAGCCCGGTGTCTAACCCACAGCACCACTGGGCTCCTCAATGCAGTGGGCTACTAGGAAAGAGGCACTAACAGAATCCAGACGTTGATTTGCCGCAGTTCAGATGGGTAATGCAGAGAGACCCCGATGTGCTTGCTATTTATTGCTCTGGCCTTCAAAAGCATGTTTGGATGTTCATCAAGGTTTCTATTCATTTCTTATAGGTTATAGCATATTCGTTCACTCGATATTTATCTGCAAATGCAGGCTGGGTGGTGTTTCAGGCACTGTAGACAGTGACCTGCTGTATGCCAAAGAGTGGATCTCAATTCATAGTGACTCTCAAAGAAATAAAACTCCCTTTATTTGCAGATGATATAATCCTACATATAGAAAACCACAAAGAGTCAATTTAAAAAGTGACAGAACTAATGGAAAAGTTTGACAGTGTGGTGGACTATGTGATCAACATACAGAGATCAATTGGTTTCTTGTATGTTAAAGAAGATGATATTGAAAGAGATATTAAAAGAATACCACTTACACTAACTACCCAAAAGATAAAATATTTAGTAATAAATCTTAGAGAAATGGCCAGCTTATGCAAATGGAATGACAAAGCACTCCTACAAGAAACCAAAGCAGACATATACAACTATCTTCCATGATCCTGGATAGGTAGACTAAATATAGTGAAAATGCCAGGATTACCAAAAACACTTCACAAGTTCAATGCAATTCTGACCCAAATCCTAGCAGTTCTTCAAAGTGACCCATAGAGGACAGAGCTGAACCTCCCATAGGATTCCTAGGCTGTACTCTTTTTTAAAAATTAAAACAATTTTTAATTATTATTTAAGAAACCGTGTTATTGAGGATTCTTACAGCTCACATACCAATCCATACATCAATTGTACCCATCACATTTGTACGTATGCTGCCATCATGATTTTCTTTT
>NW_022103920.1:6835694-6846464 GCF_000313985.2 Echinops telfairi | reverse complement strand
CCATCGGTCCTGTTGTTTTCTGCTCCAGATTGCTTATCTCGCTTATCTTATCTAGATAGACCTGCAGAGATAATAATATGCACAAGCACAAGACAGAGTAAAACAAAGCAACAAAAGAAAACAAAGCAACAACAAACCAATGACAAAAAAAGAGAAAAGCCTGTAAATAGTTCAAGGACTGTTTGTTGACCTTTAGGAATGTTTTCTGGTCGAGTCTGATGGGGTGCCAAGCCCTGGGCCCAAAGTCTATTTTTGGGACTCCCTCGGGACTTCGTTGCTCTGTTCCCCTTGCTGTTCTGTTGCACGCCCTTAGTGTTTTGCCTCTGTGTGGTGGGGTCAGATCGGACGCAATTCCCACACTGTGTCTCCAGTGTTGCCCCCTGTAGGGCTATGGGTCAGTGAGGGATGTCGTGTCTCATAGTGGGGCTGGCTATATGGTCTTCTCTGTGGATTGGCTGCTCTGAGCGGTAATAGCGTCCTCAGGCTCTTACAAGTCTTATGACAATCAATTCAGTTGTATCAAGCACACTTGTACATGTGTTGCCATCATCATTTCCAGAACATTTTCTTTCTACCTGAGCCCTTGGTATCAGCTACTCTTTTTCCCCCTCCCTCCCTGGTGAATCCTTGATCAATGACATATTATTGTTGTTGTTTTGTGTCTTACACTGCCTGTGGCCCCCCTTCACCCACTCTAGGCTATACTCTCAATGGGAGTAGACTGTCAGGTGCTTCCTTCTGTGGAGCTACTAGTGGGTTCAAAGCACACACCTTTCAGGTGATAGCTGAGAGCACAAACCCATAGCCCACCCACTGTCGTGGAAACCATTCTGACACACAGTGGTCCTGCAGGACACAGCAGAACTGCCCCGTAGGGTTTCCAAGGCTGTCAATTTTTCCAGAAGCAAACTGCCACATCTTTCTCCCATACGGCCTCTAGTAGCCTCAAACTGCCAACCTTTCGGTTAACAGAGCATTTTAACTGCTGGGATGCTACCAGACCAACCCAAAGCAAAGTCACTACCATCAAGTTGATGCTGACTCAGGGCAACCCTGTCAGACAGGGCCCCTGTGGGTGTCCAAGACGGGAACGCTTCACAGGAGTAGAAAGCCTCCACCGAGTGGAGAACTGCCGACCTCGTGTTTAGCAGCCCAAATGCATAACCAGCACACCACTGGGGATCCTGAGGGCTTGAAAGTAAAATGTTCCATTTATGCAAGTTGTAATCGATCTCTGTCTGACATGGAAGGCGGGGAGGTGGTGGTGGGGGGTGGTCAGGCCATGAGAAATGTAGCAACTAACCCTTAAGACCCAAACCAGATTTGTTGCCTTGTGCTTGGTTCCAACTCAGATTGACCCTCGGGGACAGAGCAGCAGTGCTCCTGTGGGTTTCTGAGACTGTAACCCTTTCTGGGAGTAGAGAGCGAGTCTCCTGTCACTTCCTCGGGGTGGCTGGGGGTTACGAGCTGCTGAACTTGCACTTAGCAGTGTGATGCATAACCTGCTCCACCACCAGGGCTCCAACCGCGAAGCCCCATCAAATGGTCGACTCACGTCCTGATTCGAGGAAAGAAGAACCTCAGAAAACCCCAGTGATACTGAAACGTAGCATGTGTGCTCATTCTGGTCAATCATCCAGACCCCTGAACCGGAGCTGCATCGGCAGAGCCGGTGTGGGGAGCCCCCACCCCAGAGCCGGTTCGGCGGAGACAGAATGCATGTGCGCTCTGCCCTCCGCCCTGGTGCGGTTTCATCTTTTATTCAGTAAGCGCCTCGCAGCAAAGACTGCGAGCTGGAACAAAGCCCACGAGGCAGGGTTTACCACCTGCAACAATTAAAACAAATATTTTAATAGCAACCACTCTGAGCCGGGCAGCTAAGTGCCCGGGGGTGCCCAGCGGTGAGTGGAGAGGGGTGTGGGGGGAGGAGTGTGTTTCAGCAGAGAGAGCAAAGACGAGGGGACCTGGCAAAGAGGGTGCAGGACGCAGCCTCTGCTTCCTATTAGAAACGGCCGGGTGCCAGGGCATCGGACGGCAGCGTGTCTGGTCAGGGTTTGAGGGTGCTCCAGGGAGCTCTGGTGGCACCGTGGTGAAGAGAGTGGCTGCCAACCCAAAGGCTGGCGGTTGGAACCCACCAGGAGGTGGGAGAAAGACGTGTCCCCTTGCCTCTGAAGACAGCGACCAGCCAGTGGGAGGCGGCCGGAGGGTTCTGAGCTACCCGGATGCAGAGTGAGGGGGCAGGCAGGTCCTTAAGCCTTCAGCCCTGTCCTCTGTGCCACACGTGGACTGAGGAGGCACTGACCTACTGGGAGGAGACCCGCCACGCAGGGAGGGGATGGCGTGCTGACCCCAGGCTGACACCCGGCTGGGCCCCAAACTGGCGGCTTTCCACCACAGGGAGGGAAGCACAGGCAGGGGTCACAGCAATCAATTGGACCTCCGTGTTCAAAGTCGATCCCCAGAGCTCATCAAGGACCTCGTTAAGTACCTGCTCTCTCAATCGAGGTCATGCGTGCACATTTCTGAACCCAGCGGGATAGGGGTTTCCAAGACGCGTGCATCACCCACCCGGCTGGGGGCTCAGGGTCGGGCTGGGGACAGCTGCCACACGGAGCTGGGCTGAACTCCAGATGCCGTCCACCCCACGTGGCCACCTCTCCTCGGTCCCCTGCCTGCCCGCCTGAGCCTCTGCCCCCAGAGCCGCTCAAGGGCCCTGGAGGAGTGCTCACACCTCTGCGTGGCTTCCATGCAGGCTGCTCCCGTGGCACAGACGGGAAGCGCTTTATATTGGCCGAAAAGTCCAGGGTTTGAACCCACCCAGAAGTGCCATGGGAGAGAGGTCTGGCATTCTGCTTGTGGAGGGCCGCAGCCTGGAAAGCCCCACAGCGGGTCTGTCTGCATGCCTGGGACTGCCATGGAGAATGGAGGGACACCCTGCACTCACCAACAGCGATTTTATCCTGCCGCGTGACGGTGTGAGGGAGGAGGGTGTGTGTGTGAGGGTATGCGTGTGTGCATGAGTGTATGTATGTGTGTGTATATGGATGTATGTGAGTGTATGTGTGTGGTGTGAGTGTATGCGTGTGAGTGGTGCGGGCATATATGTGTGAGTGTGTGTGTGTGTGTATGCGCGTGCATTGTGGGGGTGTGCTCACAGCTCTCTCTGAGGAACGTGGTGCATCGTGGTGTGTGAGTGTATGTGTGTGTGTGCATGTGTGGTGAGGCGTGCTCACAGCTCTGTCTGAGGAACGCGGTGCTCTTGCTCAGCAGGCTGACGTGCGCTGACTGCTCTCCGGAGTGAGCTCTGGTACACTTCCCCTGTAACACATCCACCCAGGCATGGGGCAGACACAGGCTCTCCCGTGTGCACACAGACAGCAGGGAATGGGCACTGGGCCAGACGAGCCACCACATTCAGATACACCCGCGGCTCCAGTGCTCCCTGAGGTCCCTGCTGGTGCAAGCGGAGGCTGCTTGCACAGAGGCTGGTGGGTCGCATCCGCCCTGAGCACTGTGGAAGAAAGGCCTGGCCACCCACTTCTGTGAAGATCGGGGGTCCTGGGAGGGGCTTTGAGGGGGCTCTAGACCAGGAGACGGACACAGCTTTTGAATCATGCAACTGTTAATCACAAGGCTGTCGGTTCAAGCCCACCAGCCTCTCCTCAGGAGAAAGATGACGTTACCTGCTCTTGTGAAGATTCACAGCCGCAGACCCTAAGGAGATGCTGCTCTGGAGGGTCACGAATCGCCAAACCCACGTCCATGGCTGTGGTGGGTTTGGGGGATTATGTTAGGAGCACCGCACACCTTGAGCTGCTAACCACAAGGTCAGCAGTTCAAAAAACAACAGCAGCTCCAGGGGAGAAAGATGAGGCTTTCTACTCCCGTGAAGAGTCCCAGTCTCGGAAAACCTCAGGGCACTTTTGCCCCGAGGGTCACTCTGAGTTGCAATCAACTCATTGGCAATGAGTTTGGATTTTGTTGTTGTTTGGTTTTTTTAGCTGTAAACAACCAATCAACCAGAAGGGGTACAGATTCTATTCATACGAAGTATCTAGACTAGGAAACTGCATAGAGACCAGAGTTGATTTTCGATCACCAGGATCCGGGAGGTGGGGTGGGACTAGTGATTAAGGGACACCAAGTGTCTATTTTGGGAGAATTAGCAACAAGCACGGTCCATGGCCACACAAACTGTTGATCATCAACATCATCGAAACGTGTGTGCAGAACGGGTTGAATCAGGCACACGCGGTGAGAGATGTATTTCACCACTTTAAAAACCACCAGGCACGTGCTGTCTTGTGGAGGGGGAAGGACTATTCCAGAGAGTCTAAGATCTGGCCGGGAGCATTAAAAATTCCTCCCCGTTTCATTATCTGTTACTTGGTGGGTGTTAATATGTCTTTTGTATTCCCACTGAAGCTTGAAGCGAACCAGCTTTGTGCTCCTGTCTTCATTCTGGCATCCTTGTGCAGCTCGGAACGCGGCTGGTTAGCTGTCTGTGGAGGAGCCAGACGCACAGGCCCTGAGGAGAGGCTCGGCGTGAACCCCGCCCAGGCACGGAGTCTCCAGCGCTGGACGTTCAGTTCAGTTGGGAATGAACACCTAACGCCTAGGGGCCCTCTGAAATGTTCTGTTGAGCTCTTTGGGCTGATAAATTCTTCCGTGTGCCTGAGCTGCTCTACGATCGAGTGATCCGCTGTGATCTTCTGTCTCTTGACTGTCTCTTTAGTGACCTTCTGCTTTCTTTGTGAGTGGTATTCTTGATGTCCTTCCACAGGTCTGCTGTCTCAGTGCTCAAACGTTCGATCTGTGCTCGATGTAGTCTCAAAATCCAGGTGGGGCACACACAAGGTGGGCACCTGGCTCTCGTGGACATGTTTCGACTCTGCGGCTTCAGCCTGAACTTACAGAGGAGCAATTGATGGTCTGAGCCACAGTCAGCCCCTGGCCTGGTTTTAGCTGCTGACAGTGAGCTTCTCCATCCGTAGTCCGTTTGATTTCTGTGTGTTCCCTCCGGAGAGGTCCACAAGTGTAGTCAGTCACCTTTTGTGCTACTGAAAGAAGGTATCTGCGATGAACACGATGAACACGTTGTCGGTCTTGGAAAATTCTGTCTCCAGCTGTGTTTCCGTCACCAAGACCATATTTTGTAATGACAGGTCCTTCCTCTGTTTCCAACTTTGGCATTCCAATACCAATGATTATCGATACATCTTGATCGCATGTGTGATTGATTTCAGGCTCAAGACATTGGTAGGATTCTCTATCTTCGGCTCACTAGCTGTGGCTGCTGGTGCATGCATGTGAATAGGAGCGGTACTGGCTGGATTTGCTTCTAGTGGACAGACACCACCCGGTCACAGACAACACTGCACTTCAAGGCATCCCCGGGATGTCCTTTTTGATGAGGAGTGCCACCCTCTTCCTCTGATGGTGTCATTCACGGCACAGGACACCAACCGGGTGATTTTCTGATTCGAAGTGGCCAATACCGGTATGCGTTCCGTTTTCTTTGAACGCCTTCCGATTTCCATGGCTTCATACATGCTACATTCCTTGTCCCGATTATTAGTGCATGTTTACACGGTTTCTGCTCATTTGGAGTCGTGCTCCATCGGCAAATCAAGACCCGGAAGGCTGCATTCCCACCAGCTTGCTCCACCCACACCCTCGGGCTGGCTGTACTTGGAGAAGACAGTCAGAGTTGGAGTGCCTTGCACCTGCGGGGCTCATCTTCCGGGGCTCCCTCTGACAGTCTGCTGATCTCCAGGAGGCTTTCAGACCCTGACAGTGTTTCGATGGCATCCATTAGGTCTTCAGTGGCTCGGTCCTCTGAAGTGGACAGCCTGTCCCTTCCTTGTCGTCTGTTCTCAGACCGGAAGCTCGGCTGAGACCTGTCCACGTCGGGTGAACCTGCTGGTCACCCTTGGTCAAAGTGAAAAACAACAACTGACTGGCATCAAGTCGATGCTGGCTCGTAGTGACCCGATAGGGCAGGACAGACCGCCCTGGTGAGTTCCAAGGCTGTAGCTGCTTACAGGAGTAGAAAGCCTGGCCTCTGCCCCGAGGGGCAGCTAACTGTTGGTGTCGAGCGACTGATCTTTCGGATAGCCCTAGTGTAACCACCAGGCCACCCTTGGCAGGCGTCCGGTTTGGGCTTCGGTCGTCGGTGAGGTGAGCAGCGGCACAATGGGAGCAACCTCGGGATACGGGCCACAGACCTGTGGGCTTGCTGGGCCAGCAGAGACCATGCCTGTGCTCCTGCTAAGTGCACGCACGGCGACCCTATAGGGCAGAGCAGCACCGCCCTCGTGGGTCTGAGACTGTGCCTGCTTCCTGGAGCAGAAGCCTAGTCTTCGCAGTAAAGCACCAACGAAACACACACTATTCCTCTGGTTCCTGGAGGCTTCCCACCCCCCAACCCCACTTCATGACCACAGTTCTGCCTTTCACAGCTGGCCAGACCGGAGCATGTACACAGGTACAGGTAAGAGCTCACAACACAGGGCATCCAGGTCAGATAAGCCCCTCAGGAACAGGAATGGGAGTAGGGATAGCAGGAGGGTAGGGAAAGATGGGCAGAGGAGGGCAGGAAGGGGGAGCTGATTGCAATGATGGACACACAACCTGCGCCACTATCCCAGGGGGATGAACAACAAACCATGGGTGAAGGGAAACAGCAGTGGGTGTAAGATATGAAAACAAGAATACTTTATAATTGATCAAGGGGTCAGAAGGGTGGGAGGGGGGAGGGAGGGAACAAAGAGGAGCTGATCCCAAGGGCTCAAATAGAAAGTAAATACTTAGATAATGATGGCAACGTGTGCAAATTTGCTTGATACAATTGATGTATGGATTGTTATAAGAGCTGTAAGAGCCCCCAATAAAATGATCTTTAAAAAAATCAATTAATTAATTTTTTTTAAAATTAGAAAGCCCAGCTGTTTTCCTGGGAAGCTGCTGGTGGTTTCAAACTGCCGACTGTGCGGGATTGCAGTCAGATGCGCAACCTCCACATCACCAGGGCTCTTACGTAAGCACAGCGAACAGGGGCCTCTGTGCTTGCCTACCAATCTCTAGGGAACCATCCCAGGCTCCCCTCACCTCAGAGAGTCTGCTTCTAGGTCTGTGTGGTGGCAGGTTCTCACAGCCCCACAGCCCTCTCCCGCAGGACCAGAGCCTCTGTCCTCAGTGACAGTCCCTGCCGGGGGCAGAGTTGGCAGGTAAGCAAGGGCGTGCGTGTGTTTGCTTTCACCTGCTTTACCCCAGGCCAAGAGGTGGGGATCAGTAAGCCCGGGCTGACCTTATTTACACGGCAACATGCCTTTCCCAGGAGCCTCTGAGAGGCAGTGGGCACCTACCACTACCTACAGGTCACCCCTAAACCAGAGCGACCCTGCAGGCCACAGGAGAACCATCCTAGGGACTGCCAAAGTGGTCATCTTCATCGAAGCAGACAGCCTCATCTTCCTTCCACTGATTGGTGAGTGGCCTTGAACCCCCGTCTTTTCGGATAGCAGCTCAGCACTTAACCACCAGTTTAAAAAATAAAAAACCCACACTCGCTGCCACCGAGTCGATGCCGACTGACAGTGGCCCTACAGGACAGGGCAGCAGTGCCCCCTCAGGTTTCCGAGACTGTCACTCTCTACGGGAGCAGAAAGCTCGGTCTTTGTCCCAGTGGAGCGGCTGGTGGTATCGAGCGGCTAACCTTGCAGTTAGCAGCCCGGTGCACACCCACCTGCCGCCAGAGCAAGCTCGTGGCTGTGTGCGTGTTCCGCTCAGTGCCCTTTCCCTGATCCAAGCACCCAAGTCCACTAAAAACAACAGATGACAAGGAAACCCCACTGTCTGTGGCGTGGACACTGGCTCATGGCCCCCCCCCCCCCCACCGCTGTGCCAGAGTGAAACTGCCCCATGGAGGCTTTCCATGGCTTTCGGGAGGGAGATGGTCCTGCCTTCCTTCTAGGGTGTCTGGGGTATGTGTGTGTGGACTCGAACCGCCAGCCTTGCAGTGAGCAGCCAAGCGTGTCACAGCTGCATCCCCAGGCTCCTTCCCCACAGCCACACTGGACAGTAAATGAGTAAGGGCGTCACCTGAGAAGTGTCCCGAGGGATTGCTCACACACAGGCCCACATCGGCCCCCGGCCTGCCCCTGTATGCCTTGACCCTGGCGGTGAGGCCCCCCCCATTATGTCAAGAGAAGCAAACGCCCATCTATATCCCCCCACCCTTTCGCCTTCACTCACAGAGCCCGCCCTGTGCAAAGCAAAGCTCATCTATATTCATGCCGCCATCTGCCCTCCAGACAGTGTGACCGCCCGGCCGCTGGCTTCAGGATGGGGGGTCAGGCCTAAATATAGCCGTCCACCCCCAAGGGGTCTAGGGCCACCTTCGGTGCCCGACTGGCCGGGTGTCCCGGAGGAGCCCACTTCCAGCCTTCCCGGGGCTGAGGATGCCAATCCAATCACCTGCCTGTGGGTCACAGAGCAAACAGGCTCTGGGCTCAGCCCGCAAACACAGGCTGGGCAACGCCGAGACGGCGGTGGACCCCCGCCAACAAAGCCCCCCCCAACCATACTCATGGCCATCGGACGGAGGCTGACTCAGAGAGACCCCGTAGGACGGGGTAGGCCTGCCCCTGTGAGCTTCCAAGACCGGTACTCTATGAGTAGAAAGCCTCATCTCTCTCCTTCGGAGCGCCTGGCGGTTTCAAACTGCCGACCTTACGGCTGGCAGCACCTCGAAGCACAACCCCAGAGCAAAGAAGAAGTCAGAGCTCTCACAGGGAAAGGTTGACATGACAACGTCGGTGAGCAGCAGTTCAAGAAGACGGCTTGTGTCAGAGGACAGGCCTCCCCAGTGTCTGGCGGTTTCAAACTGCCGACCTTACGGCTGGCAGCACCTCGAAGCACAACCCCAGAGCAAAGAAGAAGTCAGAGCTCTCACAGGGAAAGGTTGACATGACAATGTCGGTGAGCAGCAGTTCAAGAAGACGGCTTGTGTCAGAGGACAGGCCTCCCCAGTGTCGGGCAGTGGCGGTGGACCCCCGCGGTGGGCATGGGAAGGAGCCGCTTCAGCCGATGCGGAAGCGTTCATGGTTTCTCTGAAGGCTAGACAGAGAACGACCACCGGAGCCGGCAACCCCACCCGCGGTGTTCATCAGCAGAGGAGGGGACACACGTAGGGGCCCGTCCCCCCAAGGAACAGCACCCCACTGCAGGGAGAGGAGAAGCCCAAGGGCGCCAGGATTCCGGTGGACCTTGCAAACTCCGCGTGGAGGGAACGACACCGGCCTCAACACGAGGCCCCTGGGGTCTCACCCATGTGACATGTATTCTCACAGCCGCTGGGCCAATTCCGGCTCGCAGAGACCCTGCAGGGCAGAGTAGAGCTGCCTTGGTGGGCTTCCCAAGCTGGGGCTGTTTCAGAAAGCCGACCACCTCCTCGTTCTCCCTCAGAGTTTGGGGGGGGGGTGCTTGAACTGCTGACCTGTGATAATCAGCATGGCGTGGAGCCCCCGGGGGCTTCTCTGAGACGTATAGAAGAGTCCAGGGTACAGACACCGAAGCAGCGGTCACCAGGGACGGGGAGTTAGTGCTCGAGGGGTGCAGAGCTTCGTGTGGGGTGGTGACGAGGTCTAGGCGCGGGAGGGTGGTGAGGGTGTACCACAGGGGGAGGGATTAATGCCACAGGGGGTCACACACTTAGAGACGGCCGAAACGGCAGTGGGTGGGTTGGAGATATTTGACTACAATGAGATTAAAATAGAAAACAAAAAGCCACAACTCCTGGAAGCAGGAAGAACATCCGATGAGAGACATAAGCGCAGGGTAGGGAGCTTTACAGAGTACAGAACTCACCCCGCTAATGTTCTGGGTAAATGACGGGGAACTGCAGCATCTAGTGAGACCTCGTCCCACGGGCCACCGTGCCACCTCACCTCTGTGGTCCCCGAGGCCAGGCTACGCGAGGACGCCACCTCGCAGCACCCCGGTAACGGGCTCAGTGGCTGCCCCTCAGCAAAGGGGCAGAGACAGGAGGGCCGGACAGGAGGGGCCTTGGGGAGGGCATCCGGCCACGGCTGCAGGAAGACTGAAGAGCAGCAGGGGCACGTGGTACTCATGAAGGGTACCGACAGGCCCACGGACACATCTGTCTCGGAAGAAGTAGGGCCAGAGTGCTCCTTAGAGGCCAGGACGGCCGGCGAGACTCCGTCTCGTGTCCTTTGGACATGTGGTCAGGAGAGACCAGTTCCCAGGAAGGCCCTTGGCGAGACGGATGGACACAGTGGCTGCCCACGATGGGCTCACGCGGAACAGTGGTGGGGCTGGCGCAGGACCAGGTGGAGTTTCAATCGGTTGTACTGAGTGCCGGCTCGCCGGCACCCAACCAACGACCACAGACTTCAGCGTGAGGTGAAGCAGACCCATCCTGGTGGTACAGCGGGCTAGGCGTCAGGCTCCTAACCCCGAAGCAGGCAGTTCAAACCCACTAGTCGCTTCTCTGGAGAAAGCCAAGGCTGTCTGCTCTGGCAGAGTTACGGTCCTGGACACTGGAGTGTCCTTCTGCTGGGCCCCGTAAGTGGCTCTGAGTCAGAAGCAACTCAACAGCACTGGCAGCTTGGGGAGCCTGACCAGAAAGGTGAGGCGGACCTCGTACCAACAGCAGACCACCAAGGGAGGGCCTCTGTCTGCCCGTCTATGTGTCTGTCTGTCTCTGCACATCTCTGTCAGCCTATCTCTGCCTCTGTGTGTGTCTCT
>NW_022103920.1:6818594-6834573 GCF_000313985.2 Echinops telfairi | reverse complement strand
CCCCCCTGGGTGTCTGAGGCCAGGCACACAGCAGGTGGTGCCCCACCCCCCACCCCACGACACGAGGTGAGCTACAAATTAATAAATAAATAAAGAGCCCAGCACGCTCCGAGAGGAGAGTCTATCTTCAGTCCTGCAGCCTCTCTCTCAGCGGCGCCAGCAGCGAGCTCTCGCGGACCGTCACACATGAACGCTCGCCTCTCGGGGGCAGCCCTGGCTCAGGAGAGGAGAGCCGTTAACCCGAACGCTTCTGGAACATTCTCTTGGCTCTGCTCCTGCGCCTAAGCCTGGCTGTGCCTGGGGACATCGGATCTGCTGCCCACTGTCCAGGGGGATGGCCAGCTGTGAGAACCACAGCCAGCAGTAGATGGTGGACAGGAAGGAGACCCGGCAGAGCTGTGAGGGGAGCGGGCAGAGGGGCTTGGCTGGTCACGCCGTGGCCATTGTGTCTGTCTGCCTCACACCATCCTCTTGGGGACCGGTGCTCCGGTTCACTGGGTCAGCCACGGTGTCTGTCCATCGAGTAGGTCCTTGAGGACTCCCCTCTACCAAGCAAGGGGGCCACTACCCGCACCTGGCCTTTCCTACCTTCAAAACACAGTTGCACCGGCACGTAATCCTCACGTCATCCCGTTCACTAGTTCAACCACAGCGAGAAGACTGTACAGTCATCACCACAATCCTCCTGCTTGTGCTCAATGTTATCAGCTCTCCCCTCCCCCCGCCCCAACCTCCCCTGCCATGCCCCCAATCAACCATGAACCCATTACTGTCTGCAGATTTACCTCTCCTGGATTCCATACACAGAAACACATCAACAACAAAAACCTGACCCCAACGATCAAGTAACAGAGAGGAACAAACACCCTCATCAAAAAGAAAGCAGAAAATACTGAAAACCAGAACGCATTTAATGCGGGTCCAGAGGGAGAGCCAATGGTGAGGGGTTGAGACTGGCCTTTCCGGATGCCTTGTCCAAAAAAAGTCAGCCGGGGTCTAAGGTCAGAGTTCACCCCACAGCCTAGGCCTGAGGGGCTTCCATGTTACCCTAGGTACAGCTTCCAGACTGGAGGCTGAACAAGTGCTGGCCCACCCCTCGGACCTGGCCAGAGCCAACAGCCAAGGGAGCACTGGCCCACAAGCAAGGGTGGGTGCCAAGCTTGGCCTGGCTCACCCCTGGGGTTGAAGGCCCAGGGAAAGTGTGGGTTCTCTGAAAGTTGTGCACTAGGGACAATCCGCAGGCCACGCATGGAGAAGCCTGGGGCAGACTGGGCCCTGGCTTGGCCGGGGTGCCATGGGCTGGGTCGGTTCTGCTGGAGGGAGAAGTCAGGGCTCTCGGGAGCTGTGGGAACACACTGCTGGGGGTGATGGTGTCACCTGGGGCTGCGGGTTCACTGTGCGTGTGAGCTGTGGGTGCACCCTGAATGGGGGGCCACCTGGAACTGTGGGTGTACTCTGCATGGGAGGCTGAGGCTGCTGGGAGCTGAAGGTATACCCTACGTGGGGCCTCCCTGAGCTGAGGGTACACTGTGAGCGGGGAGTGCACGTTGCCTGGAGCCGTGGGCAGTGCACAGCGCCTCACATCTGCAGACAAACAGCCCGTGGCAAGAGCGTGTCAGAGAACTGTGGGGTGATGTCCTTACACATTTCTGAGCCCCCTCCTCTTTCTCCTTGTTGCCTGGGAAAGAAGGATGGATGGATGGAGGGAGGGGCGGGGTCTGTCTCTGGGCCCTATGGTCACCCCAGATCATGGCAGGGTCAGAGGCCCACCCCTCAGCACTGGGCAGGTGGTCAAGACGGCAGATGTGTGCTCTCCCACCAGGTGGGCCGAGGGCTTCTAGCTTCAGCTGCTGCTTCCCTGAGACAGACAGACAGATAGACCAGACACACGCCCAACAACAGCGGAAGGAGCAGTGGAATAGGGAGGCCCCTAAAGACCTGGCCCCTGTGCTTTGGAAGCTGTGCCCAGTGGTCCTCTCAGAGGACGTGCTGTGGGGCCCACCCATGACACAGCACACCAGCAAGCACCCAGCATGATCACCGTGTCTCTGTCCCTGGCTCTGCCTGCTCTTGGTGCCAGAAACGACTATCCCCTCTGGCTGCGTGCCTGCAGGATGCACAGTGACCCTCCCCCCAAGCACAACACGGCAAAGGTGGAGGTGGGGTGGGGGTGGAAGCCAGGGCGAGTCAGCAAAAGTGCCCCCTTAGTCACAACGTCCTCAGAGGCCCCAAGTACACACTGAACACGGCCCATTTTAAAGTGGTTGAAAAGATGGCTTTGTGTTTCAACTCCACATAGACCTTCTCTCTCACGGGGTCTTGGGCCCATGCAGGGTGCCCAGCTGACCTCAGGGGATGCTGCCTGCCTTGCTTGGTGCCTGGTCAGGGTCCTCTGAGGGCTCACACTTGGTGCCACGTCCCTGCCAGTGGAAGTTCCCACTTAAAAAGGGAGGGTCCCACAGTCCTCCAGGAGGCAAGGGATGGCAGCGACGGGCACTAAGCCTGTCCCTGAACTCTGATCCTAGCGAGGGTCAATGCACACACAAATGGGACTGCGGGCAGTGACTCACCATCCTGTCCCAACTCAGGACTGGGGGCTTCCAGACAACGGAGGCTGTGTGCCATCCAGACCACCTGCTGTCACTTAGGACTTACCCCCACTTACACGTATGCAGCATACACCTCCAGACACACTTCACACACACACACACACACACACACACACACCTTCATTCACTCACATACATACCACACCCATTCACAATCACAAACAACACAACCACACACTATACATACACCACACACATACATGTACCATGCTTACATGTCTGTCTGTCACATATTCACACTACACATACATTCACACATGCATAATACCACAACCACACTCCATACATACACACCATACTCACACATCCATGTACCACACCTACACACACACACACCCCACACAGTTGCACACATACCACACACACACTACACATACACACTACACACCAGCTACAACACATACATACACGCATGCACACATGCCGCACATGCCACTAAAGGCCACAGTCACAGCCATTGTGTCCACGTCGACTCAGAGGGCCCCTACAGGACAGGGTAGCACTGCCCCTGTGGTCTGAGACTGTCACTCTCTATGAGAGTAGAGAGCCCGGTCTTTCTCCCAAGGAGTGGCTGGTGGGCTTGAACTGCAAACCTTGCAGCTGGCAGCCCAGGTGTAACCACTATACCACCAGGGCTCCTAGACTGCATGTGCACACCATCACACATGCAAACACAGACACCACACGGGCGCGCACACGCACACACTCACCAGCAGTGCTCTGTGCACACTGCAGTCCTCCCGGCTGTGCGTGGGGCCGACACCTGCGCCGTGGCCTCGCTCCCCTCCTGCTCCCCACGCAGGGCCCGGGGCCATGCTGCACTGGGCACGACCTCTGGAACACAGAGCAGGCCACCACGCATGGCCACGGGACCCCACTGGGCATGCAGCGCAGGGCTGGTCATCAGGATGTGTGGGGGAGGGACAGAAACGCTGTGTCCCTGTGGGTGGCGGGGAGGCGGGTTGCATGGACCCCAAGCCGAATGAGACCAGGCCACGGCTGGCTGGGAGGCAGCCGGGCCACCCTGGTGTCGGTAGCCAGCTAGCTGGCATGCTGTGAGCCTTCCCCACAGCCCCGCGAACTGCTCCTCGTGTTCTATGGAAAGACAATGGCGAGCCTCAGGGAGGTTTAGGGACTTGCCTGAAGTCACACATCCATGAAGCCCCGGCCTGGGAGTGACAAACACCAGGACCACCCACGGCGACAACGGGGCCACGGCGTGCAGCAGGAAGAGTCGGGCAAGCTCTGGCCGTGGCCTGCTCACTGAGAGGCGGTGGGTTCGGATCCTCCCGGAGGGGCTGTGGAAGAGAGGCCTGGCGACCGGGTCCCTGGAAACCCCGGGGTAGAAAGTCCCCCCAGGGGTTGGGAGCACTCGGACTGCCCGATGATGGACAGACAGCTCTTTCTAAAAGTTACTTGACTGTGGACGTGTATGATGTGTGAACATCATGTCAAGAAAACTCCTAAAAGAAGAAGAAATCGCGCGGGCCCTGTGGTGGCCACGGGGAAGGAGGGAGCGTGCACTTTGTGGCACGGAACCGGCAGGTGGCAGTTGCTGAGCCGGAGCACGGTGAAGACCAGGGATGAGCAGGAGGGAGAAGACAGGTCCAGGACTGACTGCAGGGACGCTGGCACGACCCTCCTGGATACGCCTGAACTATGGGATTGGAGGGCCAATAACACCTCTCAAGAAAAACGAGAAAGCGAAAGTTCTCCCAGGACCCATGTGGGGTGGCACCAGTTGACACTGGCGGGACCGTGGGGAGGTAGGGTCTGGGAGGAAGGGGGTGGGTGGGCGTGGTATCAAGCTTGCCTGTGCCAGCAACACAGGGGATGTGTGATAATGGCCTCACTTTCCCCCAGAAAGCTTGGCTCATCGGTGCTTTGGGACAAAAGCAGCTAGGGGCTGTGGAGAGGCTGAGCGGAGCCTCCTGCTTGAGGCTGGGAAGTGGTTTCTAACTTCCTGACAAGGTGCAAAGGGACATGACAGGTGCTGGCTGAGGCCGGGCCGAGTGGGCGGTCTGCAGGTTTACACAGAAAGCTCACAGGTGGACAGACAAGGTGGGAACGGGCACGTGTGGTGAGATGTGAAAGCTTCCCGGAAGCAGGTGCACCCGGGGGACTGCTCCAGAGGCGGGGAAGGCGTGAGGGCATGTGTGTGGGTCAAGAGGCGTGGCAGGTGTGGGCTCTGGCCAGGGGGCGGTGGGTGGGGGCCAGCACAGCACAGGGGGCCACGGAGACCATCTGCCCCTTCACGGGTCAGCCTATCACACTCGCCCCTCTCTGATGGCGCCTGTACCATCAATGCAGCCAGCCTGGGCAACCAGAGGGCTCACCTGCCCCACCTCCAGGTCCCAGCAGACCCAGCACTCAGCCCCTGCCTGCTTGGAGGCGGTCCTCAACCCAGAGGCAGGGCTCATCACCATCTGATTTAAAGTCAGATCCCGACACCCAGTACCGGATACCCAGAGCTCAGACTGGACGCTGAGCCCCTTGCTCCTGAATGTTCTAGAAGTCACTACCTGGCGCGCACCTCTGGGCCCTTGGAACACAGCTCTGTGACCCCCACCTCATGCTCTTGAGCCCTTGCTGCACCTGCTCTGACAGCCCCTGTCCCCCACCCCAAACCCACCCAGAGGAACAGGAGAACTGACCCCTCCTGAGGGTGGCCCTCCACGAAGGGGACCAGCCCCCAGCCTCCTGCCCTCCCAACATGTAGTTGGGGGGCGGCCTTAGGTGCTCTGGGGGTCACCTCCCAGATAGACTACTTGCTCCATTCCTCAGCCTGGGCTGTGCTCTGAGGGAATCCCAAAGACAATTGTGTCAACTTCCTCCCAACCTGCTCAGGAGCAAAGGCCACAGTCTAGCACCTTGGGTCCCACCAGCAGGCTTGCTTCCTCCCCGCCCCGGTCTGCTCCTTAGGATCCTGTTGAGCCAGCAGGTAGGGGTGGGGTGGGGGGACCCAGCTTGTCCTGTACAACTCAGCAGGGCTGAGAACAAAGTGGGGGTGAAGGGGGACGACCAGGCATCTCCTGTCACAGTGAGGGTGGAGGTTGAGAGCTAGGGACAAGAGGGGCTCAGGCTCCCTGATGGGGGAGGGCGAGATGCCCACTGGGGCAGAAGCCCCCTCACTTCATAGCAGAGCTGAGTTTGGCACCCCTGTCCCAAAGAGACCGGGCCTCGGACTTGGGCCTCAGCAAGCCAGAGCCCATCACAAGCAAGGAGGAGCCCGCCCAGTCAGTCTTAGCCCCCCGCCCCACCCCCTGTACCCTCAGGAACTCCAGAGTAACCGCTGTCATCTCTCAGCTTCTGGGTCTCCCGACTTCCCTCTCTCCATCCCAGTTGGTTTATACCCTCATTAACATCACTCCTCCCTGCAAGAGTTGATAAGGTTCCTGACACTGCCATCTGGGTTCCACCCAAGACCCCCGAACCCACGTTCCAAGCTCTCTTTGGCCAGGCCTCACTCCCCACCCACCCCCGCCCCCAATCCAGGCTACCCCAGCCCCACAGCCCCGGCCTCTCCCAGCTGGCCACACACTCCTGCCCTCGCATGAGGTTGGGGCTGGGGGCGGGGGATGACGTGCTGCACTCACCAAAGACAAGCAGCTCCAGCCGTCACCCACGGGTGTGTTCACGACTCTTGGACCAGGAGGGCCCAAGAACGTTATGAACAGTGGAACGGCCAGGGAAAGGGTCCCCGCCTCACCTGCCTGCTGCCTGGCTTGCTCTAAGACAGAGGTTCCTGAGCTCGCTGACCCCCCTCCCCTGCAGGAAAGT
Source organism: Echinops telfairi (assembly GCF_000313985.2). NCBI lineage: Eukaryota > Metazoa > Chordata > Mammalia > Afrosoricida > Tenrecidae > Echinops > Echinops telfairi. The sequence goes on along the minus strand of NW_022103920.1, from coordinate 6,828,184 downwards.
CACTGTGCTGCAGTCAGTGAACAGCTTTTGGACTAGGACCCTCATCCAGAATGCAGCATGCTGTCTGCATGGTGTGGGGTCGGTCACCCACGCTGGGAAACACTGCTCTAGAGAACTAACTAGCTAGCTAGTAACTGACTAACTAGCTAACCAGTTGCTGCAGAGCCCACGCACCTCAGAGCAGACTGTGCCTACGGCTGTCACGGCTGGTTTGTTAACAGCCCCGTCAGACCTTTTCACAAGGCACCTCTGGGTGGCCTCGAACCGCCCGCCTGGCAGTCAGCAGCTGAGAGCATCATCCGGTCCCACCGCCCACGGCTGTTACTGGGCTCCAACCCATAATGACCCATGCACAACAGAAAGAAACAGTGCCGGGCCCAGGCCATCGATGGACCCCCTCCAATAATGACCCCCCTCCCTACACTGAGTCCATTCTGACTCACCGTGAGCCCAGGCCCTGACTCTGTGGGAGCTCAGTCTCCGCTTTCGCTGTCTGAGCAACTGGTGGGTCTGGGCCTCCGACCTGGTGGCTAGCAGCCCCTCACCCAACCCGCAGAGCCACCAGGGCTCCATGCGGTCTCAGCTCACTGTCCTCGGGAGGAACGAAGCCCCCGGGGCCCAGGGCAGTCAGGAGACCCCACACCTGAGCAGCAGTGTTTCCTGTTGTTTCTCTTATCTGGGAGAAGATGTCAGTGTTTGGTCTTGTTCTGTGTGTGTGCATGCATGTGTGTATATGTATGTGTACACGTGTATGGGCATGTGTGTATGTGTACCTGTGTATGAGTGTGTATGTGTACATGTGTGTGCACGTGTATGTGTGTGCATGGGGGTGTGTGTATGCATGTGTGTATGTGTGTGTATGCATGTGTCTATGTGCATGTGCACCTGTGCACGCATGTGTATATGTACGCGCGCACATGCATGTGCATGTGTACATGTGTGCGCACATATACATGTGTGTGCATGTGTCTATGTGTATATGTATGTGTACCTGTGTGTGAGTGTGTGCATGTGTATATGTGTGCGCGCACACATGTCTATGTGCATGTGCGTGTGTGTACATGTGTATGTGTACAGGTGTGTGCATGTATGTGTGAGTGTGCCTGTGTACGTGTGTATGTATACGTTTGAGCGCATGTGCGTGCTTCGTTTTGATTTGGGCCCTGCTGGAGGGGAAACACCAGGTAAGGACTTGCTCTAAAAGTAGGATGAAAAGAAGGGAAACCACAGGGCTTGGCGTGGAACTCAATAAGGAAGCGAGGTAATCCAATCCTGCGGTAACACAATAACCGCGGTAACACAGTCAGGAGTTACTCGCAGCAGCCCTGCCTGGGGCATTGGGTAAGGGACTCCCTCTGCTTTTCCCTTGAGAGGCCTAAGACGGCCCCCTCCCCTGCCTGCAGACTTTAGAAGAGAAGCGAGGTGGTCTCATTCCTAGAACCACACAAACCAGACTTGCCTCACGGGGTCCCGGCAGCAGCCCGCCCTCACTCGGGCCCTGGCTACGCAGGCCATGGAGATGCAACCCGTCCTCAGTGATGCTCCGTTGGGCTCTTGGCGCCTGGTTTACTGAAAGTGGAACTCCAGGCCTTTCTTGTGAGATGACTTGAACCTCCACCCGCTGTTAGCAGCCGTGTGAGTTAGACGAGCACCCCCAGGGGCGCCCAGGCCCGGAGGAGCTTGGTGGCAGACTCAGTAAGACCCAGGACAGCTGATGACCCCGCTAGAGGCCGGCCCCCAACCCCACAACGATGATGTCGCCCCAGGTAGCTCTGACCACAGGCTCTCGAGATGCGCGGGGAAGAGCTTCCTGCTCTGCAGAGCCACGGACAAGGGGCAGCTGAAGGCAGCGCAGAGTCCAGAAAGCAGCCTGAGAGTGTGGCCTGTGCTGTCCCCAGTGGAGGACAGAGGCCCTTCAGGACTGACACTAACCCTCGTGGGAGCAAATGCCCGTGGACCCCACAAGGGGAGAGGGTCGACCCGAGACCAATTTGGGAGCTCATGCTGGGCCAGCTGCACCCCTGAGACCTGGGAGACACTGGTCCTCTGGAGAGAGAGGCCCAGAAGGCAAGAGGCTAGCTGGCTTTGGAAGCTAGGGGGCTGGGCCTCATGTGACCTGAGGCGGCAGAGGGTGTGGAGCCTGGTCGTCAGAGAGCAAGCGTCCGGCTGCCGGGGCTTCTCTAAAGAGTGGTGAGGACAGGACACGTTAAGGCCAGTGACGAGCTCCAAGCCCTCCCCACCAACATCTCTGCCCCGCAACCCTCGATTCTGGGGACTGACCCCCGGCACCAGGCAGACCTGCTGTAGGTGAACCTGCCACTGGCTGTACTGGGGTGGTCTTGTCAGTCATGTGGGGTCAAGAAGGGAGGATACTAAAGGGCTAAAAACACGCAAAACTAACCACCACCACCCGCCCCCACCTGCCGTCGAGTCAATTCCGACTCATCAAACTTCAAACTCACAGCCGTCCAGTCGATGCTGACTCACAGCGACCCGACAGGACAGGGCAGAGATGCCCCTGTGGATTCCCGAGACAGTCACTCTTTAGAACCGCTGACCTGGAGGTTAGCAACCCGAAGCATAAAGACTCATGGCTGCCAAGGAGTGGATACTGACTCATTGCGACCCTACAGGACAGAGCAGAGCTGCCCTGCGGGTTTCTGAGGCTGTAAGGCTCTACGGAAGCAGAAGGCTGGTGGTTTTGAACCACTGACTTTGGTACCAGCAGCCCAGGACCGCTCCCCATGACCCTCTGCTGGGCTGCTGGGCTGCCGGCTTTCCAGGAGCTGAGAGCCTCTTCGTCCTCTTTTGGAGCAAGCAGTGGTTGAACAGCTGACCTACAGCTGCTCACTGGACTCCCAAAATCTTGCCCTACGTGCTTACTGGCTCTTAAATACACAGCAGTCACCATCCTAACCCCGCCCAAGGCCAGCAAGTCCACTCTGATGCACCCAGCCCTCTGGGTAGGGCAGCACTGCTCCCGAGTGTGCCTGAGCCCGCGGATCTGGAGAGAGGTGGACTGCCTCGTTTTTCTCCTGCGTAGCGGCTGCTGAGTTCAAACCGCTGACCTTTCAGTTTGCTGTCCAGCACGTGAACCACGGTGTGACAGATCAGGGGCACAGGGTGGCTCCAGAGTTGGCCCAGCATGAGAGGCCCCAGAAGGTGGGGCCTGGAGCATCAGACTCCGAGTGGCCGTTCTGGCGGGTGGGCGAGTGAGCACTCTATACATTCCCCGCCTGTGGCGCCACACCGCTGGCATACACAGAGCGTGAGGGACCTCCTGGGCCAGAGTCCCTGGCGTCTCCCCTCCAGCACCCCCCGGGCCAGCTCACCTTCCTAACATGCCTCACACAAAAGCTGCCAGCGTATGCTCAGTGGTCCAGGGTCTGAGGCCGCCAGTCATCTACCCTCAGCGTAGGCTTCCTAGTACCCCTCTCTCCACCCACAAGGCCTCCTAGGGGCAGGTCCTGACCTCCGGCAGGTCACACAGGCCCTGGCCTCTCCTCCTCCACCAGCACACACCCATGCCTGCAAAGCCCAGTCCCCTGCCAGCATCCCACCATGCCCGCTGTATCGGAAGGACCGTGCCATGCCTTTCGCCCACCTCCCTCCTCCTTGTGCTCCACACGGTCACACACACACACACACACACACACACACACACACACGCATGTCCCTGCTACATGAGGTTCACTGGAGGGAGCACGTGCCAGCCCAAAGTCCCCTTTGGCCCTCGGGGACCACCCAGGAATGAGCGCGGTGCCTGCTGTGTGCGGGCTGCCTGGGTGGTGGCCTTACCTGTAGTATCGGGACTGCAGGTAGGTGGAGCAGACGGCCTTGGACACGTGGCTGGCGGAGCCAAAGTCAATGACCTTGACCCGGTAGGGCTGCCTGGACGGGTCGACCAGCATGATGTTCTCGGGCTTGAGGTCGGCGTGGATGAGGCCCAGGCTCTTGAGCTTCATCAGGGCCGTGGCCACCTGCTGGAGGACGGGGCGGATGTACTTGAGGGGCAGCGGGCTGAACTTGTTCTGCTTCAGGAAGTCGTAGAGGTTCTGCTCCAGCATCTCGAAGACCAGGCAGGTGTGGTTCTTGTGCTGGAAGCACTCGTAGGCCCGGACGAAGTTGTAGTCGTCGGCGCTCTCCGTGCTGAGCCGCGCCAGGATGCTGACCTCGATCTGGCCCTGCCGCGCGTATGACGGGTGGTTCTTGAGGATCTTGATGGCCACAATCTCGTTGGTGCCCCGCTTCCAGCACTTCACCACCTGCCCGAACGTGCCCCGGCCCAGGAACTCCAGGACCTCGTAGGTGTTGGTCATGGAGCACAGCACCTCGTGCTGGACCAGCTGGTAGTCGCCCTCGCTGTTGGAGCCACTGTTCTTGGAGGTGGCAGTGGATGTGGCGGCAGTGGCGACGGTGGCCCCGCTGGCGTTGTTCTGGAGCATGGGTGGGTGCTCTTCGATAATCTGCACACTGCTCGTGTTCTCGATCTCCTCACTCTTACGCTTGAGCCCGCATTTCTGGTAGGTGTCGAGGAGGCTCACCGTGCTCCGGCGCATCAGGTTGGACGGCCCCCCGAGGACCTGCCCGGCGACGGAGGTGCTGCTGGCCGAAGTGACCACGATGTGCCCAGCGCTGCCCGGGAAGATGACGGTCTGCTCGTAAGGTAGGCTTGGGTTCGGGATGGGCAGGGAGGTGCTGACGGCGGCGGCGGCTGGCTGTGACGGTGCTAGGTGCTTGCTCTGGCTGTAGACTTTGCCGTGGGAGCCGTACCCAGTCATGTCCCAGCTGGAACTGGCCTCCACCTTCAGCTTCTTCACACTACAGAAGGCACTTGACTGGAGGGTGGGTGGGGAGAAGACGTGCACATGTGAGGCCATACCTGCAGGGAAAGGAGGAGGGGAGACGTGAGCACCCTTGGACCGCCGGGGGAGGGGGGGCCCCCACCCAACAGGTCAAGCCAGCCTCATCAGCGAGAGTCGTCACGTAGCTCACCAAGACAGTGCGCGCCATCCCACGTGGGTCCTACAAACTCGTGGACGGCCGTGGTAGAGGCCGCCCGGGTTTGCCCCTGACCGGAGGAAGGGAGCGTAAAGAAGGCTGAGGACAGGTGCACACCCCCACCCCACCGCCACCCCGTGACCTTGAGACCAGAAGCACTAGATGGTCCAGCTACTGCCACCTGCTCCGGAAGGGATCCCATCAGGAGGTCCAGGATGGAGGGGGAGAAAAACGCAGGACAAAAAACTGGAACATAAAGGAGACCGGGCTTTCTGGTCAGGCAGGAGCCGCAGATGGAGGCCCTGCGTGCTCCTTCAGGCCTGTACTCACGCCGGGCAAGGGCAGACGGGTCTAGATGGTGAGTGGTGACCTGAGGGAGGCACACGCCCACCCCCTCACCCCAGCCCTCTGAACAGTCTGAGAACAGAGGGCAGTGTTTCCCCTTTGCTCTACGACACCGTTCAGAAGAATCGGGAAATGAGGAGAAATGGGACCAGGAAAGAGAGAGAAGGGGTGGGAAGTGTGATGGTACGTGGTAGCTTTTACCACAGAGGAGCCAAAACAACAAAATAATAAGAATTTATAAATTATCAAGGGTTCATGGGGGAGTGGGAGGGGGAAAATGAGGAGCTGATACCAAGGGCTCAAGTAGAAAGCAAATGTTTTGAGAATGATGATGGCAACCAATGTACAAATGTGCTTGACACAATGGATGTAGGTGTGGATTGTGGTAAGCGTTGTACGAGCTCCCAATAAAGCTATTTTCTTAAAAACGAAAAGAAAATGTGAGATGTAGTGGAATAGATAATTTTTCAAAAGGCCTCTTTCAATAAAATATCATATCTGTAAAACAATTTTTTAAAAGTGTGCAGGCGTTTTGAATGGAAAACGGACCTGCTCTGGAGCCACAACAAAAAAGCTAAAGAGAAGAAAAAACACCCTGGGGGTGGGAGAGGAGCCCCCTCGGTCGGTCACTGTGTCCCCGGGCCCACAGGGCTCCAGTGCCCACCAGCTCCGCTGGGGACGCCGCCTGAGAGTCGGGCAAGGGGGCTACCGGGAGGACTTCCTCCTCCGTTGGTTAAAAACAGACAGTCCGTTTGCCGCAGAGATGAGGCTTGCAAGAGAACTGAGGGCAGCACAGACAGCTCTTGCATGCACCCTCCTCCACCTGCTCCCGCAGTCTCTCCTCTCCTACAATTTCTAGGGGGCGTCCCTGCGGTCCCACGTGGTCCCACTGCTACTGGCGACAGCCCTGCAGGCCATGGCAGGGCCCACTCCGAGAGCTGCACAGTTCTGTGGGTTCTCAGAGTGGGTGCAGACACGTGCCCGCCACGGCAGTGCTACATACGACAGTGCCACGGCACACAAAGCACCCTGGGCTCCCCTGTCTCCATTTCCCCAGCACCGATGGCCCGGCCGCCCACTGCACTGGACACTGGCCGTTCCCCAGATGCCGTGATGGTTGAGACGGCCCAGTCGGTCAGCAGCCTTCTCAGTTGGCTTCTCTCCCCCAGCGGTGTGCACTGCCGGCCTCCCTAGCTCTGTCGTAGCACACAGTCCACTCCTCTGTATGACCACAGGGTACCCCACTGCCTGGCTGTGTCCACATGCATCGTTTGGGGGGGGGCCTTGGGTGCCCAACATGAGCTTCTTTGGATGAATTCTCCGGTTCTGACCAGGGGCTTTGGCAGTGGCATGAGTTCGTGGCCCTGAAAGGTGCAGCATCGGTGGGTCGCAGCTCGGCTCTCGGGCTCCAGGGTCCTCCCTAGCCACAGGCACATGGGCACACTCGAGAAAGCAGAGAACTATCTGCCAGCACCCAGTCCCCAAACCAAGGCTGTTAGAAAGCCAGAACAGTAGCCAGGCATGCCTGGCATGAAGTCAACAGCCCAGGGCCAACCCAACAGCTAGCTTCCCAGAGCCTGCCTGGCCCTGACCCCAAGATCTGCCGGAGCTGTCTCTTCTTGCCTGGACCCTGCACTCCAGCCCTGGCCTAGGCGGTGGGACCGGCCGTCTGCATGTGTCCTGCACAGGACAAGGCTGGGGCCCTAACCTCCGAGGCCGGGATGAGATGACCTGTTTCTCCCCACTGCTCCTGAATTCCAGCCAGACCCCCCCAAATCCTGTCACCCCTGCCTGTGGGTCGGTTCCAACTCTCAAGCCTAAAGGAAATAAGAGAGCAGCCCGGAGAGTTTCTGAGGATGTTGGGTTTGCAGAAGTCGCCCGCCACGTCTTTCTCTCTGGGAGTGGCCAGAGAGTGGGTTTGAACCGCAAACCTCCCGGTCACCATAGCTATTTTGCATGCATTGGCACAAATGAAACCTCCACCTTGTCTCGGGCAGGCGGCCACCAAGCCTGCCTTCCTCCCACGGGCTCTGTCTTGCCCCTGTTGCCACCGTCTTCCTCTACTTGGGGTCGGGGGTGACGATTGATGAGGGAGTGGGGGCTCCAGCCTCCGTTTTCATGGCTCCCAAAAGCACACCAGTAGGAAGGTAGGGGGTAGAGCGGAATCTTACAGAGGGGTGGGGGTGGGGTGGCTTACGACTTACTGGGTTGATGGCCAAGGCCATAAAATGGTGGCGGTCATCACTGGCTGCCTCTGGCAACCGATGTCCATGATCGGAGAAGAGACCTGCCTGGCGGGAGACGCCTGGCTTCTGCTGCCCCCTGGGGAGGCCAACCATCAACAGGCCAGACCTGGACCCAGCTGCTCACATAGCCATGTGACCCGGTTCTGTACCGGGAAAGTCCCGGCCCACAGGAGGTTTCTTGGAAGAAAATCTTCAGTAATCATGTGTAAACCGTGTCTGCAGATGGCATAAACCCTGCTGGCGGTTTGTAGCTTAATCTTGAAAGGACTTATGGCCCGCCCCCCCAAGCTAGTGATAGGGTTCAAACAGTGTGTGGGGGTAAACACCATGACCTCTCCCTCCATTTCACCAGACGCTTTTTGAAGCCCCTACCCCTATCTCTCCACCAGCACCCCACAATCATGTCTCTGTGGGTGTCTCCCCGCAACACCTCGTGAGATTGATGCGGATCCCCGACGCAGGGCAGGTTTGGGGTGGGCTAGAGGAAGAGCCCAGTGTCATGTTCCCCCTGATGCCTCCGGTTCGTGACAGACAGGGACAGGGCACCCTGAATCCGACGCCGAGAGATTCTTCACGGATTTCTAAGCTGCCAATTCCCTCCTTTCGGACCCTCGGAAGCCTCGCCAGGCCACCAAGTCACCTGGCATCGGTTATGACGGGAGGAGGTATAGTACACGATTGGAAAATGCCATTGAGAATTGTTTAACATGAGAGCTTCCTCTATCAGACTCATCCTGGCCCGACGGGAAGACTGTCACCAGGAAGAAGGAGTTGTCAGCAGAAACAGGAAAGCAGTAGGTGAAACACAGACCTTGCAGAGTAGAGAAGGCCGGCCTTTTGGTGGCCGAGATGTGAAGCAATAGATGGAGGGGTTACGTGGATGAGCGGGGCTCCTGGGGGTACTGGGAGCACGAGGAGGGGTGCTAACATGTTTGTCTTAGTGGGTGCAGAGAACAGAACCGGTCTTTGGCAAGTTGAACTCCACACTCTACGTATCAGGAACCTCTGGTTACAGACGACCAATCAGCATCTAGTTCCTATTTGTTGGGGCTCATCTTGAATGAGGAGCGTAGAAAACAACAGGAGGGGGCTAGTCTGCTCAGTGTTAGTGGGAGGGTGGGGGGGTCAACTAAGAGAGCTGCCGCCTGAGGGAGCAGAGAGGCCCGTTTGAAGAGCTCTCGTGGGGTCCTCCCTGGGTCCTCCCAAAGCCAGTGTCCACTTGGGTAGCCCATGATTCCCGGGAGTGTGAGACTGCCCTCATGTCTGCCATCTGATGTGATTATCCTCCATTGGGGGGTGTTGTAAATCCCACCCTCTACATGTCAATGGGGCAGGATTAAGGTGGGTTTAGCTTGAGTCACAGCCTTACAAGTGGGCAGGACTCAAGTCACACCCTTGCTTGAGACAAGGGGAGAGAAGCCAGCAGAGAAAGTGGGCCCAGCTGTCACCGAGAAAGAAGAGTCGGCATCCTTTGGACCTGAGGTCCCTCCTAGAGCCAGGGGAGGAGAGATGCGGGACACAAGGGGCTCTGCAAGGCAGGCCGGGCTCCCAGTGCGGAGCCGATAGAGACAGCCCCAGGGCTGGCAGCGGAGTGAGTCTTCCCCTGGAGCTGGTGCCCTGAGTCCAGACTTTGGCCTCCTCACCGTGAGAGAGTACCCTCATGTGTTCAAGTGGCCTTTCGGATAGAGCAGGACAGAGACAAAGATGCTGTGCCCTCTCAGGGTGGAACTTGTTCTCAGCATCGGAGCAACAGGTGCTGAGAAAATGCCAGGGCCGGAGGATGGGTTAGAGGTCCCGGAGAGAGATGGTGACCTATGGGCCCAGGTCAGTGCCGAGATGGACACAGAATCCTTGAGGAGGTCCACTTTGACTGGGGGTGGCGGGCGGGGGCAGATGCAGCAGTCTGGGGCTGGGGCTCACTGAAGGTGTCCAGTAGCCTGAGAGCAGTGTGTGTCAGGGAAAGCCAAGGATCAGACGGGGATGGAGCACAACTCCAGG